>NC_092241.1:36099796-36339796 GCF_036320965.1 Panulirus ornatus | reverse complement strand
GGCTGGCTGGCCGTAAAGACAGAATAACGATTTACGTTCAAGCTTATGAATGGGTTAGATGTAACAAGTGGTGTGCCACAGGGACAAATTCACTTTATCTCAGTTCGTTGACGATTTTAAGCTGGGAAATAAATCTGTGGCAAAATCTTAACGTCTTCAGCTTTAGAATGACATAGACAAACTAGCGGACTGGACTTATCTATTGTATATTAATTCTACATTGGTAAGTACAAAGTTTTACATAGAAGTAGTAGAAATGAAAAGGCAACCTATAATATGAATTTTGTTGAGCTATAAAAGGCAAATGAGGAAAAGAACTTAGGTGTGATAATCCCTGATCACCGAAGGCAAGTAAGCAGTGCACAGAAGCAGTAGAAAAGGCGAACAGAATTCTTGGATTCATAGGCAGGGTTTTCGAATTTAAGTCTCAGGAAATCTATCTCATCCTTTCCAACTTATTGCCGCGTCCCCAGGTGGAATATTGTGTCCAGTTTTGGTCACCCTACTTGAGGAAAGACATAGATAAATGGAAACAGTACAATGGCAAGCTACTGAGATTATTTCGTGCTAGAGAAACAAGTCCCATGAAAGCCGAAGGAAAGAATTGAATTCATTAAGCTTAGAAAAGAGGTGGTCAAGGAGCGATGTGACACGGGTATCTAAAATAATTAATAGTTTTGATATTCTTGATATCACGAGCTAATTAAAGATAGATTCGTTTGATATCACTCGTAGCAATGGATATAGACTCGTTGGCAAACGGTTACTTCATCTGAGGCGTTGTACTTTTTCTTCAATATAATTGTTAACGTATGTTACGATTCACCAGTTCGAGAGCAATTTCACTAATACGTTCAAACGTAAACTTGATAAATATTTTACTTCAAATCAACGACTAAAAAGATCTGAAACTCGTTAACTATATTACAAGTTTGACAGGTCTTCCTCTTTGAAAAATCTATCTCTCTATTCTTACCACATTAATCAATGACTTTCTGAGCCCTTACACTATCAAAAGGACCCAGTGGTCTGTTGGTGTTTGAATTCAGCAGTATCTAGCTACATTCACTTATGTTATCAAGAGTTTATTGAACTATATATAGCGTTTAACGATGAGAAGTGGCTGATCGACGACTCTCTTTGAAACGAGCAGTTGCACTGTACAGGACCAAATAAATGTCATAGTTACTGTATTCCATCAAAATCTGCATGCTTGAGATACACAGTCAGCAGCTACCACCTGGCACAATACCAACAGGGAATAAAATTGTCAAAAGTAATGATTTTTGTCATCTTAGTCACCTTAATCTGTTGCTCCTGGTGGATGGCCTGCCCGTCTTCTGTGGATGCACCATGGAACGACTTAAAAGCCGTACCAACGTCTACTGCAGCATGAGGTTGTAGACCCGTTGGCCTCCAAGAGTGTAATTCGTGCACTGGAACGGCATCTCTGATATATAATTACCGAGATGATGCCTCCTGCAATTTTAAGCAACCAGATGCCAGCAGAAGAATATCTCCTAGCAATCATACCAGACGATGAATTGTCCAAACCACAAGAACGCTTTGGAATAGGATTTGGGAAGCCGAAATTTCCGTATACAATCACTCCTCTCTCAGCAATATTTGCTGACTTGACTGGATGCGACTCTTGGTTCACATTTCCTGCTCTTCAGCTCGACTCGAATTTTTTTTACACGTCATGTTGAAGACTAGTAACTGTCTGATATGTACCAGACATCTGCAATCAACCTGAAAGCACCGAGCTTGAAGTCAAACACGGTTCAGAATGCCGTTCATCAGCTAAGAGTGAAGAGCACCATCAGATTATGCTACATAGTGATGAACAAGGACGTATAAAGCTCCTGAACATGTGCAAGTGATCCTCAGTGTTTAACAGGGTCATGTGTTATCGGTGTAACTAATGCTTAGAGGGTAGATCTGTCGCAATGAGTAATTTGATCTTATTGTATACTTACAGCGAGAGTTTCAATTTGTACATAGAACTGTGGTGCTACCACAATAAACAGTGAGTGGTTAATGATATTTTTGAAAAAAGAAAGTCTGGAGTTGTTTCAGCAAGAGTACTAATGAAGGTGGTGGAGTGTAAGTTATATGTGTTATAATAAACTATAAATGTCAAGATAACATGGAAATGTAAAAGGACATATCAAATCAAATGTTGTTACTGTCGATTTCTCTCTTTTTCCTATTTTTTACACGAACGTTTTTGGTGGGTCACACAAGAGGTGTCCAAACTGATCCAAACCTCACAGAATTTCTTCATGTTATGAATGAGATCTATCTAACGTAGGGTCAGAATATATCAATCCATGTTATGAAATTATGGGGCAAATGATGCACTCTTCGTGCATCATTCTCCAGTGTCAGCTGGAGCTCATGCAGGTGCTCTTCACAGGACGGAGTCACTCCCGTTCGTCCCTATCCTTGTACTACATTGTACACTCCACTGTACTTATAGTACTTAAACATCTCTCGAATGCATTTTTATTCACATCCTTGTTACTCCTCACTGTCGATTACTTTTCGGAAGGATAAATCATACAGTTCTTTGCACCTTTATTCATGTTTCTGTGTATCGATTTTCTTTACATAATCATGAAAATTCGAAGAAAACGTTTAACATAACGCAGTTGTAGTAACTCCAAACTTAAACGTACTCGAAAGCAATATCTCACGACAGTTTGACCTGAATTGTGAATCAGAATATAAGGAAACAAGGAACCTTGCTTATATCATCAGTCATTTTGTGATTATAACTGCTTCACTCTACCTCTTATTAGTCAACCTTACACATCAGCTGTCACCTCCCTGGCCACTATTCACTCCTTCCACGAAACTTTAGAATATATTACGACATTCCCTGACTCACGCATGTACTTAGTGCAACGTCTTCCACGATCTACGTCTGGCTCAGCCGCTCGAGCATGATAGGCGTACCTCTAGGTTCACCATCTCTGGATCATGACTGATCAAGATGTTTGGCAGGTAGAAGATGAACTCATGCATGCAATATGCATGAGGACTTATTAGGAATGACAAGACACTTGATGGGTCAAATTAGTTAGTGTGTTTATGAGTGACGTGTTGAGGTATACGAATTTGATCCAGCTTCCTGGGCAAGCAACGTCAGGTGTGAGTACAAAGCACAAGAGTCAAGGCCCACAATAGAGGAAGGCTGACGTGAAGGCATCTAGTAATTAAGCTACACAGTAATGAAGACTGTGAGTGTTGCCACCTTTGAAATAATTCTAATCTATGAATTCTTCAAACGTAAAATGTATTTAAACATCACATTACTATATCTTGGTTACACAGATAATTCTTTTTACTAATTCACCTGACGTAGATAAAGCTATTTCGTAATATAGATATGTCATCACGAAAATATAACCTTGACAAGCAGTAGGAACTGCACCTTCGTAAACAGCCACCCGCCCCAAAAGCCAAGACCGTAAACCATCTAACACAAAAAGTCGGTCATCTGTCCACCAGTGTTTACCCCCACGCCACTGATACCGATAATTATATTCGTTTAGCGTGGCAAATAACTGCTGATGAGCAGTCCATCCGAACAGTCATTCAAAATAAACATTCAATTTCACGCGCTCCAAATCGCACTTACTCTCTCTTTCTCTCTCTCTCTCTCTCTCTCTCTCTCTCTCTCTCTCTCTCTCTCTCTCTCTCTCTCTCTCTCTCTCTCTCTCTGCATGGAAAACAAACTCATCTCACGCGAGAAGTGCCTGTTGGAAGGGCTGGAGTTAAAAACACTCTTAAGGATTGACTATCAGATAACTATGTTCCAACACTCTAGACGATTCTCTCAATGCTTTGTTTGTGTGTTTCGCCAATTGTTATCTCTGGCTTTACGATATGGTCTAGCCTTTTGTGTGATGTCACAAATGTAGACAGGGACAAAAAGACTTGATTATAACACTGGAACCAACTTTTCTGAATGGATAATATCCTCTAAGCATTTATGTCCTTAAAAAACGTCTCCCTGAATGTAAGTGATTCTGATTGATAATATATTTGTGTTTATGATTTGGTAGAAGGTTCCATCTCACAAGACATGATATAAAGCAGGTGTAGGATTATCATAAACATTCAGAATTTCACAAAGACGAAAATGTTAGAATGGTGATGTATGTTTATGTAGGTGGACAATGGACAGGAAAGCCCAGAATGCTTCAGGTACAGTTCTAGAGCACAGAGCATGATATCATATCTCTGAACTGAAATATAAAGGAAAACTATGATTCTGGAGTCACTATGAACAGCGTTTTCCCGTAATGAACTAAAAGAAAAACATCCACAAGCTGTTATGTTCTACACTCACCAGCTTGATACTCCCTCTCAGAATCAAGTAATCACACACACACACACACACACACACACACACACACACACACACACACACACACACACACACACACACACACACACACACACACACATACTCACACTCACACACAAAAGTTTAAAATGTACGATAGTAGAGAATGTTCAAGAGATGACCCCCCATGACTTTCAGACTCCCTCCTCTTACAGTGGTGGTAGGTAGGTAATAACGCGTTCACACACACCCACCCACACACACACACACATACACTCTCTCTCTCTCTCTCTCTCTCTCTCTCTCTCTCTCTCTCTCTCTCTCTCTCTCTCTCTCTCTCTCTCTCTCTCTCTCTCTCTCTCACACACACACATGACGATGCAAACTGGAAGAATCAAGTTAGCAGCAGCATCAGATCTGCATCATAACTTCACTACCGTCGCCGGTCGCTAAGGTCACAGGTCACTGTGCTTTCTGTCATCTGTGCTCAGGAACGTCTGTATTATCTTCGCCCTACCTAACCTAACCTAACCTAACCTAACCTAACCTAACCTAACCTCACCTCTGCCTCCCCACCTTGGTCCTCCTCGCTACACAGAGGGACTAGCTGGAATGAGTGCAACGGGCATGCAACATTTTGCTGGGCCTGTCTCACACGACTTACAAAGACGCCCTCATTTCACTGACCCAGTCCACCCTTCTCTGACCAACACCGGCGGCTCACACGACAGTTTGACAATAAACTGCTGACACCACCCCCCACCCACACCGAGACCTCTCCTCAACACAGACCATCACCACAATCGCCTTGTACCAATCAGAACTCGTGCAGACAGATACAATAACATTCCAATAGTTACCAGACCAATCAGAACTCGTGCAGCCATATACAATAACATTCCAATAGTTACCATACAAATTATTCAAACTGTGAAAGGCATACAATGATTCAAACTGTGAAAGGCATACAAATTATTCAAACTGTGAAAGGCATACAAATTATTCAAACTGTGAAAGACATACAAATGATTCAAACTGTGAAAGGCATACAATGATTCAAACTGTTGAAAGGCATACAAATGATTCAAACTGTGAAAGACATACAAATGATTCAAACTATGAAAGGCATACAATGATTCAAACTGTGAAAGACATACAAATGATTCAAACTATGAAAGGCATACAATGATTCAAACTGTGAAAGGCATACAAATTATTCAAACTGTGAAAGGCATACAAATGATTCAAACTGTGAAAGCATACAAATGATTCAAACTGTGAAAGGCATACAATGATTCAAACTGTGAAAGACATACAAATGATTCAAACTGTGAAAGGCATACAAATTATTCAAACTGTGAAAGGCATACAAATTATTCAAACTGTGAAAGGCATACAAATTATTCAAACTGTGAAAGGCATACAAATGATTCAAACTGTGAAAGCATACAAATGATTCAAACTATGAAAGGCATACAAATTATTCAAACTGTGAAAGGCATACAATGATTCAAACTGTGAAAGGCATACAATGATTCAAACTGTGAAAGACATACAAATGATTCAAACTGTGAAAGCATACAAATGATTCAAACTGTGAAAGGCATACAAATTATTCAAACTGTGAAAGACATACAAATGATTCAAACTGTGAAAGACATACAAATGATTCAAACTGTGAAAGGCATACAAATTATTCAAACTGTGAAAGGCATACAATGATTCAAACTGTGAAAGCATACAAATGATTCAAACTGTGAAAGGCATACAATGATTCAAACTGTGAAAGGCATACAAATGATTCAAACTGTGAAAGACATACAAATGATTCAAACTATGAAAGGCATACAAATGATTCAAACTATGAAAGGCATACAAATGATTCAAACTATGAAAGGCATACAATGATTCAAACTGTTGAAAGGCATACAAATTATTCAAACTGTGAAAGGCATACAATGATTCAAACTGTGAAAGGCATACAAATGATTCAAACTGTGAAAGCATACAAATGATTCAAACTGTGAAAGACATACAAATGATTCAAACTGTGAAAGACATACAAATGATTCAAACTGTGAAAGACATACAAATGATTCAAACTGTGAAAGCATACAAATGATTCAAACTGTGAAAGACATACAAATGATTCAAACTGTGAAAGACATACAAATGATTCAAACTGTGAAAGACATACAAATGATTCAAACTGTGAAAGGCATACAAATGATTCAAACTGTGAAAGACATACAAATGATTCAAACTGTGAAAGGCATACAAATTATTCAAACTGTGAAAGGCATACAATGATTCAAACTGTTGAAAGGCATACAAATGATTCAAACTGTGAAAGACATACAAATGATTCAAACTGTGAAAGGCATACAAATTATTCAAACTGTGAAAGGCATACAATGATTCAAACTGTGAAAGGCATACAAATTATTCAAACTGTGAAAGGCATACAAATTATTCAAACTGTGAAAGACATACAAATGATTCAAACTGTGAAAGACATACAAATGATTCAAACTGTGAAAGCATACAAATGATTCAAACTGTGAAAGGCATACAATGATTCAAACTGTGAAAGGCATACAATGATTCAAACTGTGAAAGCATACAAATGATTCAAACTGTGAAAGGCATACAAATGATTCAAACTGTGAAAGCATACAAATGATTCAAACTGTGAAAGGCATACAATGATTCAAACTGTGAAAGCATACAAATGATTCAAACTGTGAAAGGCATACAATGATTCAAACTGTGAAAGCATACAAATGATTCAAACTGTGAAAGACATACAAATGATTCAAACTGTGAAAGGCATACAAATTATTCAAACTGTGAAAGGCATACAATGATTCAAACTGTGAAAGACATACAAATGATTCAAACTGTGAAAGGCATACAATGATTCAAACTGTGAAAGGCATACAATGATTCAAACTGTGAAAGCATACAAATGATTCAAACTGTGAAAGGCATACAATGATTCAAACTGTGAAAGGCATACAATGATTCAAACTGTGAAAGACATACAAATGATTCAAACTGTGAAAGACATACAAATGATTCAAACTGTGAAAGACATACAAATGATTCAAACTATGAAAGGCATACAATGATTCAAACTGTGAAAGCATACAAATGATTCAAACTGTGAAAGGCATACAATGATTCAAACTGTGAAAGGCATACAAATATTCAAACTGTGAAAGACATACAAATGATTCAAACTGTGAAAGACATACAAATGATTCAAACTGTGAAAGACATACAAATGATTCAAACTGTTGAAAGGCATACAAATGATTCAAACTATGAAAGGCATACAAATGATTCAAACTGTGAAAGGCATACAAATGATTCAAACTGTGAAAGGCATACAAATGATTCAAACTGTGAAAGACATACAAATGATTCAAACTGTGAAAGGCATACAAATGATTCAAACTATGAAAGGCATACAAATGATTCAAACTGTGAAAGGCATACAAATTATTCAAACTGTGAAAGGCATACAAATGATTCAAACTGTGAAAGACATACAAATGATTCAAACTATGAAAGGCATACAAATGATTCAAACTGTGAAAGGCATACAAATGATTCAAACTGTGAAAGGCATACAAATGATTCAAACTGTGAAAGGCATACAAATTATTCAAACTGCTCATTTGGCTACGGAGGCTCAAATAATGTTAATTAGGAACTTAAAGCAATATATTCATCAAGTCTATTCTTAAACATATTGATAGTACTACCTTCAACCACTCTGATCGGTGAATCTTTCCATGTTAACAATTCTGATGAGGAAAAATACTTCGTCTCATCTAATGTAGAACGCTTACTCACGAGTGTGTGACCATTACTACGAGTGAAGTCAGACGAATCAAGCCTGAAGATGATCAAAGCTTTTGATAATTCTCTTTGATAAGCTAGATAGATTTACGTTGTCCAGTCGGCTGTCATATCAGTTCTTTCTCAGTTTGGGAATCAACTTGGTAACTCGACGCTGTTCTCTGTCCGTTTTCAAGCATAGTGACCCAAACTGGGTTAGACCCAATAACATCGCGATGTCTGGTATACATAATTGCTCCAGTTCTTTCCATCTTATGCATGTCCTCAGTCTTGAATGTTTAGGCCCCGACACCCCACAATGTCTCCTTTTCTTTATCTTTCTACCTTCTATTCAAAATGCCCTCCCCTTGGCTCCCTTTTCTTCTAATATATAATTTTTTTCCTCTCTATCAGCCTCTCATCACTCATCCCTTCCATATCACAAAACCATTTCAACACACCTCAGTCGGCTTTCTCAGTCAGATCGTACTAAGTTACCGCCCTTCTCTTTGACGAAATGATTTCATTCACTGAAACCATTTGACGCCATGCGCTCTTCCCGGGCACGTCATTTCCACCACATCCTTTCCTTTGCATTTAAGACATATCCACACTACACCTTGGAATATCAAATCTTCAGACATGGCAATCTTTGCCCCCACAGACAGTGGCCTTACAATCCACACACTCCTTAACGTGTCCTCTTTCACTCTATGACTCAGTCCCTCTCCCTCCAAACACTACCATGTCCACCCTACCTCCACCCGCTGAGCCTAGGTCCTCCTCATTTAAACACACATTCAGATTGTTGTGTTTTGCCTTGTTGTTACTCCTCTTGTTAATACCTTAATCTTAACCGCATCAACTTCAACTTTCTGTTTTCACAATTTCTTATTAACCCTGCCATCAATCTCTGAAGTTTCTCTTCAAAATCTACTGCCAGGAACCGATTTACCTCCTATGCTAAATCCCCTTCACCATCTCCAACAGATCCGCCCTCAATCCAAAAACCCTCGCATTTTCTACTCTCATCAGCCCGGCCAAAAAGGATTAAACAATTATGGTAATATCAGCTATTCTTGATGCCGACCTACCTTCACAGGGAACCACTCACCCTCATTCCTTTGAACCCACACACACATAACCCCCTGGTAAAACCTCCTTACTGCATTTCGTAACTTCACCTTTGGTTCATGTACCCATATCACTCTCTATTAGGCATCTTTATTAACCACATTATACATCATAAGCAGATCCCTACACGTTATCTTTCTCCATGTATTTCTTACAAGCAATATCTTCAAAGCTGATGCCTAAATCTTGCACAGTCTACCTCTCCAAATCCACACTGCTACTCCCCAGTCAGCAGCTTTGTCCACGACACTACCATCTAAATCTTTACTTTCCCACACATCTTACCAGGTTTACCCAAATAGTCTATGACCCTGTAATTCGGACCCTAATTTCTGTACCCCTAATCCGTACATAAGGACAATATTCACACACTCTGCCAGTCCTCAGGCACGATCGTATTTGAAAGATGAAATAATAAGGTGCATTTCCATTCACTCCCAGCACTTTATCTAATGTCACCTTGTGCAAAGCTTTCACTTCCCCCTCTCTTTTCACATCCCATTTCCCATGACTCTCACTTCACATACCACCTCGTTCCAATTACACACCATCTGCCTCCTAACACATCTAACACATTTAGCTATCATTTAAGCTTACATTCCAACTCTTTAGGTTTCTTCTGTTGATATTCCTCATCTTCTTCCACCTTGTCTTTCCCATTCATCTTCTTGATCACCCCACACTGTTCATCTCCCCTTAGAACATATTTCTACTCTTGAACTCACTTATCCTTTCTCTTTTGTAGTAATACTAACATCTCTCTCTCCTTCTGTGCAGATATCGTCTATTCACCCTCCACTTCCCTTTCATTAACAATTGACCATTATCATTATACTACTCGCAATCCTTTCTCATATGTCCACATCCCACGCTTGGTATGCCACAATTCCCCTCACAGTTGATGAAGATCTGCTTCCCTACATACAGCACAGGGGAGACATTAGACACAAGATGCTTGTGTTACCATTCCATGAAGACTTCACTGATATCGTTCAACCTTTCAAAAAACTTAATGTCCCGTAGCTTCTACATACAATGCGATGGGGAACTTCAATGAACATATCCCTAACGACGTATACTGGGAATGAGTACAATAACTGGCAAAAATGATGGGTTATGTTGGTCAGACTTGGAAGCGTTGAGACAAACACGGCGTTCCACATCGCTAGTGGTAGGGATCTCGAGGTAGGTTTAAACCCATCGGTGGTCTAGTGGTTACGCTGTCCACTCATTGTCTTCGACAACCCGGGCTCAACTCTCGGGCGCACAGTAGTGATATCATATAAATATATTGAAAACTTGTTGGGTAAGATTCACTATATCACTCATGAGGGTTTAAACGGTAAAATCTTTGTCTTTGAACATTCTTTTAGCAAAATGATGTCTGAACTTTAAGGTTGTGAAGGCACTGTGGCGGTAACAATGCCGTATACTTAAGTAATAATAGTTGTGGTTTCATTATATACATTTCTCCACTTATCTTAGGAATAATAGCCTCTTACTAGGTATGATAAAACCATCTAGTCTATTTCTGATTCTTTGTCTTATTCAGACCATGCGATCTTACCCCCACCAGTCAGTCTATTTCGACCTCCTTCATGCTATCATAGCACAGTAGTTTGGGTATGTTGTGTCGTCTGTAATCAGTATCCCAACATAGAACATCGTCACAACGTCATTTGCCTGGATCTCATGGTAATACATCTGACCATCTGGTTACCTGACCTCCATCACCGAGGTAATATTACCCAACAACAAAATCTTACTCGTACGAGTTGTCTTGCCCCACTATCGTCCTCATCCACATCCTCCTCCACCTTTACGAGTTGTCTTGCCCCACTATCGTCCTCATCCACATCCTCCTCCACCTTTACGAGTTGTCTTGCCCCACTATCGTCCTCATCCACATCCTCCTCCACCTTTCCCCCTCCCCGACGCCCACTCTTCCTTATTACAGAAAAAATCATCAAAATTTAGATTCGAATCTAATACATAAAATGACAATACGGACCCTTTGGCGTCCACTGAGGCATACACTTAACAAAAGAGATAATGCTCTTGAAAATCTCAGTCAGATAGCGCGAAATTGGATGCACAGACGACTGAAGAATTTTCATGAGTTTAGAGTGTGTGTGTGTGTGTGTGTGTGTGTGTGTGTATTTGTGTGTGTATGCGTGTGTGTGAGTGTGTTTTATGAGTATGAATGTGGGCGAACATTGGGCATAAATCCTCAGATGATACTAATACCAAAAAAAACATTGCTACCCTATTCTTTACCCTGACCACAGTGAAATAGCGCGCACAACACTACAGAAACAGAAAGGTCTTCAAACTGGCACCAATAGAATGA
The DNA here is from genome assembly GCF_036320965.1 of Panulirus ornatus. NCBI lineage: Eukaryota > Metazoa > Arthropoda > Malacostraca > Decapoda > Palinuridae > Panulirus > Panulirus ornatus. The sequence continues at coordinate 36,328,109 of NC_092241.1, read as the reverse complement.
AATAATCAGTGATATGAGGGCCAAGAAGCCTGTAAGTGATCCAGTATTCTGAGAACGAACGAGCAGTATAGGAGCCAAGATATGAAGACTTGAATGCGTTTCGAGAATGTATATATCGTAAGAATGTGCTTAGATTGTGTATCATTTGGTGGTATATCGAGCGGTAGATGGGAATGTAAAGGTAATATTAAAGCTATACCTTACCATTATTCATACCTCATAAAACTATGATAGTTGAAAACGTATATAAGAGGATGAAACACGTAATATCAGGCGTTAGAAACTATCCAAATAAACATTCATTATAAACTCTTGCCTTACATGCTCTAGTAAGGCTAAGAATTTAGGGGGATTTGAATGATGTACACACATGGACAGTATCGATGAATAAGGATATTATATATATATATATATATATATATATATATATATATATATATATATATATATATATATATATATATATATATATATATATATATATATATATATATATATTTTTTTTTTTTTTTTTCTTTGTCACTGTCTCCCGCGTTTGCGAGGTAGCGCAAGGAAACAGACGAAAGAAATGGCCCAACCCACCCCCATGCACATGTATATACATACGTCCACACACGCAAATATACATACCTACACAGCTTTCCATGGTTTACCCCAGACGCTTCACATGCCCTGATTCAATCCACTGACAGCACGTCAACCCCGGTATACCACATCGATCCAATTCACTCTATTCCTTGCCCTCCTTTCACCCTCCTGCATGTTCAGGCCCCGATCACACAAAATCTTTTTCACTCCATCTTTCCACCTCCAATTTGGTCTCCCTCTTCTCCTCGTTCCCTCCACCTCCGACACATATATCCTCTTGGTCAATCTTTCCTCACTCATTCTCTCCATGTGCCCAAACCATTTCAAAACACCCTCTTCTGCTCTCTCAACCACGCTCTTTTTATTTCCACACATCTCTCTTACCCTTACGTTACTTACTCGATCAAACCACCTCACACCACACATTGTCCTCAAACATCTCATTTCCAGCACATCCATCCTCCTGCGCACCACTCTATCCATAGCCCACGCCTCGCAACCATACAACATTGTTGGAACCACTATTCCTTCAAACATACCCATTTTTGCTTTCCGAGATAATGTTCTCGACTTCCACACATTCTTCAAGGCTCCCAGAATTTTCGCCCCCTCCCCCATCCTATGATCCACTTCCGCTTCCATGGTTCCATCCGCTGCCAGATCCACTCCCAGATATCTAAAACACTTTACTTCCTCCAGTTTTTCTCCATTCAAACTCACCTCCCAATTGACTTGACCCTCAACCCTACTGTACCTAATAACCTTGCTCTTATTCACATTTACTCTTAACTTTCTTCTTTCACTCACTTTACCAAACTCAGTCACCAGCTTCTGCAGTTTCTCACATGAATCAGCCACCAGCGCTGTATCATCAGCGAACAACAACTGACTCACTTCCCAAGCTCTCTCATCCCCAACAGACTTCATACTTGCCCCTCTTTCCAAAACTCTTGCATTCACCTCCCTAACAACCCCATCCATAAACAAATTAAACAACCATGGAGACATCACACACCCCTGCCGCAAACCTACATTCACTGAGAACCAATCACTTTCCTCTCTTCCTACACGTACACATGCCTTACATCCTCGATAAAAACTTTTCACTGCTTCTAACAACTTGCCTCCCACACCATATATTCTTAATACCTTCCACAGAGCATCTCTATCAACTCTATCATATGCCTTCTCCAGATCCATAAATGCTACATACAAATCCATTTGCTTTTCTAAGTATTTCTCACATACATTCTTCAAAGCAAACACCTGATCCACACATCCTCTACCACTTCTGAAACCACACTGCTCTTCCCCAATCTGATGCTCTGTACATGCCTTCACCCTCTCAATCAATACCCTCCCATATAATTTACCAGGAATACTCAACAAACTTATACCTCTGTAATTTGAGCACTCACTCTTATCCCCTTTGCCTTTGTACAATGGCACTATGCACGCATTCCGCCAATCCTCAGGCACCTCACCATTAGTCATACATACATTAAATAACCTTACCAACCAGACAACAATACAGTCACCCCCTTTTTTAATAAATTCCACTGCAATACCATCCAAACCTGCTGCCTTGCCGGCTTTCATCTTCCGCAAAGCTTTTACTACCTCTTCTCTGTTTACCAAATCATTTTCCCTAACCCTCTCACTTTGCACACCACCTCGACCAAAACTCCCTATATCTGCCACTCTATCATCAAACACATTCAACAAACCTTCAAAATACTCATTCCATCTCCTTCTCACATCACCACTACTTGTTATCACCTCCCCATTTGCGCCCTTCACTGAAGTTCCCATTTGCTCCCTTGTCTTACGCACTTTATTTACCTCCTTCCAGAACATCTTTTTATTCTCCCTAAAATTTAATGATACTCTCTCACCCCAACTCTCATTTGCCCTTTTTTTCACCTCTTGCACCTTTCTCTTGACCTCCTGTCTCTTTCTTTTATTCATCTCCCACTCAATTGCATTTTTTCCCTTCAAAAATCGTCCAAATGCCTCTCTCTTCTCTTTCACTAATACTCTTACTTCTTCATCCCACCACTCACTACCTTTTCTAATCAACCCATCTCCCACTCTTCTCATGCCACAAGCATCTTTTGCGCAATCCATCACTGATTCCCTAAATACATCCCATTCCTCCCCCACTCCCCTTACTTCCATTGTTCTCACCTTTTTCCATTCTGTACTCAGTCTCTCCTGGTAAACATGTTTACCAAATGGCGTCCTAGCTTCGTCTCTTCGATGTATATCAATTGACTGTTATATTTCTCTCTTGTGTCTTCCCTGATGATGTGATTATTACATGAAAGTGCACTTAGGGACTTTCCGTGTTTCATTTTCCCCGTGGACTCATAGGAATATATATATATATATATATATATATATATATATATATATATATATATATATATATATATATATATATATATATATATATTATCCCTGGGGATAGGGGATTAAGATTACTTCCCACGTATTCCCTACGTGTCGTAGAAGGCGACTAAAAGGGGAGGGAGCGGGGGGCTGGAAATCCTCCCCTCTCGTTTTTTTTTTTTTTTAAATTTTCCAAAAGAAGGAACAGAGGGGGCCAGGAGAGGATATTCCAAAAAAGGCCCAGTCCTCTGTTCTTAACGCTACCTCACTAACGCGGGAAATGGCGAATAGTTTAAAAGAAAAGAAATATATATATATATATATATATATATATATATATATATATATATATATATATATATAACAGTAAGAATATCCCAAGAACGAACAAGCACGAACGAATTCAAATTAGAGATGTCTTTGTTTCATTAGACACTGCTATACAAACAGGTGAGCATAATGTCACCTTCCTCAATAGGCTTCCTTTTCCACACAGAGTAACACGTAGACTCTGTGATGGTAATACGCTGGCAGACGACTGGAACAAGTTGCCAAGTGAAGTCATAGATGCTAACACGTCTGGATGTTCTATACACAAGTTCGATAAATACATGATTATAAATAACTATATGTTAACGGAAGCTCCCTCATATGAGCCATTGGTGCCTTTTGTAGTTTCCTTTATTCTTATACAGTACTTCTCGATTAACTTCTAGATATGACGAAATAAGCGTCTGAAAACAGTAGTTATTAGTAGTGTCTCTGCCTAGATAAATTCTTTTATTTCTTTTTTTTTGTGGCACAACTGAATATGAAACGGAGAGAGGCAGGCAAACAGTTTATCCAACGAGTATGCGCCGCAGAGGAAGACAGTGCACTTGATATATCATTGTGTCAACGGTACAGTCAGTCCACATCAGTAATTCTGAAAATCATTATAAATAGCTAATAAACCCTCTATGAAAATCATTATAAATAGCTAACTAACCTCCTATGAAAATCATTATAAATAGCTAGCTAACCTTCTATGAAAATTAGACTTCTCCTCTGGCACGATACATCTTGAAGTCTGGACTGAATTGAAGGAAAAAATATGTTCAGAAGTTGAAAGATCCTCTGTTAACGTTCAATGATCTTGATTTTTTCAGTCAGCCACATAAAGTAGCACTTTGTGCCCACACATTGCCACGGTTTTCCGTAGAGGTAAAAATACCATCACATCGTCGATTCAGTCTGAATGATGCAGGCGAAAGGCAACACAACGTTATCCTCGATGTTTGGTGATACTTTTTCATCCTTTTTTCTTTTGTTTTTGTTTTTGCATTGCCCAACAACCCCCGTCCCAGAAGTACTTCATATATCAGGATACCAGTCACCGCCTCTCTGCTGCACTGATAATTCATAGGACCAGAGCGTTTGACGACCATTGAAGTACCTTAATACAGGAGGAAAATAGTGGGAGCAAGACGTAACCTTGCTATCTTAACACCACTGTCGTTGACCAGTGACCAGGCGACACCGAAAACATCCTCAAGCAAAGGAACTTAGATGATCCTACTCATGTCAGGACAAAGGGTCTCTCCTGAACATATACTGATATGCTGTTGTTATGATCTCTTGCGTGACTGGTGCTGATTACACTGGCATTATACATGTCGATCGTGTCACTATGGCTGTCAGTGGCAAGTGAAAAATGATTGTGCCTGATCAATCGAAAAATGATTGTGCCTGATCAATCTACGTGATCGTTCGGTGGATAAGTAAAAGACCGAAATTACTCAGTGATCAAAGGAAGGATTATATAAAAAAAAAGAGAGATTGAAAGGAAGGGTTTTACTTAAGGGACCCGTCATTAGTTCTCCGTGTGGTGGACTGGATGAATCAGTATTGAAAAGATTGTCCAGAATATAGCTTACGACTCCGTCGGCCGCCTGACGTCTTTTCTTTTGGTTGATATATCCCACAGTTTCCTCTTATGCTACTACCAGAGGAAGCCACGTGGGTCAAGGGGTGATTGTCACACTAACATATACACAACAGAACATTACTACGAAGACCGAGAACGTGCTGAGGAGACATACTTAAACATGTGTGATGGTAACCCGGGCTGTAGAAGGTGGGGACCGAGAACGTGCTGAGGAGACACAAACATGTGTCATGGTAACCCGGGCTGTAGAAGGTGAGGGACGGGGGGTAAGGAGAGGGTTGGAGGAGGAGGAGGAGGAGACTTGTTGCCTGTTCTACACCAATTCCAATAGGCAGAAAAACCTTGCAATGCTACGATTACCCTGGTAACACTCTCACAATGAATACCTGTTATCACGTAATACCAACTTATGCCATACAATCTTCTTCAAAACTATGACCCTTTGTCATGCAAACAACCCAACACTGGGTAACTACCACACCCGCTCAACTTCTGTCACACCCTTCCAAACATAATGTTGGCGATTCAAACGTTGACGCCTCATGCTTCTGATTCGTGAAGCATTACCAGTATCGAATCTTATTTCAGAGCGTTTCGTAAATCAATTGTGTTTTTGTTGGAACCATAATCGACCAAAAACCTAAAATCCATACGTCGCTACATGTAACCTCCGTGACCACACCACAGCCAGCACGGAGCGAGCAAGGATGAGGCATGAAGCTATGAAAGAAACGCGAGGAGTGATTATGACCTCTGTTCACTAGTTCACAAGGTTCCTCGGGTTATCAACGGTTCATGTGATTATGATCTCTGTTCACTAGTACACAAGGTTCCTCAGGTTGTCAACGGTTCATATGTCCCATATATGCTTCTGTCAAATGGCTCGACCCTTCCACGATTGGCTCACCCAAACTTAGAGAGAAACATTACTTCGCTGGCTGAACTGTACGTCAGGGTTCGTTACCGCTCGGAAGGTCTAGACGTCGGTTCATTGTTTGTGAGTGTCCGTGCTGCGCGTACAGTTGTGAACAGACCCGTAGGACGGCTTGGTTGGATAAACAACACACTGTGTAAGCGGAGAAAAAATGTCCAAGTAAGTGGTTAATGTTCGCAGCCAGGCTACTGTGGTTAGCTAGGTGGATGAGAGTGAGGGAAGGCAGTGGGGAAAAGTTGACAGGTCTCGCTTTCCGTTTGCGACCCTGGGATCATTGTATAGATTTATTATCCACCTAATGCATGATTCGGTTTTGTTTTTTTTCTGGCAAAACCTGTGTGAGTGACAGAAAAAAAGTCATTGTGGGCTGAACAAATCAAATGCGCTTTACTGTTACGTTCAATAGTACGTAGGACAAGGGAAAGTGAAAGTAACCCACCGAGTGTTGTTTCGTCTGCGGAGGTGTAGTAACTCACCGTGAGATGCACTGTTAAGTCTTTTTTCATCCATGAAGATCTTTTGCGACAAAACTCGCCTCTCGCCTCGGTGCACCGGCCTACCTACATGAGCCTTCCTTCCCCAAAATAGCTCAGTGAGGAGCTGCCCCGCTCGCTGGGACTCTGTGGTGTACGACTGTGGGGAGGCGCCCCGTGCACCTCAGGTGCAGAGCGTCGTGGTTGGATGGCTATAGGGCTGCTAGTGGATATAATCTCTTCTGTTGTCTCCGCTATAGCCGTGTCTGCTGCTGCTGCTGGTCGGGAGGTGTGCTACACACCGCCTGCGTCGGCCTTCCCAAATCCCCCACCTGTGAAAAAATACGGTCAGGTATCAAGTCCATCACTCCCAGTTTTTGTGTGTCGTGGTAACTTCTAGACAAATTAGCTACCGTCGCTTCTGGTGGGTTTCCCGCGACCGAAATCAAACTAATTGGTCGTTACTTGCAAGAAAGTGGTCTGTCTCAGTGTTTTGATGTTGGTGCAACATTGCAGTGCTTCCGCGACTCTATCACGTCACCTAAACATTATTTTTTTTCTTTTTTTTTTTTTAGATCTAGGATGCGCGTCGTCAAGATCAGGAGACTTGTTCAGTTTGATATTTTGTCTTTGGTTATGAAAGTTTTCTCTGCTTGCTGTTTGATTTACGTAAATTAGATTCTAGGTTCTTTATCAAATGCCTACGAGGTGATTTTTTTTTTGTTCCTATTCTGCTAGATATAGAAATGAAATTGAGAATACTACTAATCTCTTCGCTGTCCATCTATATTTCGTCTGAAGCAAATTCTAAGGGTCCAGTTTTCTCTCGAACCTTCTTTTGATGGACTAGGAAAAAATTGTTTAGGATCTAACTCCAACCCTTTGCTACCAAACATCATAATCACGTTTAGATTTCATAATTATTTCTCTTTCCTCTGCTGTTTTCGCTAAACGAGTCCTTTAAACAGACCTTTTCGGTTAGTACGTTCTTAGAAGCAAATTAGAAATATTTCTTTTTCTACTCAGAGAGTGGTGCTCTTTTTCTGTGTGTTTGTAGCAGATGCAGTCCTCCTGAATTTCTCTCAAGATAGTCGTAACATTTTTGCATGAGTTTCCGTCTAAGAGTTCCCTTGTATGATCGCCATCATGAGTTAGTTCACTAATGTCGAGATCTCCAACTGGGTTAGGCTTCCTTCCCTGCTTATGACGCCCCAGTTAGCTTGACTTAGCTGTAGTATTAGTCAGCCATAATCATCTACATCACGAAAAGCAGGTGCTATAAAGCAAATCATTTTACTTTGTTATATTCAACCCAAATGACGTCAATCCTGATTCAATGGTCACCCAACCTATTTTCACATATCCCTACAAAAGTTTTCTCAGTTGTTGAGCCCCAGATCGAGTGTGGTAATTCCTCTGCCAAGTTCAGTAAGACACTGGTCAAGGAAGCCATTACAAACGGTTAGGAAATCCTCAGCTTCTGAACCTCTACGTTTATCATTTGCCATCTATTCAACTTGAGTTAACAGTCTCGCACAACAAAGACCTTCCTACTCTATGATGCCTTATTATCATCGCTCCAGATAAATTTCCATTCATTCCTATCCACATTAGGAAGTCAGTGGACTATTTCCATCAGAATATTTTCCCCACTTTCATCAATTTTAACCCGTATCGTGTCTGTTTTCCTTATTTTTCATTTCGTATCTTCCTTGACTATGGTCGCAACGCTTCCTTCTCAGTTTGCTATATCAGTAAGAATAGTTCATAATCATCTGAATGATGCTCTCTTGCAGAATTACGGGACTTCAAATCAACTTTTGTTTCTGCACAAACAAGTTCCCTTGGCTTGTTTCTTACATTCCTTGCGGGCCTCATATTGGTATAATAAAACCTTAGGGCATTTCCTTCTGCACTGAGGACATCTTTTCTTCTAGTAACTACGTCATTTCTTTGATACTGTTATATTTCTTCTGCCCTAATTCACTTAATTTCCCTATATCCTTGCTACCTATTTTCTCTTGTTTGAAAATTTTTAACTGATGCCTTGGCAGGATCAGTAATATCTCCAAGCTTTCATACCACGTTCTACTCCACTTCCCTTTTTCCTTATCGTTCCGATGCCTATACTACTTTAGATACATAAAGACAACCTTATAACAACTCCCTCTACCGAACTGGTCATAACCGAATCTCCCCGCCTCTTAGATAAGCGTAACCCATTCTTTTGCCCACATGTTCATTTGGTCATAGAACTTCTTCCTGCTGTCAGATAATGATATTGATTACATTCCTCTTTGTAAATTTGTCTAAGCAACCATATATCTAAGGTGCTCTTGATAGTCATTCATTTCCAACCCCAACTTTCGATAAAATATCACATACAACACACGCGATACCGCATAGCTTTTGCAAAATGTTTTCTTATGAATGTGCAACTTCTCCGCATTACCTTTATCTGAATAACAAAAGGTGTAAAGACGAACCACCATTAGTGTACAGTACTGTTAGATAGTGCTTGTAATACGTTACATCTAGAGCATGCCTACATGAAGTATCTAATTTTGCGAACAGAAGCGAGTCAGGGATTGCTGCAGCATAGACCCCTAGCATGCTACATATATTTGTGTTAGCCCTGTCAACTCCCCTCTAGTCTGATCAAAGAAGTGAAACACTTACACTCGTCCAGATGCCTCGGCCTTGATGTACTCTAAAAGGGACCTCGTTTTCTTTAGCATGAGATCTGCTGCATTTTCAAATAACCTTTACTGAAGTGTCTGAGCTCTTTTGTTTTATTGCATTTTGCCAAGTAAAACTCCTGATACACAGTTGAATTAGACTCTGCTCTATCTAATTCCAGCATAATGTTTTCATCATATTCATAACCCCGATTTACTTAGAGGTCTTTCTGTATGACGTCCTCTTGTTCTAATGAGTAAGTTTCCAATTAGGTAATGTATAAGTGTATATGTTACTCGATGTTAAAGATATTTCAGTTGGTCTAAATAGCTTGACCTTGTCCGCCTTAATGACCTTTACAGTCGAAGGGCCTAAAGCCCAAGACAACACTCGTATGACGTAAGGAAAGGCCATATATCCACTGAGAGCATGTAAGCTCTCGGAATTATTTTGAACGCCTGATAAAAGGTGTTTGATTTTTTTCATTTGGTTGTAACAAAATGAGATTGGCAGCTTTACCGACTCCAACCAACGAAACGGATGTTTTTGATACAGTTTTGATTAAAAGCATTACTCGTATCACCACATCCTGGCTAAACAAGTCAGTTATATAAAACGTACAATAGTTTGTTTCTCTCTCTCTCTCTCTCTCTCTCTCTCTCTCTCTCTCTCTCTCTCTCTCTCTCTCTCTCTCTCTCTCTCTCTCTCTCTCTCCTTCCCTTCAACATATGTTCATGTCCTCCACTGATCCTTCGTGTCGTTGTCGGACTCTGTGTTTCACTCTGTCTTAACTCATTCCAAGTTCTCATTCCTGCTTATTTGCTTGTCCTCACTCATTATTGGTCCTTCTATATCTTGATATTTGACTCCGCTCATTTCTCTTTCCAGCCTTTGTTCTTATTTCGATTGGATGTAGAAAGCTGTACCAGTCACCTATCTATCGGTCATGACATTTGAAATAGTAATGTAAAAAGTACCAGCTTTTCGTAGGCTTACTAGGCCAGCCAGGGAGGGCCATGCTCCTAACACATGGTCACCCCTGAGTGAAACCCAGCAAGTTCATGATTCGGGATTGTTCCATGTACGACTAATACACGCAGGTGACCTGTGTATTGGTGATGAGACAGTAACGATAGCTCGTGTAGCTGTGATCCGCCGCTATAACTGGTCTGCAGTAGTTAGTGGTTAAGGGTAGTTTCAGGTAAGGCAAGTGGTAGTGTGGTACATACACGACTTTAACTGCAGGATTAATGTTACCTCCTGCAGTGATGGTTTACTGCTACATATATGGTGTAGGAGTCTATAGTTGAGGATAATTCCCACGAAGAAAACTTAAGTTACGTTTATGGTATTCAAGGAATATCAACCTTTTATGAGTTTGCCTGAAAGCAGTTGATATAGTGGTAATTAAGTGGCTGGCAGGAAGGAAAAAGAAAATTATCTATGATTCATAAGCCCTATTTCAGAACTTTTTTTGAGGACAAGTTGGTTTTATCTTGTCATGGTAGGGTCATGACGGGTGAATGTCACTAGCATTCTGAGTAAGTTTGATCAACACAGGAGCCTAACTTTCATAGGTATATCCGGAGGAAGAGCTAACCCATTAAGAATTTGCATACGGACATGATTTGCTCACCAGAATAAGTTATGTCGCCAAGAAACATTAAATGTTCTCATTTTACGTTCCAAATGAATTCTCTGACAGGACTTCATAGCCTTGTTTACATCAAAGTGAAAAAGCTTAATTAGACATAAATGGGATTGCATGACGTCACATGATAATTTCTCGTTCCAGAAGGCACACAAGACACGACACATCAATCAGGGACATGCAATGGACATTCATTTCCTTGTTTCCTGTTAACAGACCTTGCTGACCTAGGAACACAGCCCAGCATGATTTACTTACCACCCTTTCTCTGTTTCCATGAATTCAATTGAAACTTTTATTTACTGATATTTAATTACAAAGTTTTATCGAAATACTTTGCTACCATAAGTACTTCCCTGTGATAATATGTTCAGTGCCCCCTTCCTATGTGTTATATTGTTCAGCGATAAAACATCAAAATCTTAGAGGTGTGAAAGTCCGTGTTCATACATTCGCCACTTCCCGCATTAGCGAGGTAGCGTTCAAGAACAGATGACAAAGGCTTAGAGGGAAAACTCCTCACTTCGCCTTTCTTCTCAGTTCTTTCTTTTTGAAAATTGAAACTGGAGGGGAGGATTTCCAGCACCCCCAGCTCCCATCCCTTTTAGTCGCCTTCAACGACACGCAGGGAATACGTGGGCAGTATTCTTTCTCCCCTATCCTAGGGAATGTTATTTATTCATATGATATATATACACACACACATACGTACACACACACACACATATATATATATATATATATATATATATATATATATATATATATATATATATCCTCCACTCTCGTTTTTTTTTTTTTTTTCAAAAGAAGGAACAGAGAAGGGGGCCAGGTCAGGATATTCCCTCAAAGGCCCAGTCCTCTGTTCTTAACGCTACCTCGCTAACGCGGGAAATGGCGAATAGTATGAAAAAAGAAAGGTAACGTAAAGAAGCGACAGACGGTCAAGAGTAAAGTGCAGGGGCTGAATAAAGTGGTTAAAGAAAAGATAAGGTGAGAGGACATAGTTAACCTTCAAGAGGAACACGTCAGTGCTTATATTTTAAGACACATCTTTGATAAGACCTACTTCCAAAGCACATACAAAGCGTTACTCACATGTGCGTTATCTCATCACTACAGAAATTATTGCGTATTTACATAATTGGAATTTACTGCAAAGTGGCTTTGATGTAACATTATGCTATTTCCCAACGCTCTGAAATATTTAGCGCTGTAAAAAAAACAAGACAAAAAAACTTCATTTATACACTATACTATACGAAGTAATCTGGTGCAGTTGAGGGTAAATCAACATCTGGATGTGTGAGTTTCACGTACAGTGCATGACACATGGTAGCTCTGATCTCATCTACCTTAGCGACTTCTGCCCTTTCCCTTTACTTCAAGATTCTTCATTTTGGCACCATCTTTGTTGCTTTTTGTGCTGCGTTGGGTGCGACGAACAAACCTCAGGATCGTTTTCTACTTTCTGTCTTGTGTAGGTTATCAACAGCTTGCTAGATTCTCTCTTAAATGTATCAACATATGACGTTTGCCTTTATCCACTCCCTTGGCACTTTTCTCCGGCAACGTCTTGAACAATATTTCATGAAGTTCGTCTCGTGTATCTGCTCACATCTTCAGCATATAAGACCATGAGCCTTCATAAGTCAAGGTCTCTAAGGACCCTCTGAACATCTTTTCTAGATATCACGATGCATTCCAAGATCTCCCTATCCCACATCACTGGTGTTGTGGATAGTACTCCAATGTGAAAGAAAACACGTGTGTGTGTGTGTGTGTGTGTGTGTTAGAAAAGGTTTTGATTAGAAATATAGATTGTATAGCCAGGTTCAATTCAGTCTCATACATATGTAATGTTCGGTACTGGGAATAATCCCCTCCGTGTATTATCATCGAACATGGGGAGCCAGATTGGCTGCCAGGACCGGCTGCCACGGAAAAGATGAATGGCTCCGTCCACTTTCCATTGCTTTCCTTCAGCAGAATATTGAAACAGAGGCTCTCGCAGTCCGTCATCATGTAATGGTAAATCCTGTATGCTTGATTCCTTTTTTTGTATCAAACTGCATCCATTGTAAGGCTCTTTTTCCAATGGGTAACTCTTGGAAATACGTACGTATATACAAGAGTTTGCTGTTGAAATGTATTTGCTGTAGATATTAGGTGGTATGAGATTGATCTATGTATTAATCTCTGCTTGCAAATTATTTTTGCTTTAACACACGCACACAATTTATAATTTCGTAAATGGATCATACTTTTACGAAAGGAAACTCGTTAATATTTCAAGTTTAAACTTGTTTTATGTTTTCTCTGCGGCTTTAAAACTGGATATATTTTATAACAGAACAGGTGATTTCTATGATTTATGTATATTAGTTATCATCGGCATTACGGTTGTTTTATTGTTTAAATTATCATTATTATCATTATCATAATCATCATCGTTTTTGTTGTTATTGATATTATAACTCTCATTATAATTATCATTATAATTTTCATCGTTTTTATTGTCATCAATGTTATAATTATCATTATCATTTTCATTATTATTATTAGGCTAAAAGGGGAGGGAGCGGGGGGCTGGAAATCCTCCCCTTTTTTTTTATTTTCCAAAGGAAGGAACAGAGAAGGGGGCCAGGTGAGGATATTCCCTCAGAGGCCCAGTCCTCTGTTCTTAACGCTACCTTGCTAACACGGGAAATGGCGAATAGTTTGAAAGAAAGAAAAAGGATTATCATTATCATTAATATTATCATCCAAAGGACACCTTGTTCAATGGCTGCTACAGGTTCAAGGCCACGTAACCAGCAGGTGAGAGAGAAGGTGAATCCCTTTGGGGAGAGAAATTCTTCGACGAGATCGTGCTCCTGTTATGATGAGACTTCCTCCTCCCACAAGATCATTGTTCACTCGCGGTGTATTCACATTTTGGAGGAGTCCGGTAACACCTTAAAAGAGCACATACGTGATGTGACAATCTTTATTCTTTTCGATTTTGAATGTGTAGATTGGTGTAACATTCAAGAGCTTCCAGTCGATGGAAAGTTTTTTTCCTTTAGCTATTTGTAAAATACCTTTGCGATGAAGAATGTTATCTTCATGAATTACACATCATTCAGTACTCTAAGAGAGAGATCATTAATTAGTACCAGCTAATTTACTGGAATTACAGTTCCTTTCTTTAGTTTGCGTGTGTGTTTGTGCTTCGTAATAATCCATGACGTAAAGGTTTTATCATCCAGAGTCCATTCCTGGATATGCTTTTGATAGCTGTGGTATCTACTGAACGATAAACAACTTATAAATTGATATGATTGATAACGAAGCCATTCCCATATCTTTTTTGTGTGTGTGTGTGTGTGTGTGTGTTTGTTACTAAGCCTGTAATATCCTTGATATTCTTCACTCTTTATGTATCTTTAGAACTATTTTGTTTCATATATATATATATATATATATATATATATATATATATATATATATATATATATATATATATTATATATATATATATATATATATATATATATATATATATATATATATATATATATATATATATATATATACACATATAGCGAATGTAAGGAATACAAGAGAATTTCTCATCCTAAATTTGAAACTTAAAAAAATTCTAAAAATACATAAGAATATCAAGGATATTACTGGCTTAGTAACTGACACACACACATATATATATATATATATATATATATATATATATATATATATATATATATATATATATATATATATATATATACATATATGTATATATATATATATATATATATATATATATATATATATATATATATATATATATTATCCCTGGGGATAGGGGAGGCGACTAAGGGGAAGGGAGCGAGGGGCTGGAAATCCTACCCTCTCAATCTTTTTTTTTTCAGTTTTCCAAAAGAAGGAACAGAGAAGGGGACCAGGTGAAGATATTCCCTCAAAAGCCCAGTCCTCTGTTCTTAACGCTACCTTGCTAATGCGGGAAATGGCGAATAGTATGAAATATATATATATATATATATATATATATATATATATATATATATATATACATACCTACATTCTGTTTCCCATTTTAGAAAATTAATACAAGGAGGGGAGGATTTCTGGCCCCCCGCTCCCGTCCCCTCTAGTCGCTTTCTACGACACGCGAGGAATACGTGGGAAGTATTCTTTCACCCCTATCCCCAGGGATAATAAACATATATACACACACATACACATACATACGCACATATACGCACATATACACACACACACACATACATATATATACATACGAAAAATGCAAGAAACAATCCAGAAAACTGAAACCTCTAGCTTGAAATGAATGAAAAAAAATGAATGCCACACAATGGCTCAACCTCTGGCTACGGAAAAAAGGAAATGCACAATTTACCCACACAAACGTCAACAGCAGCCCTCACCAATTTAACCACTGTATCAATAAGCTTCAATGTCTAAGCTACATTTTTTCTCCAATTTCACTATTTTCCTTCACATTTTCAATTGTGTCTGAAGGTTCTACTTCAAGAGTGACTGTTTTTCCAGTAAGGGTCTTCACATCTTGGTTACATCCACACACATTTAGGCACCCCACTCTGAGCCTTCGAGGAGGAGGTATGTATATTTGCGTGTGTGGACGTATGTATATACATGTGTATGGGGGGGGGGTTGGGCCATTTCTTTTCGTCTGTTTCCTTGCGCTACCTCGCAAACGCGGGAGACAGCGACAAAGTATAAAAAAAAAAAAAAGAAATATATATATATATATATATATATATATATATATATATATATATATATATATATATATATATATATATATATATATATATATATATATCTTCCCACGTATTCCCTGCGTGTCGTAGGAGACTAAAAGGGAAGGGAGCGGGGGGCTGGAAATCCTCCCCTCTCGTTTTTTTTTTCTTTTTTTTTAATTTTCCAAAAGAGGGAACAGAGAAGGGGGCCAGGTGAGGACATTCCCTCAAAGGCCCAGTCCTCTGTTCTTAACGCTACCTCGCTATCGCGGGAAATGGCGAATAGTATAAAAAAAAAAACTATATATATAATTCGCAATTTCCCGCATTAGCTTCGTAGCGTTAAGAACAGAGGACTGAGCCTTACAGGTAATATCCTCGCTTGACCCCCTTCTCTGTTCCTTCTCTTGGAAAATTGAAAACGAGAGGTGAGGATTTCCAGCCACCCGCTCCCTCCCCTTTTAGTCGCCTTCTACGACACGCAGGGAATACGTAGGAAGTATTCTTTCTCCCCTATCCCCTATCTCCCTTCTCCCCTATATATATATATATATATATATATATATATGAAAGCCGGAAGATGAAAGCCGGCAAGGCAGCGGGTTTGGATGGTATTGCAGTGGAATTTATTAAAAAAGGGGGTGACTGTATTGTTGACTGGTTGGTAAGGTTATTTAATGTATGTATGACTCATGGTGAGGTGCCTGAGGATTGGCGGAATGCGTGCATAGTGCCATTGTACAAAGGCAAAGGGGATAAGAGTGAGTGCTCAAAATACAGAGGTATAAGTTTGTTGAGTATTCCTGGTAAATTATATGGCAGGGTATTGATTGAGAGGGTGAAGGCATGTACAGAGCAGCAGATTGGGGAAGAGCAGTGTGGTTTCAGAAGTGGTAGAGGATGTGTGGATCAGGTGTTTGCTTTGAAGAATGTATGTGAGAAATACTTAGAAAAGCAAATGGATTTGTATGTAGCATTTATGGATCTGGAGAAGGCATATGATAGAGTTGATAGAGATGCTCTGTGGAAGGTATTAAGAATATATGGTGTGGGAGGCAAGTTGTTAGAAGCAGTGAAAAGTTTTTATCGAGGATGTAAGGCATGTGTACGTGTAGGAAGAGAGGAAAGTGATTGGTTCTCAGTGAATGTAGGTTTGCGGCAGGGGTGTGTGATGTCTCCATGGTTGTTTAATTTGTTTATGGATGGGGTTGTTAGGAAGGTGAATGCAAGAGTTTTGGAAAGAGGGGCAAGTATGATGTCTGTTGGGGATGAGAGAGCTTGGGAAGTGAGTCAGTTGCTGTTCGCTGATGATACAGCGCTGGTGGCTGATTCATGTGAGAAACTGCAGAAGCTGGTGACTGAGTTTGGTAAAGTGTGTGAAAGAAGAAAGTTAAGAGTAAATGTGAATAAGAGCAAGGTTATTAGGTACAGTAGGGTTGAGGGTCAAGTCAATTGGGAGGTGAGTTTGAATGGAGAAAAACTGGAGGAAGTGAAGTGTTTTAGATATCTGGGAGTGGATCTGGCAGCGGATGGAGCCATGGAAGCGGAAGTGGATCATAGGGTGGGGGAGGGGGCGAAAATTCTGGGAGCCTTGAAGAATGTGTGGAAGTCGAGAACATTATCTCGGAAAGCAAAAATGGGTATGTTTGAAGGAATAGTGGTTCCAACAATGTTGTATGGTTGCGAGGCGTGGGCTATGGATAGAGTTGTGCGCAGGAGGATGGATGTGCTGGAAATGAGATGTTTGAGGACAATGTGTGGTGTGAGGTGGTTTGATCGAGTAAGTAACGTAAGGGTAAGAGAGATGTGTGGAAATAAAAAGAGCGTGGTTGAGAGAGCAGAAGAGGGTGTTTTGAAATGGTTTGGGCACATGGAGAGAATGAGTGAGGAAAGATTGACCAAGAGGATATATGTGTCTGAGGTGGAGGGAACGAGGAGAAGAGGGAGACCAAATTGGAGGTGGAAAGATGGAGTGAAAAAGATTTTGTGTGATCGGGGCCTGAACATGCAGGAGGGTGAAAAGAGGGCAAGGAATAGAGTGAATTGGAGCGATGTGGTATACCGGGGTTGACGTGCTGTCAGTGGATTGAATCAAGGCATGTGAAGCGTCTGGGGTAAACCATGGAAAGCTGTGTAGGTATGTATATTGCGTGTGTGGACGTATGTATATACATGTGTATGGGGGTGGGTTGGGCCATTTCTTTCGTCTGTTTCCTTGCGCTACCTCGCAAACGCGGGAGACTTGCTAACTCCGACGTTCTCATATCCATATGATTATGATTCTAATCACATCATCCTTTGGTGACGAACTGGCCTACCTTTGCCTTCCCATTATCTCTCTTAAGATGGCGAATCTGACATTTAAATTTGATCCGTTTTTCTCTTGTAATCATATTCATGGGATTATTCCTATATACATTAATAATGTCATTTTCATTGCGTTGTTTTAGTGTTCTTTCTAGGAAGGAGTCTGATATATATATATATATATATATATATATATATATATATATATATATATATATATATATTTTTTTTTTTTTTTTTTTTTTTTTACCTCGTCGCTGTCTCCCGCGGTTGCGAGGTAGCGCAAGGAAACAGACGAAAGAAATGGCCCAACCCACCCCATACACATGTACATACACACGTCCACACACGCAAATATACATACCTACACAGCTTTCCATGGCCCACCCCGGACGCTTCACATGCCTTGATTCAATCCACTGACAGCACGTCAACCCCTGTATACCACATCGCTCCAATTCACTCTATTCCTTGCCCTCCTTTCACCCTCCTGCATGTTCAGGCCCCGATCACACAAAATCCTTTTCACTCCATCTTTCCACCTCCAATTTGGTCTCCCTCTTCTCCTCGTTCCCTCCACCTCCGACACATATATCCTCTTGGTCAATCTTTCCTCACTCATTCTCTCCATGTGCCCAAACCATTTCAAAACACCCTCTTCTGCTCTCTCAACCACGCTCTTTTTATTTCCACACATCTCTCTTACCCTTACGTTACTTACTCGATCAAACCACCTCACACCACACATTGTCCTCAAACATCTCATTTCCAGCACATCCATCCTCCTGCGCACAACTCTATCCATAGCCCACGCCTCGCAACCATACAACATTGTTGGAACCACTATTCCTTCAAACATATATATATATATATATATATATATATATATATATATATATATATATATATATGTATATATGCACTTCAGTTTCATATATCCAAGTTACTTTTAAACTTTCATTGTCACATAGGATTAACTCCATCACCTGCCTTATGCAGTATACTAATAACGAAGGAGGAAAGGTGGAGACGGAGGAAAGTATTAATTTCCTAAGAGAGGAATTTGGGCGGAGGTTCAAGGTGAAGTGGCTATAAACAAAGCGAAATTCCTGTAATTGAAGCGAGATGAACGAGGAACTCTGGCGTGGTGAGCCGTCAGCCTAGTTCTAAGGCGACAGCGTTACTATCTGTTGTATTGAGAGAGAGAGAGAGAGAGAGAGAGAGAGAGAGAGAGAGAGAGAGAGAGAGAGACTGCTCCCGTTAGATGGAAGCTGTACAATCGTAAGTGTTTCAACAGACACTTGTGTTTTGTTGTTAGCCATTCTAGGTAACAGCTTGATACATGAATCTTAGGAAATTTCATTGGTCATAACATTTACAATCAAAGTTTTAACTTTATTTTGAATTGCTATAGAACCACAATTTTTTTCCCTGTGTTTTGAATTACATCTTTTGAATTATTCTATACACATACGAAACGAGCATAAAAATATATAAAAGTCTCGTTATATAAGGCTATAATGCAGTTTTATATAAGGTCTCTATGTGCTATATTAGTACTATTGTCCCCAGGTGGGTATCATGTGGACAATGGAAAGGAGATCTAAAGCAGAATCATAGGGGATTTGTATTGCATAAAACAAAATTCATTACGAACATTTACGTGTGGTTTGTGGCACAAAATGGTGAGGCTCCAAAGAGCTCGGTATCATGGGAATTATATGGTAGCAGTTGTATATTTAGAAAAGATTTATATTGTACGGTTAATGTTTGGCAGCTTTAGGCATAGGATTACGCACGTTTGGAAAAATATTTTTTGCTTTTTGTTTCACATTTATGACGATATTTATGACGTGGAATCTTTGTGGCGATATTCTTTAATATTACTATCTGCTTTCTTCTCTCTTCACATTTTCTTATCTAATTCCCTCGTTTCGTCTGTATCCTCTCTTGAAAATCTTGTCTGTAGTCAATACACAACTTGTCCTAGTTAAACACTATAGCATATTTTGTTAAGATAATTGTAGGTATAGCTACATATCTGTGAGGAGAAGCTGTAGTAGGTATTGATCTTGTGGTGAATGATGTGTTTGACACCTCGCTTAGAATTACATGTGCACACAGTGAAAAGGTATCTTTGCGAGTGGGTTAGATGGATTTTCAAATGATCAGTACGGCTCGTGTTGTCCGGATAGAGTTCATGCATTTACAAGAGTGTGTCTTAGAAGGCACGAATGCTGTGAACATAGAAGACCATTATATCTTTATTGTTATCTAGACTTTCCAGATCTCTGTAGGTGGCGATATATCATGGAGGAGCAAAATAACTGTTCAGTGTGTCTTATTCTGTAGGAATTCTTCATATTTTTCATTTTCCAGTACCTTGAACAAATGTGCTTTTTGTGGTGAATCCTTTCTGATGTAGATCGTGTGAGGATTACATTTCTAGCTATTCGAGTTTTTATTATCTTTCGTAAAATCACCACAGTTCACGATGAATATCTAAAGCTATGTCATATAGAGCAACGAGAATCGAATCATTAAAGCAAATGGTTTAAAGAGCTCCTAAGCAGAATTACTACGACAAATAAGGTATAGAAATGACTGTGTGTAGCGAGTGTTAATCATTAGAATCTGACATTGTATATCTGTACTGAAGCTATAGATTCCCTTCATGAAGAGTCAGCCTATTGTAGCGAGAATAGCGGCTTTGTTCGACAATATCGAATCATTTTTGATTTTGAGTACCTGTATCAAATCGTCTCTTAACCCTGATTTTTCCAAGCCACTTAAGTCAAAACGTCTAGTAGGCTCTCACTGGATTTGTCTCTCATTCCGGCTATCATCTTGGTTGCTCGCCGCTGTACTGTCTCTTACTTCATGTTTGCTATTCGAGGTGAGGATGCAGCAGTGAACCATAAAGAGTGAGGCTTGGTTTTCCTTAGTTTTGAACTAGATTGCTCCTTGCATGAAGGCTATAACTTTGTCCGTTTGTCCTTTACTGTTTTTAGGCACCGTTCTCCTGGCTCGGTGATCGTGCCTAAGTATTTCTCTCGTTTACCTCTTGTAAAATCAATAGAGTTCATGCTGAAGTTTGCCTTCCCGTTTTTTTTTTTTTCATCGATGATTGAAGCTTTGCACTTATCAGTGACAAGATTCATTTGCCATACGTGACATTTGAACACTGTAGACGTTCAATTTCTGCTGTATCTTTACCAGCTAATATTGAAAAATATAAGAAATAAATCAGAACTCCACTTATTGCCTCTAACCATTTTGAGGATTGACCATAAATTACTATTCTTTAGTAATTTGAAAATGAAGAGCTCTGGTGTTGGACTGACGGTGAGCAAGCAGCATTTGGAACATCCTATGTATGTCCAGGCGCTTTTCATTGGTATATCGTAAAATACATGCTGCCAGTATATGACGTGCAAGCAATGTATATACCTTCAGCAAAGGACAAATGTGTATATTTCTGCTTCGAATGTGCTTATGTAATGATATGATGACTATGTATTTAGTTCATATGTATGATTAACCAACATCATGTCATAGGCTGGAGGATGCAGTAAGACCTTAATTACTCTCTGGTGTTGGAACGTATGATTAGGACATCAAAACCTTAACGTATTGCTCTATCGGTGTTATCATACCTACTTAGACACCGTATGGAAAAGCATCTCAGGAGGTCTGGACACATTTTTTCTCTCCCATAATTTCACCAATTAAGAACTATTTCAAAAAAAAAAATTCGTCTTTAAGGTTCATCAAAAATCGAAATCTTTCAGACGCTTTGTATAACCTGTTGGGCCCTGATAACGGGAACCAGGTACGTACCCTGAAGCGGCGGCGCAAAAATCCTTGGCTTCCCCTAAGTTCTGTAAGCAGTGAGATCAAAAGCAAACTTTTAGAACGGAGTTTTCAGTGCAATCGAGGCTAACTGAAAGTTCAGAGTTTCTGGGAAGTTACACGTTGAAAGAGGGCCTGAAGGTCATGTCAGGATACATGATGCTTGAAGGATACAGGAAATCCAGAAAATATTAGAAAACGTAATGGAAGTTCAATGATAAAGATGAAAACTGCACGTAACAAAAACTTGATAAAAAAGATGAATTTGCATTTTCCACCAGCACATCACAAAACGTTGATGACGTTGCACTTGATCAGCATTCACTCCTCCTCCTAGAGTAAGTTATAGTTACCCTTCAGCCTCAGGTGACGTTAAGAGAATATTGAAGTATAATGTGATCACGCAAATACTTACTCAGAAAAGATATCAAATCTCCACTGGCAGAAGATTATCGATACGTGAGTAGAGTAAGCGAGTAGCTTGGCAGATAGTGAACTCTTTCTCTAGTGGCTTCGACTGTCCTCAGACACTCCCATTTTGACGAGGTTTTCTAATTTTCTCGCCCATGAAAATTACTAAGATCACGTGAGGAAAATCTTTAGAAATTAGCATCCTTAAACATTGAAACTAATCAGCTGTAAGATAAGGAAAGCTACCTAAATTGCACCATCTGAACCTTTCATTTTTTTGAATAAATGTAAAAGTTAAAGAAGTTTTGTGAATCCAGAGCCACAGCTCTTTATATAATTGGAATTTTTACAGAAGAAGAGAACTTTTCATAGAAAATTCATATGCATTTCTCTAGAAATGTTAGGTATTTCTACATCAATGTTAACACATAAAGCAGCTTTAAAATTCACTCCTCATCCTCGGCTAAGCTTTGGTGGAAAGCTTTGCTCCGCCACTTGATTCGGATAATGTAAAATAACCAATTAGTGTCGCATGAACTTAGTAATCATCATTGACGTAGAAAAGACATCTTATCTCTAGTTTGACGGAGTCGTTACAGAACCCAAACTCCCATAAGTACTCTAATCTCTCCATGGACTCCTCACCTACGTAGGCCCTGTGCAGAATCAACAAAGGGCACCATCATAGTAGAGTTGAATAGTTCCATTTTCCTTTTTTATTTCTTTCCTTTATCATCATTTCATTCCTTTATGACTAGATGACTTTAGTGGATACATTCTTCAGAAACATATCAGTGTTTCCAATGTAAAACATACCGACGAAAGGTCAGAGTTTACACATAAGAAAAAAATTGAGTTAAAGGATTACTTGAAATTATGAGCCAATGAAAGTATACAGATATACTTTCCGTGAGGCTTGTGAAGATGAGACGTGACTGGTGCTACGAGTAACCACTATAAACATCTTTAAAAGCGAGCGAAGTTGCCAAGTTATATAGGCAAAGATCTTTCACGAACTACAGTGGCAGTGTTAGAAACCTTCACGACTAGGAGTGACTGAATACACAGAGACTGTACTCTGGAAGTATGTTATCTGGTGATGATCTGCGAAGTGCTTATGGTAATAGAGACTGTAGGGGCTTTTATACTAGTGCTGTGAGTGGTAGGGGTACACAACAGTCGACCAGGGTTGGGAAATATCAAATGGAAGATATGCATCGACTTATCGGATGATAATCTATAATGATAGAAATGAATGAAAAGGAAGCTAAATTAGATTCAGTAGGCGGAGAAGTATGAATACGTACTACAAAGACAATAGAATATCCTTTGGAATTCATACAGGTAATATATTCATGAAAGTGTAGTCCATATAGATTATGACAAAGCGAAGAGAAATTTGAAAATCTGTGAAAGATTTATGAGAGACAGAAGCAGAGATTCACTAAAAAGACGGAAACTGCAAAAGCAACTGCTTGCAAGGATGATCAAGTGGACGTATTGGTAGCAAAAGTGACATAAAGGCTTCTGCAACTCCTAGCTACATTGTGGAAATCTTAACACACTTGGGGAAGCAGGACTGCTTAGGTCATGGGAACATTTTGTAAATTGGTTCATTATGGTGATCATCAGCGTGAAGTTACACTGTAGCAGTGAAAAATTCAGTCTCTTCTTGCTCGCCCTTGGCCATCTTCTCTTCTCACCACCCAAGGGTTTACATCCAATTCGTTTCCTCCTGGCATCTTTCTAAAACATTTCTTGATATAATTTTTCGTCTTTTCGCTTTATTTTTCCTCAACTAGCTGACTAACTTGACTCTCAGCATACCTTTCAAAGACGTCCTTGTTTATTCTTCAGTATTCTTCTGGCAGCCTTTCCTATCCTTTCTCATTAAACCTAACTCGTTTTCTATCCTCGCTCGTCATCCATCCTCTCTGATATCCCTGAGCTCCGTCTTTTCATAACCATTCTCCTCAACAATGCTATTCATGTCATCTGAACTTTCTCTGCCTTCAGTTTTCTCTTGCATCATTGGCTCACCATTCTTTTCTCAATCCCTCAACGTCCTTCTTCTTCAACCCCCATTACAATCGCTCATTATCCCTCGTTACCATCTCTGGCCAATCACCCTGAGCATCCTTTCCATCCACCTCTTACCTTCCTCTGTCCATCATTGTCAATGTCCTTCACTATCCACTCCCACCATTTCTCACTACTGACACCAGTAATGCATCACCTTGCCATAAGCAGCACACAAGTGGTTGTGGAAGAAATACTGCAAACACAATGCGAGCGTCCTTCGCAACACAACCTCTCGATCTTCTCGCGTTCTCTGTTACACTCCGTCGCTTTTGACGCTAAAGACTATGCAAAGAAATGCTTTACTTCACTCTCGTCTCCTACAACTGCGTGAATTGTATCGGGATATTCATGACCTGACATTTATATCAATTTATGCCGAGTCTTGAAAGCGTCTTTTTATGCGAACGATAAATGAGATGCAACGCCAGCCAGTTTAATAGAAATATTATATTTTTCCACAATTGAAACACGTGATTTATTGAGTTCAAATTAATCACTTAATGTTGCGTTATCTTAAAAGTTTGTTTAGATTTGTTTTCAAGTAGATTTTCCAGTCATTGCTGTTGTCATCCCACCATCTTGCCACCAAGAAGCATCGTTTCCATCATAGCTACACGCTGAAATTCTCTACATAGGTGACAATATTAATGTACACCACAAGAATTGGTTGGGTTTGAAAGGTAATGATTCTCGGAGGGGCTAAAGCCTTGTCTGTTTCCCACCTTAACAATCTGGAACAGATAATCCAAACATCCAACACGAGTTCCTGAACTTCATGATTACACATGATACTTCTTGAATCCTCACGCAATAAATGCACTCTTTCTAACCCTTTAGTATCCACCAACCAAAACTTTCTCCCTCTTCTGAATGGATACGCCCAACCTTTATACCCCTTTCGAAATGGCAGGTTTGACAATTCAGGAGAGTTTAGAAATCTTCCTTGTGCCGCTTCTTGACTGAGCTTCAAGGACTGGTATTGCTTCACTGTCAGAGATCTTCAAGATGTGCTCAACGCATAGCGGAAGTTATCTGGGTTGGAACTGTCCAACATTCCATTTTCCACTGAATCGTTTTTGCGTCATTCATGGTTTGATTGTTCATCTTCTGATTCCTGTCGCATAGGGGAATCACATTCTGTTTTCATTTATGTTCAACATCATAGCAATTTTATTCTTTGTAAATTCAGGCACACTTTCATAAAGAGAGAGAGTGCTTATTTCTAACGACAAAGCATTTTGGTCCTTGACTTAAGCATCTCAATAACTTTTGTGATCCAGCCTTTCCCGTTCTCTGTCGACCAGATCAAACCATAGTTGACTCTCCAACTGATATATTCCATCTCTTTCGTGCCTCATATTCCTGTAGTTCCACCCTCGATGATTCTGATATTAATTTTCTGTTCTCATTTCCTTCCACTGAACGGATTTCATCTCGTTTATTTCTCTTCCAAGATCACCCGAATACCCTTCCAGCTCCAGGTGAACAAGGAGTATGGCTAGATGGCATACCACCTCGAATTTCAAGAAAGCGTGCCAATGAGTTAGCTCCGAGCCATGTTCGCCTTTTTCCAGGCTTTTTCTTCCTTTCTAAAGCATATCCTGATGCACCACATTCCCAAGAAAGGAAACTGTTCTAACCCTTCCAACTGTCGTCCTATTCTTCTTAATGCTGCTACTTCGAGACTTTTAGATTCTTCAAAACTCACTTTCTCAAACTCGTCCAATCCCATGCCTTTCTTTCTTATGAATACGGAGTTGTAGGTGCTAGGTCTGCTGTTCATCTCATCTATGTGACTCATCTCTGGTCGTCTTCTCCAAGGAATCTTGGTAAAACTATCCTCGTAAGACTCGACATCTCCAAAGCAATTTATGGGAATTTGCCTAAGTCTTTGCCTTCTAATCTCTTTCCTTTCGATTCTTATTCTCTTTGTTCCTTAGTGCAAAGTATCCACTCTAGCCCTTTCTCTGCAGTAGTCTTTCATGTTCCAACTTATCCCTCTTATCCTACAAACACCGGTGTTTCTCAGGGTTCTGTTTAATCGCTGATGATTCCAGTTTATACATTTCAACTCTCTTTTTGAGTGACTGTTTTGGTGGACAGCTATGAAATGGCCAAGCATTTGTTCGTCATGGAGAGTGGTAATAAGTATATTTGGTGTGAGTATGTGTCAAGGGACAGCGTCGAATGTTTTCTTAATGTCTATCACCATTGATAGTATGCAGAATGGGTGTTGTGGTTGATGTGAGGCTTGTGTATGGTGTGGTAGTGGTTATATAGATGAGAGTTGGATATTCTGCTTGATTCTGATGTAAGCAAATATTCTTAGGTGAATCAAGGCATTATGAGGAAAAGGAGTTGAGTGGTTTGGGGATTATCGGACTGGTATCATAATGGTATGATTCTAGATGTTTAGAGATTCTCTTGTGTAGCCATGAGTGGTTGAAGGTAAATGTGTAAGTGCACAAATCGCAACTGTGTCAAAGTGTTTTATATGAATATTCTATAAGTCGTCAGGACCTGTTGCAAGGGAGTTCTTTCAGGTTTTTATTTGAAAGGTGGATGGGTTGTTGTTTCTGGATGGATATTTTGAAGGTTTTTCATGACTTTCTTGTCTAGGGATGTGGTTGTTTCGTGGCTGACTTTGAAAACTATCATGAGCTTGTCTGTGTGTTCTTTGAGTGTGCTATCATTGGAGTGGTGAAAAGTTTTTCAAAATGTGAGGGGATGGCTAGGTGTAGAAGGTATGGATCTCCTTTAACGTACACAAGACTTTATTATTGTGGGTTACGTGGTTAATGATGTAGAAGTACTATGAAGTGTCACTTTGCTGTCTGCCTTTCAGTGTTTACGTTAGTGATGGTGCTGTTTAAAGTTTTGGTTTGTGTGAGTTGGTTTCTTTGTGTTACGAGGTCTGCAACTTGTAGGGGGAAGTTCAGGATATATTTCATTCTATGTCCTTTCGGTATCTGTATTTTGTTGACTTGAGATAGCATGGTAAGGAGACGGTAAATCACCCATTGTGAAGTTTTAGAAATTTGATCCCATGTACTGTCTCAATGCTTGCCATTCTCAACCTGTAGTTTGTGTTAGTCTAGTTGTAGGCTGTGTGAGGTGGATGGGTCAGGATGGGCTAGTGGTCAGAGGACAGTTCCTGTAGCGTGCTCCTGGTGGCCCTCACATACACTGCTGGCGTGCAAGAAGAGGTATCTGGCTAGATTGGTTGCTAGAGGTGGCGGGTGTGATTGGCTGGTTGCTTTCGTTTGAGGATGTTGATAGGATGCAGTTGGTTTTTGAGTAGCTCACCTCGGGAATCATGGATGTGATTGGTGAACCTAACGAGATGGCGGGCAGTAGTGTACATAAAGATTGGTGTTGGGGGTGTTCGTCAGAGAGAGGTATATGAGTGCTGATGTAGTTTGGACTATGAAACATGATTCTCATGAATTGTATGTCTAAGGTGTTGTAATTGTCTGCGAGCAAATTTGTACCGAATGATGTTGGAGAATAGTAAAGCTTGTCACTATTATTGGTCCTGTTTTATTGTTGTGTAGCTGTAGAAGGTGGGAGGGTTCCTTGGTTCCTTGGATGAGGGTTGTACAGGTAAGGTGTTCCCGGAGTTGGTTGAGAATTTGTATGTGTTTGTTTCTGATGCAACGGCCGTGGGTTGTAGGATATCAAGTACGTGGCAGGGCTCTGTTGAGTAGTGGGGTGAGTGTATGATGAGTGGGATTGTGTAGGTTGTACTATTGTTTGTTACATGTTTGGGCAATGAGTGTCAAGGTTTGTGAACGTGCTTTGGGAGTGATTCTGGTGTGTCAAGTGCTGTGGGTTGTCTTTTGTACATGAAAGAGATGTACAGTGGATGTGGCACCACTGAGATTTTTGGTGGTGGGCGTTTGGCATTATGGTTGTACCAGGTTTTCCATTAAAACTCGGGAGATGATGTCCTGGCCATCATCTCCCAGTCGTGAAAAAATGGGTGTGAATATGTAAGACCTTTGGGTATTGTGACCCAAAGTTTGGCACAGCGGCCGGGGACAGTTCGAGGGTGCGCTTTGCATTGGAGGAAGGAAAGAAAGGTTCCTTTAGAAATGGGAGGCTGATTATAAACTGGGTCTAACAACGATCGGTGGTTACCTCCATCTTCCCTTCGTTACGGTGGACCTGGCTGCCTTCAGACGCTGCTGGCAGTTTGTCTTCGATCCACTGCGGCTGTTCATGCCCACTCGCCAGACGTCCTCCTCACAGTGTAAACGTAGGCAGATGGAGTCCAGCAACAACTCCTCTCTCTCTCTCTCTCTCTCTCTCTCTCTCTCTCTCTCTCTCTCTCTCTCTCTCTCTATGTATATATATATATATATATATATAGAATTCTTTTTCATCAAATGTAAGAATACTGACTGGTACAATGCAGTTTGTAGTAGCAGCATATAAAACCCACAACGATAGAACTCCTCCTGAGCCATGATACTCGTGAAAAGAAATGTGCTTCCAATCTTCAGCTCCATAAGAATTCTAGGGCATCGGGTATATCAACAATAGTAATATTTTCTGACTCGTTGATCTGACTGATTGGTATCAGCATGAGAGAGAGAGAGAGAGAGAGAGAGAGAGAGAGAGAGAGAGAGAGAGAGAGAGAGAGAGAGAGAGAGAGAGTTATCTCAATATCCCGGCACATGAAAGAAGCATCGTGGAGACGGTAATACCACGGTCGACGGGGTCTGGCTGATCCCACCACAACACACCACACACACCCAACTTGGAGCTTACGAGGGGCCTGAGAAGGTCTTCTTACTACAAACAACTTTTCAATTGGATACAAACATTTGGCAGCAGACCCTGAATGTTTGGAGAGCCTTCACCGAGACAAGCTTGGTAAACTCTTGCTATACTGTAGTAACCTTTTCTTTTCATTCGAAAATGTCTACAGAAAGAGTTGAAAATGTATTTTATATTTGAACGAGAAAAGAAGAGAGACTGTATATGAATAATGTACCTAGACGTTTGCAAAACGTAGATTGCTTTCTTCTATAGACTAGTTAGTGAATCGTCTCTAAAAAAATTTTTTGCTGCAATTTGCTATAACTTGATATTCAGGAATATTCAAATGCCACGGATAAAATGTATATGTAGATACATTAGAGATAAATCTTTTTGCATTCCTGAGCGCTAGAGGCGATTATCTGAAGCTTTAAGTTACCAATTTCGTTGTTCGTTACTCTTTGTCTGTCACACTCATGCCCCAGACGCTTCGTCCACCCTCGTATGCAGATGCAACCACAGTCGCTCAGTTTCCACACACCCCCTTGGTGACTCTCACCACCCATTGCCTGGCAACATTTGTGCCTGTTCCTTATGCTTGATCTCCGGCTCTATCGTAGCTACATTTAGTACGAAGAAAAATTATTGCAGCGAGCATAACTTGTAGTTCCCCTACTTCCACGTAGTCGAGTAAACATTCACTGGATCCTTGATCCTGTACCTTCATGCGATGGCAATTTAATTTTACTCTCTGAATACATTCCGGGGAACATAAGTACAACATCTTTCTTCTCGGCGTAATTCAGATGGTGAGTTCGTGTAAACAGCAAAACCTCTTTGTCTCACTAAGTGGCTACTGGGAATCAACATTGCTTGACGTACCTAGGGCTTCTCAGCTCTGTCTGTGTCTAGGGACGCCAGCTAATATGATGGTGGCAGCAATTTTCTTTGTCACTGGTACAGACTAAGAATTGTCTAGATGCTTCGGCTAATTCTATGAATCATTTTTTGTTCGTTACAGCCAGTGGTGAATGTGCCATGGCATTCGCCATTGCGCATCATAATTAAATTCAAACTTACATAGACATGTTGTTTGGTTGGTACTCATCGTTCCGTAGACGGCAGAATTAACTGTCTCTCGTCTCTCAGATAGGAACGAGACTGTCCACTTTTCTCCCGTCCGGCTGTCTTGTCCTGTCATCACACCTGGGGACTGTCTCAGGACATTGTTATTCTCTGAACCAATTCGACATATTCCGAGCTTTTCATATTATGGTAATCATAAAATGGCCGTCTTCCATATCATTCCTTCCTTCAGAAACTGTAAGACTAATTGTTCTATCTCGCTCATTCTCCCTTGTTCATATTTGCGAGATAAACAGTTCAGTATTTCTCTATACCTCAAATACAGGTAGAAATTTTCAGTTGGAGCTGCGTTTTTTTTTTTTTTTTTCCCAGCATTTCTACGTCCTGGAGAAGGTCGTTAAACCATGTTCTGGTGTGCTTTTCTCTATATTGTGGTTCTGAAAGTGTGGAAACCCAGTCATGTTCATTTCTTCCTCGTGGGCTCCTTTCACACTCCACTATTCTGTGTGTGTGTGTGTGTGTGTGTGTGTGTGTGTGTATCCTCTGTATATAGCGATTCTCGTTATATGGTTTCCTCCAAGCGCGTTCTATTGGTGAATATAGTTGACCACAACTCTGGGCAGCTAGATCGATCTCATTGATTCAGTATCAGTGTTACTGCGTCGTTCATATTGTCATATGTTAAAGGTTTCACTTTAATACATTAAGTATTAGGGTCTCTACTTCAGTTGTAGATACTTCGTTTCAATAACTGGTTTCATTTGATGTTTTAGAAGATTTCTGGATAGAAATGGGATATTTAATCGTGAAAACACTTTGATGTCTAAGATCTTGTCGCAGTCTTTTTGACCTGGATAAACTTATATGTAGGAATCATTGAGTAAGTTTGCCACAAACTTGAAATTAAAGGTTATCTGTCCTCCTCCAGGCTATTCTTGAAAATATAGTCTTCTAACTTAGCCCAGAGTAAGCCTAGCTAAGGAATATTACGTCTTACAATTTACTAAACTTCTCAGTTTTCTCCCCTGTGTTGTCAACATCACTGTGGATTAACGCTTTACAAAAAGAAACTTAATAAAAAAAAAAGGAAAAATGACGCTCGCGTTCGTCTGGTCATAACAGAATATTTGTGTGTTGCGTGACGGGCGAGGAATGGCTACATGGAACCCACTTTTGCATTCATCATCAGAACACTTGTAGAATATCCTCAGACTTATACAATGTGCACCTTAATGTTCTGTAAGACAATGAAGGTAGATGGTGTCACTTAATCTAATGTGGATTTGGAAATCAGATATAGAGACGGTTTTGCCTCTACTGTAATGGAAATAGATAGTTTGTAAAAATGATAAAGTAAGGTTATATAAATAGGATTTCAAGCACAATGAAAGACTAAACCATCAGTGATAGATACTATCGCTTTTGTGCAAGAACAATAACATATATTTGTGTTTTCATCTCGTCTCTAGTGTTCGTGAGAGTTATGAGCACGTATCTGAATTGTCTGATAAAGTGATATAATTTTGAGTATGATTATTCCTGCTACTAGTGCGTGGAAGAGAATAAACCAGATTGCCGAAAAGGGCTCAACACCCTGATAAAAGTTTGAATTCCACAGGGAACTTGATGGTTAATGTATAGAGTTGTGCACTCCCTGACTTTGTGTTTGTCTCAGCCTGTTTGTTTTAGACATTCTGCCGACAGTTAGTGAAAGCATTTCTACAAGGACGACACTAGTGTCAATATATGCATCACAGAAAGGTATAATAGCATTAATCTTCCACCTAGGCCTTAAGGTCCTGGATCTCCCTTGTATTTCTCTTAGGCACTAGGAATAAACTCGCTTTCGGTGGCACTGGAGGGTATAGGGCAAACGTATACCTTTAACAGAAACAGATGGCAGAAGTATGATGGATCTTGTGTCACAGTGAGAGAAATATGAAAAATCAACGTCAGCGAGATGTGTCAGAGACCCGAAAAGACCCATCAACCCAAATAATACAAATGAGAATCGCAGAGGAGAAGTGAGACACATTTGGCGATCCATCAGCTTCTTTTCTCGAGATCCATTACCTCTTGAGACACAGCTGGGCTCTGCAGGGAAAAATGAATGTCCCAAGTTAATGGGTGTAATCTCCAGTCATCCTCCTCTAGGACAATGTGAAGACGAGGAGCGAGCCGCATGTTACTCCTTCTGGTCTCCTCCCCCTGTCACCCTCACATACAGACGAGATGGCCTCCTCGACCACCTGAAGCTGAACCTCTTAGGGTAAAAAATACCAGAAGGAAAATGAGATGGAACTTAGAGGGACGAGCCTTATGATCCTATGTCCTGATGCTGTGTATCTCACAGTAGTCACTACAATTTTACGGCAAACATTTTCTAGAATATCATTGATAAGACTAATGAGTTTACTTGCACGTAACTTGATCATAATGCAATTTCTCGGTACGTATCCCACAGCTCTAATGCAATGCTGAATCAATAAAGTAAACGGGAGAAATATGGCACGGTGGAATATATGTGAATATAGTATGTGATTACACTAAGCAGTAACGTGAAAAATTAAGTTCACAGTCACGTATTCCTGTTTTGCAGAAAACTTTGAATGATTCTAGCCTAAGCCATGTAAAAGAATCATTAATGATAATCTGAATCTTAGCAATGTTGATGAAGCTTGGATTCGATGATTCATAACTGATAACATCAGCTAAATCATACGTCTTTCAAAGAGACTGTGCTCTGCTGGAGGTTTTTGCCTTTTCCTTACAAACCAAATGTTGCTACAGAGGACCTGTATGTAGATCAATACACAGTACCAGAAACATGGTCACTTCACGCTTCAAAATGCCTACAGTGAATTTTGAATTGTAAATTTAGACACTTTATAATTGATAGGCGATGACATGCAGGTATTCACGAGAGTTGTTTTAATATAATCTCCCTTTATCTTTCTACATGTAATTTTCGATCAACATTACTTTAGATCAAGCAAACCGTGTAAAAGTGTTATTGCAAGCTAACAAAAGAAAAAGAAAATGTCACCAGACAAATGGCAGGCAACTTATTTGATATGATATTCATCGGCTTCACATTATGTCTCAAATATCAATATGATGGAATCGGTAACTCATACTCTTACCTGTGATCATACTTGGTATAATTCTGAAATCGTTAGATAAGTTTCCATCAATAATATCTACAGGGAATTCGAAAACCGTGTATATCATTGGGGGCCATCATCTTATTCAGCAGGATATACGTTCATCAAATGCCTCACAGTATATATCTTCATGTTAACCCAGTCACCACCATCGAATTGATACTGAGGTAGTACTGATTGAATACCTGTGATTGATACTACTACGACTTATAAGTGATAATGATAGTAATGATAATATAGGACAATAGTAATGTGATAATAGTAACAGTAATAACGATGATAATAATCATCATAATGATAATTATGATAAGGATAATGACAATAATATCAATAACTATAGTAATGGCAATGATGATAATGATAATTATGATAAGGATAATGACAATAATATCAATAACTATAGTAATGGCAATGATGATAATGATAATTATGATAAGGATAATGACAATAATATCAATAACTATAGTAATGGCAATGATGATAATGATAATTATGATAAGGATAATGACAATAATATCAATAACTATAGTAATGGCAATGATGATAATGATAATTATGATAAGGATAATGACAATAATATCAATATAGTAATGGCAATGATGATAATGATAATTATGATATTGATAATGACAATAATATCAATAACTATAGTAATGACAATGATGATAATGATAATTATGATAAGGATAATGACAATAATATCAATAACTATAGTAATAGCAATGATGATAATGATAATTATGATAAGGATAATGACAATAATATCAATAACTATAGTAATGGCAATGATGATAATGATAATTATGATGAGGATAATGACAATAATATCAATAACTATAGTAATGGCAATGATGATAATGATACAAAGGAATAAGAAGTCAAACGGCAACCAACCAATGGTCTTTTCGAGGCTCTTGATGGTGGAGGTCATCAGAAACTCCCACATTAGTGTGTTGTAAGGTGGCGGATGGCATACAGATTATTCAAAAGATAAACGACCTTCAAATTGTCATTGGAGACGCAAATTATGTAAGTCGCGGACTCGAAACGACGTATTCATCAAGTTTATTCTTAAAGTATCTATGGTACTGCTTTTAACCACTTTTACTGCCAAATCGTTTCATATGTTAACAATCCTGCTGAAGAAGAATCACGTAGCCTCATTAGAGGTAAAACGTTTGCCCACGAGTTCGTGAAATCAGACGAATCAAGTTTTAAGTAACTTGATGATAAATCAAGATTATCAAACCCTTTAACCGTTTTGAACACTTTTATTACATCAAATTTCTAACCTTCTATTTTCTGAGCTAAATACATTCAAGTCTTATCATCTCGTGTTGTAGAATTTGTTTCCCCAGTCCAGGGAATCATCTTAGTAGGTCGACGCTGTACTCTCTCCATTCTCTTGTCTTTTTAGGTTGGGTTACCCAAAACTTAACACAGTATTCAAGATGTGGAGGAACCGATGAATCGTAAAGAGGAAGGATGATTTCCCTGGACTTTTTAAAACTCGAAGGCCATAACCATGAATCCAAGGATTTTGGTCGCTCTTTTCACTGCTACTGTGTACTGCTTACTTGGTTTTAAGTCACCAGAGAATATCACACAAAAAGACTTTCTCCATTTGCCTCATGCATTCTATCAGAATTCACACTGTAGCTTGCTTTTTCGTTTTCATTACAGATATGTAAAACTTTGCACTTATCGACATCAAAACTTTGCACTTATCGACATCAAAACTTTGCATTTATCGACATCAAATTTTTTTTTTGCGACCTGAGCCCACTTCATCAGCTTGTCTATCTCAGTGTGAAGATGTAAGCGTTCATTTATAAATCGATTTCCCAGCTTTGTATCATCAGCGAATTTTGATATCCTGTAAATGACTTCCATTATCACGAAGCTGTCATCCGTGGGAGAGCAATGGCAATGAACGTGGGTGATAAATTATTCATTTGAATTGCTTTCAGGGTTTATATAGTGCCACTGATATATAATGTATATGGACCATTAAGGACCGTAAGAGAGAAAGAGTGAGATGAATTGTTTCGTAATGGATTGCAGTAATATCTTAAGCATTGTATTGTATCGGATGTCATGATTCACGTTTTGAATAGTTTTATATTCCCAGTGGTTATGAGTTATAATATCGATTCAATGTTTTATCTAGGTTCTAATATATATATATATTTATTTATTTTTATTATACTTTGTCGCTGTCTCCCGCGTTTGCGAGGTAGCGCAAGGAAACAGACGAAAGAAATGGCCCCCCCTCCCATACACATGTATATACATACGTCCACACACGCAAATATACATACCTACACAGCTTTCCATGGTTTACCCCAGACGCTTCACATGCCTTGATTCAATCCACTGACAGCACGTCAACCCCTGTATACCACATCGCTCCAATTCACTCTATTCCTTGCCCTCCTTTCACCCTCCTGCATGTTCAGGCCCCGATCACACAAAATCCTTTTCACTCCATCTTTCCACCTCCAATTTGGTCTCCCTCTTCTCCTCGTTCCCTCCACCTCCGACACATATATCCTCTTGGTCAATCTTTCCTCACTCATTCTCTCCATGTGCCCAAACCATTTCAAAACACCCTCTTCTGCTCTCTCAACCACGCTCTTTTTATTTCCACACATCTCTCTTACCCTTACGTTACTTACTCGATCAAACCACCTCACACCACACATTGTCCTCAAACATCTCATTTCCAGCACATCCATCCTCCTGCGCACAACTCTATCCATAGCCCACGCCTCGCAACCATACAACATTGTTGGAACCACTATTCCTTCAAACATACCCATTTTTGCTTTCCGAGATAATGTTCTCGACTTCCACACATTTTTCAAGGCTCCCAAAATTTTCGCCCCCTCCCCCACCCTATGATCCACTTCCGCTTCCATGGTTCCATCCGCTGACAGATCCACTCCCAGATATCTAAAACACTTCACTTCCTCCAGTTTTTCTCCATTCAAACTCACCTCCCAATTGACTTGACCCTCAACCCTACTGTACCTAATAACCTTGCTCTTATTCACATTTACTCTTAACTTTCTTCTTCCACACACTTTACCAAACTCCGTCACCAGCTTCTGCAGTTTCTCACATGAATCCGCCACCAGCGCTGTATCATCAGCGAACAACAACTGACTCACTTCCCAAGCTCTCTCATCCCCAACAGACTTCATACTTGCCCCTCTTTCCAAGACTCTTGCATTTACCTCCCTAACAACCCCATCCATAAACAAATTAAACAACCATGGAGACATCACACACCCCTGCCGCAAACCTACATTCACTGAGAACCAATCACTTTCCTCTCTTCCTACACGTACACATGCCTTACATCCTCGATAAAAACTTTTCACTGCTTCTAACAACTTGCCTCCCACACCATATATTCTTAATACCTTCCACAGAGCATCTCTATCAACTCTATCATATGCCTTCTCCAGATCCATAAATGCTACATACAAATCCATTTGCTTTTCTAAATATTTCTCACATACATTCTTCAAAGCAAACACCTGATCCACACATCCTCTACCACTTCTGAAACCACACTGCTCTTCCCCAATCTGATGCTCTGTACCTGCCTTCACCCTCTCAATCAATACCCTCCCATATAATTTACCAGGAATACTCAACAAACTTATACCTCTGTAATTTGAGCACTCACTCTTATCCCCTTTGCCTTTGTACAATGGCACTATGCACGCATTCCGCCAATCCTCAGGCACCTCACCATGAGTCATACATACATTAAATAACCTTACCAACCAGTCAACAATACAGTCACCCCCTTTTTTAATAAATTCCACTGCAATACCATCCAAACCTGCTGCCTTGCCGGCTTTCATCTTCCGCAAAGCTTTTACTACCTCTTCTCTGTTTACCAAATCATTTTCCCTAACCCTCTCACTTTGCACACCACCTCGACCCAAACACCCTATATCTGCCACTCTGTCATCAGACACATTCAACAAACCTTCAAAATACTCATTCCATCTCCTTCTCACATCACCACTACTTGTTATCACCTCCCCATTTACGCTCTTCACTGAAGTTCCCATTTGCTCCCTTGTCTTACGCACCTTATTTACCTCCTTCCAGAACATCTTTTTATTCTCCCTAAAATTTACTGATACTCTCTCACCCCAACTCTCATTTGCCCTTTTTTTCACCTCTTGCACCTTTCTCTTGACCTCCTGTCTCTTTCTTTTATACTTCTCCCACTCAATTGCATTTTTTCCCTTCAAAAATCGTCCAAATGCCTCTCTCTTCTCTTTCACTAATACTCTTACTTCTTCATCCCACCACTCACTTCCCTTTCTAAACAGCCCACCTCCCACTCTTCTCATGCCACAAGCATCTTTTGCGCAATCCATCACTGATTCCCTAAATACATCCCATTCCTCCCCCACTCCCCTTACTTCCATTGTTCTCACCTTTTTCCATTCTGTACACAGTCTCTCCTGATACTTCCTCACACAGGTCTCCTTCCCAAGCTCACTTATATATATATATATATATATTTATATATATCATCATACTTGCTCGCCGATTCCCGCGTCAGAGAGGTAGCGCCACTTATCCACTCATACACTCACACTCACACACACACATATATATATATATATATATATATATATATATATATATATATATATATATATATATATATATACACAGCGCCCATACACGCTCATAGACATACATAACATTATTTTCATGGGAGGGAACAAGTTCATTAAGAGTACAGGGATGAGAACCGGAGTAAGAAGGGAAGGGAAAGTGACGAGGTGTGTAAGGTGGAAATGAAGCAAACGCAAACATTCAGCGTCACATCTAGGAACAAGATGATGTATGTGTAATCAAAAAGTAGACAGCTTCTGATTCATCCAACATAGTTAAAGGAGCAAATCAGAGTAAGAATGTTAATGGCTACAGTCGAGTGAATGTGAAAGTATCTTTACTAGCTTCACTGGTTAATTTGTGCGAGGGAGAATTGTCCTTGATAAAGAGAATCTGTGCACTGACACATGACCAGAATCTGCTACCGTGGCACCCCCACGACACGAACCCTACCAAGGTAATCATGGTTTTTCCTCTCCCCGGCCTCTGCATGATATTGTTTTTGATTACGAAACTGATGACGATTTTGAAATCGCCATGCCTGCCAGTTTGATTACAGCTTATGAGCCAACAACACTAACTTGTCACATTGCTGATATTAACGAAAGTGAAAGAATCGTGATGGCATGAAATATCTGGGTTATCAATATCTAAACAAGAATAGGAACGTTGATTTAGATACCGCTCACTTATGGTAGAAGTACAGTAAGTGGAGATCATTATATTGTTTGTTGTTAGCTAAGTTTGGGGTAAGAAAATCGGATCGTAATCAGTAAAAACACTCGTGAGTCATGTCGTAAAAACAAACAATCGCATTAATTTTGCTCCTGACTCTGTGACTTTCACAGAAAAATGTATCATTTACAACGAATGGGAAAGACAACAGGTTATGCCCAGAAGTAATCAATATATATTGCACCAGTTTCTTTGCTCGCTTTTATGAGGGTACTTGTGCAGACAATGCTATCCAAGCAACAAGGAAAAAAATAATATTGATGTGAGGTATTTTCAGTCAAATTAAGCTGCCCAAACGCATGATCCGTTCCAGACCGTTGCTATAACCTACAAAAAGGTTGTTACCTATGTTCGCTACGATACTCCAGCAGTGACACTCCATGTGGCCGACACTCTGTCATACAGGCAGATGTTACCCATGCGCTTGCGTATGTTGAAGGGGTTCTCTGCTCTTTCTGGAAGCATATTACATCACTAGAATATTTTGCTGTTTTTCAGTATATCTATTTCTTTTGGTTTTCTGAAAAGATCAGATTTTTTCAGTCTTCTTCTTGAAATGCATTAAGTCAGCATTTTCTTTTATTTTTTTAGACATATACTATATCAAAAGTACATTTAGATATCAATCTACGTTCGAAGACCAGAGCTCGTATGATTCTAAATTTGTTTGCGTGACGTTTATATGAACTTTATAGAATCCACTTCTTTACCTAGGCAGTGTGTCTGCCTGAGTAAACTTCAATTATCTACTTAAATCATGCATGCAAATTTTCATCAACCATATCATGGATGGAGCACTTTCTAGTAAAATGTGTGGAATAGTACTGCAGGGTATATATATATATATATATATATATATATATATATATGTATATATATATATATATATATATATATATATATATATATATATATATATATATATATATATATATATATATATTATATATATATATATATATATATATATATATATATATATATATATATATATATATATATATATATATATCTTTCTTTTTTTCTTTTAAACTATTCGCCATTTCCCGCGTTAGCGAGGTAGCATTAAGAACAGAGGACTGGGCCTTTGAGGGAATACCCTCACCTGGCCCCCTTCTCTGTTCCGTCTTTTGGAAAATTAAAAAAAAAACGAGAGGGGAGGATTTCCAGCCCCCCGCTCCCACCCCTTTTAGTCGCCTTCTACGACACGCAGGGAATACGTGGGAAGTATTCTTAATCCCCTATCCCCAGGGATTAGACAAAATACTCTAAAGAATTATTAAGAGTCACATTATCACATATGACAGAGTTGATAGAGATGCTCTGTGGAAGGTATTAAGAATATATGGTGTGGGAGGCAAGTTGTTAGAAGCAGTGAAAAGTTTTTATCGAGGATGTAAGGCATGTGTACGTGTAGGAAGAGAGGAAAGTGATTGGTTCTCAGTGAATGTAGGTTTGCGGCAGGGGTGTGTGATGTCTCCATGGTTGTTTAATTTGTTTATGGATGGGGTTGTTAGGGAGGTGAATGCAAGAGTTTTGGAAAGAGGGGCAAGTATGAAGTCTGTTGGGGATGAGAGAGCTTGGGAAGTGAGTCAGTTGTTGTTCGCTGATGATACAGCGCTGGTGGCTGATTCATGTGAGAAACTGCAGAAGCTGGTGACTGAGTTTGGTAAAGTGTGTGAAAGAAGAAGGTTAAGAGTAAATGTGAATAAGAGCAAGGTTATTAGGTACAGTAGGGTTGAGGGTCAAGTCAATTGGGAGGTAAGTTTGAATGGAGAAAAACTGGAGGAAGTAAAGTGTTTTAGATATCTGGGAGTGGATCTGGCAGTGGATGGAACCATGGAAGCGGAAGTGGATCATAGGGTGGGGGAGGGAGCGAAAATTCTGGGAGCCTTGAAGAATGTGTGGAAGTCGAGAACATTATCTCGGAAAGCAAAAATGGCTATGTTTGAAGGAATAGCGGTTCCAACAATGTTGTATGGTTGCGAGGCGTGGGCTATGGATAGAGTTGTGCGCAGGAGGATGGATGTGCTGGAAATGAGATGTTTGAGGACAATGTGTGGTGTGAAGTGGTTTGATCGAGTAAGTAACGTAAGGGTAAGAGAGATGTGTGGAAATAAAAAGAGCGTGGTTGAGAGAGCAGAAGAGGGTGTTTTGAAATGGTTTGGGCACATGGAGAGAATGAGTGAGGAAAGATTGACCAAGACGATATATGTCTCGGAGGTGGAGGGAACGAGAAGTGGCAGACCAAATTGGAGGTGGAAAGATGGAGTGAAAAAGATTTTGTGTGATCGGGGCCTGAACATGCAGGAGGGGGAAAGGAGGGCAAGGAATAGAGTG
Organism: Panulirus ornatus; assembly: GCF_036320965.1. NCBI lineage: Eukaryota > Metazoa > Arthropoda > Malacostraca > Decapoda > Palinuridae > Panulirus > Panulirus ornatus. The sequence continues at coordinate 36,287,282 of NC_092241.1, read as the reverse complement.
AATTGGATCGATGTGGTATACCGGGGTTGACGTGCTGTCAATGGATTGAATCAGGGCATGTCTGGGGTAAACCATGGAAAGCTGTGTAGGTATGTATATTTGCGTGTGTGGATGTTTAATCTTTTCAGGGCTCTTGGTTTAAGACATCTTGTTGTAATTAATGATAGTAATGAGGTTGTTGGTATAGTTACCCGCAAAGATCTTGTCAAGTACAGAATTTGGAAACACAGAGGACAGATGGGATTAGAAGAATTAGTAATTTATAATAGTGTTTCTTAAGGATAATTTTTTGCCGCTGTCTCCCGCGTTTGCGAGGTAGCACAGGGGGGCAGACGAAAGAAATGGCCCTACCCACCCCCATATATATATATATATATATATATATATATATATATATATATATATACACAAATAGAATTGAATATGACAGCATATGAAGTTATTAATCTTTCTTGTATTTTTTTTAATTTTCTCAGTATCATTCTACCATTAGTGGTTGCTCAAACACCAGTTGTCTGTAGTTCATCATTTATTACGTTCAACCTTTCGCCTACACAGAGGCATCATCATTAATCCACAAAAAAAGAGAGAAAAAGTGCGTCACAAAACTAGGATACATGGAAAACTCAAACAAAATATAAAACACTCGACAAAAACAGACTTAACTCTTGTCTTTTTCTCCATTTTTTCCAAAATAGTTTGAGATTTTGTACAAACATTTCATTCAACGGTTTTCTACAGTCTACATTTTTTTCCTTATCATCGATACACATTTGTCTCGCTCCTGCCCTGGTTTCATTTTAATGCAGGAACTATGATATACATATCTCCTTGTTTTCTACTGTCATCTCTAATTCTTCATTCCATTTCTTCCTTTTTTTCATATTCTCGCTACACACATCATCCGCTGCTTTGATTATACTCTTATTGAAGAATCACACGCAATATGCTCTTGCACTATCCACATCCGTATCTGCTCTCTGTGTTAGTCTTTCTTTTATCATTTTCATGTACTCCAGCCTCAGGTTGTATTCATCTGATCTCTCAACTGTTACCGCTATTTCTTTAATCTTTGAACACTATACATACGTGCCTAACATGACGTAATCCTCGTTTTTGCTATTAACGTCCAGTAATCATATTTCGACAGTAATCCCTCTACTAGCGACGCTCCCATCTGTTTCAACGTATTCTCTCACACTTTTGATGTTTCCCTCGTCTATCTCTTTACCATGTATATCTACAACTTGTATTTGAAATATGACATCAATATCTAGCATAGTAATCAACATGAAATTCACCATTTGTATTCACACCTGTTTCTCTCCCCATCTTCTCAAAATGCCTTTCATATTTTCATCTTCTGTTTTTCCCTTCATATTCTCCAATCCAGCAACTATATTTCTCATAATTCTAGACACTAGTTTTATTACCCCCAAATGTTTACTTTTTCTCTCAGCCCTACCAATCTTTCTTTGTCCACTCACAATATCGAATGCACACAAGAAGACATTTGTTTTCCCAGACAATTCCAGAATATATATGACCATGTATCATGGGTATATATATATGCCCATAATGCCAGCAAGAGAGTTACGTCCTCCTTCATCCTAACTTTACAGCCTTCTATCAATTATAACCACACGGCATCCCCTCCAATCCTTCCCTACAACTTGTCATCTTAATCCTTCCTCACCTCCCACACTCTCCTACCTAACAAATGCATTTCTCGTTCTTCATATACATCCAACCGCCTGTTCTTGAATCCTTCATAAGCTGTCATCTCCTTTCTTACTGCAAACATTTAAGGTTTCTAGCCTCATGACCTCGTTGTTCCCCAGAGTCCTACCCTTAAGACCTTACTACAGCTAAATTGTATTAACTGACCACCAGTGGGCAGCCACTGGCTGAGGGAAAACAAATGAAGCGTCTTGCATGAGACACCAGGGCTTTGCAGGCGACTTGGCACTTTATGTATGTATAAACTCGGGCAAATGTGTCCTAGGCCCAGATGAGAAAAAGATACGAAAATGGAATCTTTGAAGGCAAAAACACGTTAAGACCAATTTTAGAATCATAAAGTACATGATAAAGCACACCTCTTGGAGAAGAGTGGTCAAGTAGTGTTTGATTTAGACGTTGGTTGGTTAGTAAGGATATCAAAAGATCTGAGAGGAAACTGCACTCAAAGAGCAGATGCGTTCGTGGAAATTACCCAACGCTAAATAAAGTCTACTTGCGAACATAGATGTGGGAATGGAATTCCATAGACATATTACAGAACATAGTTATAGAAGCGTCTCTGACACTAACAATTAGAAAGTTAACTTCCTGTGTAGCTTGCCAGTGGATAGAGAGAAATTCATAAAGGAAAGAGACAGTTTTATGAGAGATATCTATAAGTCGAAGAAACTCATATGGGGAAGATCCAGGCGACTTAACAACCTACAGTATTTGAAAGGCTTGAGGAAGTGTAAAATGAGCGTAACGGGATAAAGATGAAAAACTTTGAAAATTAACATTGTGAATAAAACAGGCTAAACGATTCAGTGACTCTGTTAGGAGTAACCTGTTTACTAGAGATCAATTAATGAGTCTGAAGGATTCAGAAGGAAGGATTCCTGCTGGAGACGAAGAGAAAATGAGGCAAAAATAGAAAAAAAAAGTTTATTTACAGTCGAGGATGTTACAACCCCCAAAACAGTAACGGTGATAAGGAAGGACGGCTTAAAAATCAATGAATTTGCTAGAAAGGACGAGAGTAGGCTATTGAAGAACTTTGTTCCATGGAAGAGTCATGGTGCTCAAGGAATGGAGAGTATCACTAGACAGACCACTGAGGGCGTTTGATTCTCGTGAATGACGGTGTAGTGCCTGGGCAGTGGAATAGGGCAAATCTCTTTTCTGTTTCTAAGAAAGAAGATCGGTAAGAGTGGGAGAATCCCTTATCGGCAGCATGGGGCGGGGACTCTACTTAAATTTGCTTAATAGTGTCCTGACACAATTAGTTAAGAAACCTACCTGCGATGAGAATATAGATCTAGTTCTAGCTATAAATGAGGATCTCGTTCATAATACTGAAATGGTAAAAAGAGAATTTGGTGCAAGTTATCACCGACAAATTGGTTGTAAGGTAAATTTCAGCCTAGCATATAATGCTGGTCAAGACGAAAAACGCAAAGAAATATCAGATTTCAGTGGTTTTTCACGGTGCTCTTAACAGGCAAACCTATGATGATAAAGCTTCTGTAAACGATGTGGGCGTAACCTTGGAAAAGATTTGGTAATACTTTCAAAGTAGTGGAAGGACATATGTGCCGGGGCGTATATGACGATCTTGTCGAATTGGTGGAGAAATGACAAAAAGAAGTGCTTGCTAGGAAAGTACTACGTAAGAAACTCTGAGAGAAAAATAGCTCAAAAAAGAGACCTAATTACGTAAATCTCCATAGAGAAACTTGGAGACTTAAACGTCAAAGTAAACGTCAGTAAATAGCGCATATTGCTCAAGATAGCAAAAAGAAACACGAAAGAGTTTCATAGTTAGAAATAAGTGTCATTACCCAGTCAACTGGGTCATTAATTACAGAAAATGGCAATTTGATTCAATACAAAGATTTCTTTTTGCATCTGTGTTAACAATCGAGAATACATCTCGCGTTCAGAATCCAGCTCCATCCATAAGAGGAGAAAACGTTTTGAGACATATTGAAATAAAAGATGAAGATATACCATCAGCGGTAGACCCAGAAAAAATTGATTGGAGGAGAGTAAAAAAAAGGCGAAAAATGAGATGATTTAGCTCTTGGCCACTTTTTTCAATAAGTTCATCGCTGCGGGAAATGTAACACCGGTATTCAAAAACATGATAAATCAATTCCTGGAAATTATCGTCCAATTAGCTTAACGTTTGTAGTCGGTAAATTAATGGTTTGGAAATCCGTGCGTATGCACCTGGCCAGGAGAAGGAAGATCAATAAGAGGCAAGTGTCATGGGATCAACGGAGTTAATGTGTCAGCAGGTTTGATGCAAGGGACCTGATATTAATGATGGCTGATTTAAATGCGGAGGTAAGTAATGTGGAAGTTGATAATATGGATGAAGGGCACGGGATATTCAATAATGTGAATGGGAATGGTGAACAGCTTGTGGAGTTGTGTGCTGAGAAAGAGCTGGTGTTTGGGAATATCTGGTTTACAACGAGGGAGATGCACAAGTATACGTATAGTGAGTAGAGATCGTCAGTGGGCATCATTGGATTACATACTTGTTGATAAACTTTTGGATTCGAATGTCTCGAGAGGGCTAAGTGGTGGAATGTCAGATCATTACCTTGTGGAGGCGAGGATGAAGATATGAAGTTTTCGGAAAAGTGGACACGCTCTTGGTGAGAAGAGAATGGTGAAAGTAAGGGAGAGTGGAAAAGCGACTTTCGTGAAAAAAAAAAAAAATACAAGGAAAGACCGAATGTAGAATGGCAAAAGGTGAGCGCAAACCAAGCTAGGGTGAGGAATGGAAGGTGTCTAGGAAGGAGTGCTGGCACATGTGCGAGAAGCGTGTGACACGCATAACGTGGGCGGTGGGCAGGTTAGAGGGGTAGCGAGTGGTAGGATGGCAAAGTTAAGTTGCTCGTGAAAGAGAAAAGAAGGGCGGTACTTACAGTCAAAGAATGCAAGTGACTGGGACATGTATAAGAGAAAGTGGCAGGAGGTGAAGAGGAAGGTGCAGGGGTTGAAGAATAGTGCAACTGAGACGTAGGGTGAGCAGGGGAGCGGGTGGCAGGTGCTCGAGGCGGCCTCCGACTTAATGGATATGATTGTGGCTATTAGCGCCATACGATTTTATTCAGCTAAGGCTGGGGCCACCAGGGCGCGGGCGGCCCTGCTGCCGGGCACCTTCTGGAGGAGGGCTGTTGACAGGGAGGTGAGGTATCTGTGCAATGTACGTTACAACAAAATGATGGACGTCTGGGAATGCGGCCTTTCTTTTTCTGTTCTTAGCGCTATGTCGCTCACAGGAAAACAACGATCAAGCATAAAAGAAAATACATAAACTATATATATATATATATATAAGAAGGACTTAGGAACAGAGAAGGGGGCCAAGTGAGGATTTCCCTCAAAGACTCAGTCCTCTGTTCTTAACGCTACCTCACTAACGCAGGAGATAGCCAATAGTATGAATATATATATATATATATATATATATATATATATATATATATATATATATATATATATATATTCTTTTTTCTTTTAAACTATTCGCCATTTCCCGCGTTAGCGAGGTAGCGTTAAGAACAGAGGACTGGGCCTTTGTGGAATATCCTCACCTGGCCCCCCACTCTGTTCCTTCTTTTGGAAAATTAAGAAAAAAAAAAAACGAGAGGGGAGGATTTCCAGCCCCCCGCTCCCTCCCCTTTTAGTCGCCTTCTACGACACGCAGGGAATACGTGGGAAGTATTCTTCATCCCCTATCCCCAGGGATAATATATATATATATATATATATATATATATATATATATATATATATATATATATATATATATATATATATATATATATATGTGTGTGTGTATGTATGTATGTATAAACGGATTTCCAGTAGTGTGTTTTTCTCAAGGACTTGACAAATTGCTTTGAAAGTAAGTAAACTAGAACATGGTAAAATATCTGAAGGAAGAAGCCAAAGGTAAAACTAAACTAGGCTAACGGCCGTATGTACATGTGAATACGTAACGGTGTTATGTCTCGATACAATTATTGAATGTATTATATATAGAATTTATAAGATGGAGTAACTTAAGTGACAGGGTGTGTGTCACACCAAGTTATGGCTAGCTAATGACCACCAAGACTCGGAAATCGAAAAATAAAAGAGAAAACAATGAATATACCTATGGTGACATAGACGAAATGAATGCCTATAGTAACAGGAGACTTGATGGTTCATAACGAGGCTAAGAAAAAATGAATGTATTAATAGAAACAGGATAACAAAGCATATGGTATCTACCGTTCACCTCTCCCACAGCTGCCGGCCTGAAAAAGATGTGAAAAAAATCGAGACCAATGTCAGTATTCCTCAAGGAAGCTAGACTGGGACAGCCATGGCCTGGGAATACAGAGAGAATTGACACAGTAAGTAAATAAACCAGCAAGACGGTGGTCCTGATGGTGTTCCCTGGAGACCTTCTTACCGCTAACGTATCCAGGACTAAAACCTTATTGTTTTCATCTTTGTTATTAGCATTCATTACTCATGGAATTTTTCTCATCCCATCATTATCATGTTCACAAGGTTTACAAACACTGTCTCTAACCATACTGGTTGAATGAATAACTCCCTTGTCTTTTACCTTTAGCGTCACCGAACATACGATATTTATTGAAGCCACTGTTACGTGGTGGGTATGTAAGAATATAATGATTACTAATCTATAGTGTCATATAAGATGATTTTACTCTAGGTAACGAAGTGGTGAACGTTATGCTTCTTTAAAACTGAGTTTAGACTTAGGCATTAACCGTACATCTTTAATAATGATGGGGACATAGATTGGATGATATATTTATTAAAGTAACGTCATACAAAATATCTCAAAGGGATGAGGTACCAGCTTCTGCTCACCCCAGTTTAATAACATTGCTCTGAGGGTTAACATGATATCAGTGCACTGGTGGGTGGAGTGTTCCAGGGCAGGCAGACAAGGGCCGGGAAGCTGGTATGTAATGGGTCACTGAGACTGGGGTTGTCATGCTCGGTACACAAAAACGTTCCTGAGTCCCTGGTGATAAAGTCACAATCTACTTTTTCTATCGTTAGATATACGTATTCTAGTAAACAGGTGAGCATATAGAATGTGGAATAAGAAATACAGAGCACAAAAAAGACCTTTGTCTTATGTGATATCAGATGAGATTGACTGATAAATGGGACTACATGAGCAAGATGTAGTGAGAACTAATGGCCGGAACTGTAATGGTAATAGACCGATTCGAATACGAATTGAACAGGATTTGATACCTGGAGTAATTATCCTAATCTATAAGATGGTTACGTACGCGAGTCAACATTCCACTACTGAATTTTGCTGGATATTCGCTTTAGGGAATCGTCGATTGATAATGACTAGGAACTAAATATTGACAACAATTCTACTCTATGCCCAGCGAAACAGAGTATCAATATCACACCTGGGATAGAATGTGTTCATCTGGGTGCTTAATGGATTCAAGAATCCTCAAAGACTGGAGACAAGAATCATAGACGATCATGTTGTCAGCAAATGAAACTTAAGTTTGACTGGTTGACGATAACTGGTAATGTCATTTATAGTGTACACTGCGAACACAAGGGCCTCCTTTCATTTTTCATCTCTGGCATGACAAAATGATAGATGAGAATGATATACAGTGTTTCCGACTTTTAAAAAAATGCTTTTAAACTATGCTTCTGCGTTGTTTCATGAATAACAAATTATAGAAGCTCTTGTAGCTGAAAGTTAAAAATAATAACGTAAAATGCTTTTAAGATATCTAGCAAAAGCCAATTTTTGTTATTTGGTGCTTTAAAGATGTACTAAGTGACGTTGTGTAATGCGCTCTCGGTAGGTTATTTCAATGTTAACTCAAGTTTTCTTTTGCTTATCAACGAAAATTGTCAAATATATATATATATATATATATATATATATATATATATATATATATATATATATATATATATATTCTGCTTTGTCGCTGTCTCCCGCGTTTGCGAGGTAGCGCAAGGAAACATACGAAAGAAATGACCCAGCCCATCCCTATACACATGTATATACATACGTCCACACACGCAAATATACATACCTACACAGCTTTCCATGGTTTACCCCAGACGCTTCACATGCCCTGATTCAATCCACTGACAGCACTTCAACCCCGGTATACCACATCGATCCAATTCACTCTATTCCTTGCCCTCCTTTCACCCTCCTGCATGTTCAGGCCCCGATCACACAAAATCTTTTTCACTCCATCTTTCCACCTCCAATTTGGTCTACCACTTCTCCTCGTTCCCTCCACCTCCGACACATATATCCTCTGGGTCAATCTTTCCTCACTCATTCTCTCCATGTGCCCAAACCATTTCAAAACACCCTCTTCTGCTCTCTCAACCACGCTCTTTTTATTTCCACACATCTCTCTTACCCTTACGTTACTTACTCGATCAAACCACCTCACACCACACATTGTCCTCAAACATCTCATTTCCAGCACATCCATCCTCCTGCGCACAACTCTATCCATAGTCCACGCCTCGCAACCATACAACATTGTTGGGACCACTATTCCTTCAGACATAGCCATTTTTGCTTTCCGAGATAATGTTCTCGACTTCCACACATTCTTCAAGGCTCCCAGAATTTTCGCCCGCCCCCCCAACCCTATGACACTTCCGCTTCCATGGTTCCATCCGCTGCCAGATCCACTCCCAGATATCTAAAACACTTTACTTCCTCCAGTTTTTCTCCATTCAAACTTACCTCCCAATTGACTTGACCCTCACCCCTACTGTACCTAATTACCTTGCTCTTATTCACATTTACTCTTAACTTTCTTCTTTCACACACTTTACCAAACTGTCACCAGCTTCTGCAGTTTCTCGCATGAATCAGTCACCAGCGCTGTATCATCAGCGAACAACAACTGACTCACTTCCCAAGCTCTCTCATCCCCAACAGACTTCATACTTGCCCCTCTTTCCAAAACTCTTGCATTCACCTCCCTAACAACCCTATCCATAAACAAATTAAACAACCATGGAGACATCACACACCCCTGCCGCAAACCTACATTCACTGAGAACCAATCACTTTCCTCTCTTCCTACACGTACACATGCCTTACATCCTCGATAAAAACTTTTCACTGCTTCTAACAACTTGCCTCCCACACCATATATTCTTAATACCTTCCACACACACACACACACACACATATATATATATATATATATATATATATATATATATATATATATATATATATATATATATATATATATATATCTTCATAGCTGATACTGCAATGCATGCAGGTCACTAGCTGATCACAAGCAAGAGACTTTAGACCTTATAAGTGAAATTGTTTTTCTCCCGCACGGTTCGTGTGATAAGGATATTTATCCTTTTTCTATGGCATTTTTTTACATAGATTGACATATGACAGTACTACCATGTTTTATACTTTTTTGATTTCATGCAACAAGATAGTCTTATACACTAAACAGATTCCTGCAGGTATCTTAAGATACCTTTTGACATTCTTGTTACCGCTAGCCGTACTACTTATACTAGTCTTACTAATTACCTAGCGCCGTACTAATCACCACTAACTATTCTATTGGCCATGCTGATTATCCCCCACCGTACTAATCACCGCTCATGGTACTAACTTCTCCTTTTTACCGTAGTAGTCACTTTTGCTTTATCAAATATCTATAAACGAAGAGTACCTTAGGCAAGGACTAATCATCCGTAGTCGAACTAATTACACTTAACGCCATACTAATTACACCTACGGACCATACTAATTACCTTTATCCGCACTATTTACCCATTTGGCCGTACTAATTAGCGCAAGGCCTAATGAATTGCATCTGATCCTCCTAAGTACCCAAGCCGTACTAATTACTCCTTCCAGTATTAACTATCCCTCCATCCTGACGGCGATAACTAGGACAGTAGAAGGCTAATGTGCAGCAGTGGGGAGTCGGTGATAGCTTCAAACACTGCTGAGTGGAATTCCATTTTCTTGTCAAGTTAAATCCTTTTTTTTTACCATACGGCCCAGCTGTGGGCCAATCAGGCCTCTTGTTGTCTGTCTTTCTCATGTAAATTCATGTAAATTACCCATTGTGCTAACTTCTAATTTTTACATACTAAATATCCCTAGCGTACGAATTACCCAGACCGTCCTAATTATCCAAGCCTTACTCATTACCACTTTGGCCTTAAATTATTATATAGATTATCCCCATTTGTTCAGTAGTAGTTAACCCTACCTTTACTAAATATCCTTAGCTGTGCTAATTACCTTTTTAGGTCGTAATAATCACCTAGAGCCGAACTAATTTCCCTTCCAGCACTAATTTCCCCTTTTTACCCTAGTGGTTACCCCTTTGAATAATGAATATCCTTGCAGTACTAATTACGAATTAAACTTGGCCGTACAAACTGTTCCGGCCCGTAAAAAGTTACACTTGGCCTTACTAATAAACTTTTCGCCATAATGATTATACCATGCCTTATTAATCGACATGCACTAATCATTCCTGGACGTTCTAATTCACAATGACCGTACTAATCATCCCTAGCGGTACCACTTAACCCCCTGGCAGCACTAATTACCCCTGGACGTACTAATTACTACTGGCTGTACCACTCCACCCTCCCCCTCCTCCTCCTCCTAGTACCAATTTCCCTCTTTCTCTGTTGTAGTTACATGTTGGCTTGCTTAACAACCCAGTCGCACTAATTACCTCTGGCCACACTTCTTGTCTCTAGCCATACAGATACCGTTGATCGTAATATCTTTTTGCGGGCTATGGTAATGTTCTCTGGCTCTAGAAATTTCCACTAATTACCCCTGGCCTTACCAATCAAACCTGACTTTTAATTACCCGTGGTCATACTAATTTCCTTTTTCCAGTACTAATCACTTCTTCCAGCACCACCTTCCCCTTTGTTTTAATTATCCCTCGCTGACGCAACAAGAATTTCATTTGCCCTCATGATCTGATATGTCACAACTGTCGTCTCGGCTTTCCCTAGCTTATAAATCTTAATAGTTTTGTGAAATCTGTTTATGGATGGGTGATTAGGGACGTCAATCTAAGAGTTTTGGAGAAAGAAGCCAGTACGCAGTCTGTTGGGATGAGAGGGCCTGGGAAGCGAGTCAGTTGTGAATCATAGGGTGAAGGAGGGGGTGAAGGTTCTGGGAACTATGAAGAATTGTGGAAAGGGAGAACGTTATCTCGGAAAGCAAAAATGGGCGTTTGAAGGATTAGTTATTCCAACAATATTATATGGTTGCGAGGCATGGGTTATAGATAGGGTTGTACGAAGGAGGGTGGATGTGTTGGAAATGAAATGCTTGCGAATATGTGGTGTGAAATGGTTTGATCGTGTAATGGTAAGAGAGCTGGTAATAAAAAGTGTTGTTGAGAGTTGAAGAGAGTGTTTTGAGATGGTTTGGACATATGGAATGAATGAGCGAGGAGAAGTTGACAGAGAAGATATATGTGTCAGAGGTGGATGGAACAAGGAGAAGCGGGAAAAAAATGGATGTGGAAGGATGGACTGATAAAGATTTTGAGCATTTGGGGCCTGAACATGCAGGAGGGTGAAAGGCGATCAAGGAATAGTTAACTGGAACGATGTGGTATGCGTAGGTCGACGTGCTGTTAATGGACTGAAACAGGGCAGGTGAAACGTCTGAGGTAAACTATGGTAAGGTCTATGTGCATTACACATGACAGCTAGAGACTGAGTGTGAACGAACGTGGCTTTTTTCGTGTTTCCTGGCGCTACCTCGCTGAAGCATGGGATGGTGATGCTGGTTCCTGTAGGACTAGGTGGCGCCGAGAATGGATGAAGGCGAGCAAGTATGAATATGAACATGCGTGTATATATATATATATATATATATATATATATATATATATATATATATATATATATATATATATATATTACATTATTCTATTATACTTTGTCGCTGCCTCCCGCGTTAGCGAGGTAGCGCAAGGAAACAGATTGAGAATGGCCCAACCCACCCACATAAACATGCATATACATACACGTCCACACACGCACATATACATACCTATACATTTTAACGTATACATATATGTACATAAACAGACATGTACATATATACACATGTACATGATTCATACTTGCTGCCTTTATCTATTCCCGTCACCACCACGCCACACATGAAGACAAAGACAACGAAGGCCACATTCGTTCACACTCAGTCTCTATCTGTCATGTAAAATGCACCAAAACAACAGCTCCCGTTCCACATCCAGGCCCCACAAAACTTTCCATGGTTTACCCCAGACGCTTCACATGCCCTGGTTCAGTCCATTGACAGCACGTCGACCCCGGTATACCACATCGTTCCAATTCACTCTGTTCCTTGCACGCCTTTCACCCTCCTGCATGTTCAAGCCCCGATCGCTCAAAATCTCCTTCATCTCATCCTTCTACCTCCAATTTGGTTTCTCACTTCTCCTCGTTCATTCCACCTCTAACACATATATCCTTTGTCAATCTTTCTTCACTCATTCTCTCCATGTGACCAAACCATTCCAATACACCCACTTCTGCTCCCTCAACCACACTCTTTTTATTACCACACATCATTCTTACCATTTCATTACTTACTCGATCAAACCACCTCACACCACATTGCCCTCAAACATCTCATTTCCAACATATCCACCCTCCTCCACACAACCCTATGTATAGCCCATGCCTCTCAACAATATAACATTGTTGGAATCGCTATTCCTTCAAACATACCCATTTTTGCTTTCCGAGATAATGTTCTCGCCCTCCACACATTCTTCAACGCTCCCAAAACTGTCGACCCCTCCCCCACCCTGTGACACACTTCCGCTTCCATGGTTCTATCCGCTGCCAAATCCACTCCCAGATATCTAAAACACTTCACTTCCTCCAGTTTTTCTCCATTCAAACTTACCACCCAATTGACTTGTCCCTCAATCTTACTGTACATAATAACCTTGCTCTTATTCACATTTACTCTCAGCTTTCTTCTTTCACACACTTTACCAAACTGTCACCAGCTTCCGCGGTTTCTCACCCTAACCAGCCACCAGCGATGTATCATCAGCGAACAACAACTGACTCGCTTCCCAAGCCCTGTAATGCAGAACAGACTGCATACTTGCTCCTCTCACCAAAACTCTTGCATTCACCTCCCGAGCAACCCCATCCATAAACAAATTAAACAACCATAGAGACATCACGCACCCCTGCCGCAAACAGACATTCACTGAGAACCAATCACTTTCCTCTCTTCCTTCGCGTGCACATGCCTTACATCCTCGATAAAAACTTTTCACTGCTTCTAGCAACTTTAATCCAACACCATATACTCTTGATACCTTCCACAGAGCATATCTATCAACTCTATCATATGCCTTCTCCAGATCCATAAATGCTACAGACAAATCCATTTGCTTTTCTCGCGTACATTCTTCAAAGCAAACACCTGATCCACACATCCTCTACCACTTCTGAAACCACACTACTCTTCCCCAGTCCGATGCTGGGTTGGTTCCAACAATGTTATATGGTTTCGAGGCGTGGGCTATAGATAGGGTTGTGTGAAGGAGAGTAGATGTGTTGAGAATGAGATGGTTTGATCGAGTAAATAATGAAAGGGTAAGAGATGTGGTAATAAAAAGTGTGTGGTTGAGAGGGCAGAAGAGGGTGTATTGAAATGGTTTGGTAACATGGATAGAATGAGTGAGGAAAGATTCGAGGAGAAGTGGGAGACCAAATTGGAGGTGGAGGGATGGAGTAAAAAGACTTTGGGCGGTCGGGGCCTGAACATACAAGAGGGTGAAAGGCGTGCAAGGAATGGAGTAAATTAGAAGAAAGTGGTATACCGGGGTCGACGTGCTGTCATTGGATTGAACCAAAGCATGTAAAGTGTGTGGGGTAAACCATGGGGCGTTTTGTGGGGCCTAGATGTGGTAAAGGAACTGTGGTCTCAGTATATTACACATGACAGCTAGACTGAGTGTGAACGAATGTGGCCTTTGTTGTCTTGTCTTAGCGCTACCTCGCGCACGTGCGGGGGGAAGGGGATGCCATTTTCTTGTGTGGCGGGTTGGCGACGGGAATGGCTGCGGGTAGCAAGCATGAATATGTACATGTGTATATATGTATCTGTCTGTGTACGTATATGTATGTATACATTGAAATGTATAGGTATGTATATGTGCGTGTATATACATACATGTGTATGTGGGTGGGTTGGGCCATTCTTTCGTCTGTTTCCTTGCGCTACCTTGCTAACGCAAGAGACAGCGACAAAGAATATGCTAGTAAATGTAAATATATATATATATATATATATATATATATATATATATATATATATATATATTGGAAAAGATCACCATTTTACGCGTGATCAAGATATTCCTGTAAGTCCACGGGGAAAATGAAACACGATAAATTCCCAAGTGCACTTTCGTGTATGTCAAATGACTGTTATATTTCTCTCTTGTGTCTCCCTTGATGATGTGATTATTACACGAAAGTGCACTTGAGAACTTATCGCGTTTCATTTTCCCCGTGGACTCATAGGAATATACATATATATATATATATATTTTTTTTTTTTTACTAATCGCCATTTCCCGCATTAGCGAGGTAGCGTTAAGAACAGAGGATGAGGACTGGGCCTTTGAGGGAATATCCTCACCTGGCCCCCTTCTCTGTTTCTTCTTTTGGAAAAAAAAAAAGAGAGGAGAGGGGAGGATTTCCAGCCTCCCGCTCCCTTCCCTTTTAGTCGCCTTCTACGACACGCAGGGAATACGTGGGAAGTATTCTTTCTCCCCTATCCCCAGGGATAACATATATATATATATATATATATATATATATATATATATATATATAGATAGATAGATAGATAGATAGAGACACACAGATGAACTCAGATTATGAAATCAAACACCGTATGATAATTTCTTGCAGTTACACCTATGGTCCTGAAAAGAAATTGTCAAAGTAGTAAAGCAAAAATCTATCCTTGTCGGTCTCTATATATATTTTTCTTTGTCCCTTTCATCCCTATCGTCTATTTTTATTTTTCTGTCTAAAATATTTCGAGTTTCTCCAGTCTTAGGTCAATGGCCCAGCCCCTTCCTTCAATTCAGTTTCATATAGCCCGCCAGTTAATGGTCGTCTGCCTGCACCAATTTGGGCGGAGGTGATGGCTGGCTCCATTAGGCTGCCTTAATGGGCTATTTCTGCGGTGACGTGAAGAAAGCAACTGCCTCAAAAGGTTTAGCTATTGACGTTCTCTCTCTCTCTCTCTCTCTCTCTCTCTCTCTCTCTCTCTCTCTCTCTCTCTCTCTCTCTCTCTCTCTCTCTCTCTCTCATAACTTCCTGGCATGTCTTAACGTAAGTAAGGGCCTTCGTAAGTCGCTGATTACACTATGATGGTAATCTCTTTATAATCTTTGAAATAATGTGATGTTAAAGACATTAAAATATATACCGTTGCTGTGAGGAGATTAGTATTTTTGTCCTTATTTCTTGGGTTGAAATTATGCTACACCGCTAACCCCAGGAGGTTGTATGATGATAAATTGATGTGGTTTATGAGACATCTTTGGTATACCCATCTGCAGTATCCCAATGAGGAAGTCCAGTATTCTAAAGAATATTTATGCATGAAACTACGCACACTACTGTCTGTATGTATCCATACTTGCTTTAGGTGAACTTTGTCAGTTGGTCTTGCCTTGGCTAACTTGATATTCACAATGAAATATATCCACAATTATAAGTAGTTGCAGTAAGTATACTCATTGTGAAGTAGACGATACCTCTTGTTTGAATATATGCAGCATATTCAGCAAATATGACTCGTTTATTCGCTATGAAAATATATCTAACTCTGTTGTTCTGTTGCCAATTTATCATGGAGGTGCAGTACATACACCAATATTATCCTGAATATCTGCATAATCTTGAAGTATATCTGCCGAGGTTTTTACACAAGGTCAATAAATCATAATGGTAAAATTCCACCTTACCGTATATCTCCTGTACTGCAGTTTAACTACTGAGGAAATACATTGAGATAACTAACACCATATCATGAGATGCGAGAACAAGTTGTATGTGGAGGGAGTTCCTATTGGTCAGTTTTACGTAGCAGATACAGCACCAAAAACTCTTGTAACACCAGACGCCTAGACACCGAGAACCCCGGCCTGCTGTCAGATTTCCAAACATAGCGACGCCATAGCGTTAGTGGCAAAAGGAAAGCTTTGAAATAATGCTAATGTTCTAAGTAATGTATAACACCGTTCTTGTCTTCAAAGGTCTGTTACATCATAAAGAACAAATGAATTATTTAACCCCCACCTCTAATCACCCCACCCATGAATATGATGTAGTATATTTATTCATTGTGCGAGACAAAAGCACAGCTATGTATTTACACTTGAGTATAGACATTAGCCTAGTCCCAGCTTAAATTCTAGCTTCTAGCTTCAGATATTCCACCACGAGGTGGAACACTAAGGTGAATAATTGATGTCTTACACTCAAAGCGTCTCGCCAGACGTGAGAAACACATACTGCTGTGAACTAGTTGATATATACTCAGTACATATATACACACGTATACATACACGCATATATATATATATATATATATATATATATATATATATATATATATATATATATATATATATATATATATATATATATATATATATATATATCCATGGGGATAGGGGAGAAAGAATACTTCCCACGCATTCCCTGCGTGTCGTAGAAGGCGACTAAAGGGGACTGGAGCCGGGTGGGGGGCTAGAAACCCTCCCCTCCTTATATCTTAACTTTCTATATGGGGGAATAGAAGGAGTCACGCGGAGTGTTCATCCTCCTCGAAGGCTTAGATTGAGGTGTCTAAATGTGTGTGGATGTAACCAAGTTGAGAGAAAAGGAGATATAGGTAGTATGTTTGAGGAAAGGAATCTGGATGTTTTGGCTCTGAGTGAAATGAAGCTCAAGGGTAAAGGGGAAGAATGGTTTGGGAGTAAAGTCAGGTGTTGGTGAGAGGACAAGAGCAAAGGAAGGAGTAGCACTACTCCTGAAACAGGAATTGTGGGAGTATGTGACAGTGTAAGAAAGTAAACTCTAGATTGATATGGGTAAAACTGAAAGTGGATGAAAAGAGATGGGTGATTATTGGTGCCTTTGCACTAGAGCATGAGAAGAAAGATTGAGTGGCAAGTGATTTGGGAGCAGCTGAGTAAGTGTGTTAGTACTTTTGATGCACGAGACCGGGTTATAGTGATGGTGGATTTGAATGCAAAGGTGAGTAATGTGGCAGTTGAGGTACTTCCTCACACAAGTCTCATTCCCAGGCTCACTTACTCTCACCACTCTCTTCATCCCAACATTCTTCTTTTCTGAAAACCTCTACAAATCTTCACTTTCGCCTCCACAAGATAATGATGAGACATCCCTCCAGTTGCACCTCTCAGCACATTAATATCCCACCAAAATGTTGCACAAAAAGGCTCAAAATATGAAGATTTTTTGAACATCTTGGATTTTGTTGAAAAATTCACCATAAATACTATTAAGCATGATGAGTAAGAAAACATCAAAAACCTATGTTGGAAGTAATTTCTCAAGTAATTAGCTAATGAATGTTAATATTAGTTATATGAATTTTCAAGAGCTAATTATCATATGAAATATTAGGAAATAGAATTTTTTCACTCTAAATTCTGATTCAGTACTAGAAATGATATCTATAATCAGATTTTCATGCAAATCTGAAAAAAAGTTGCAAAGGTCAATAAAATCTCACCGAAATGTTAAAGGAAATTGTTGAAAATTTGAAGATTTCTGAAAAATCTTGGATTTTGTTGAGAACTTGAAAATAAACACTATTAAGAATGATGAATCAGAAAATGTTATCAAAATCTCATGTTAAACAGTTTCTCGAGTAATTAACTAATAAAAAGTTGAAGTTCATTATTTCAATTTTCATGAGCAAATTAATATAGGAAATATTAGGAAATGGAGTTTTTCCACTCCAAATTCTGATTCAGCATTAGGAATAACATCTAAAATGGTATTTTCTTGCACATCTGAAAAAGTTGGAAATTTCATTAAAATCCCACCAAAATGGCTCAAATTTTGAAGATTTTTTGAACGTCTTGGATTTTGTTGAAAAATTCACCATAGATACTATTAAGAAAGATGAATCAGAAAATGTTAGAAAGAATTCTGTTGGTAGTAATTTCTCAATTAATCAACTAATGAATGTTAAGGTAAATTATTTCAATTTTTAAGAGGTAACTAATGTACAAAATGTTGGGATATAGAGTTTTGTCACTCCAAATTCTGATTCAGCATTGACTAACATCTGAAATGAGATTTTCGTGCGCATCTGATAGTTTCAAATTTCATTAAGATCCCACCAAAATGTTAAAGATAATTGCTGAAAATTTGAAGATTTTTTAAGCATCCTTGATTTTCGTGAGAACTTGATACTAAATACTATTAAATATGATGAATCAGATAATGTTATGAAAATCTTATGTTGAGAATAATCTCTCAAGTAATTAATTAATAAAATGTTGAAGTTCATTATTTCAAAATTCATGAGCTAATTGATATATGAAATATTAGGAAATGGAGTTTTTTCATCCCAAATTCTGATTCAACATTAGGAATAACATCTGAAATGATATTTTCTTGCATATCTGAAACAGTTGGAAATTTCATTAAAATCCCACCAAAATGTTGAACAAAATGGCTCAAAATCTGAAGATTTTTTGAACATCTTAGATTTTGTTGAAAATTTCACCATAAACACCATCAAGCAAGATAAATCAGAAAATGTTGTCAAAAACTTATGTTGGTAGTAATTTCTCAAGTAACTAGCACATGAATATTAAGGTGAATTGTTTAAATCTTCAAAAGCTAGTTAATGCACAAAATAATATGATAGAGCTATTTCTCTGCAAATTCTGATGAGATTTTAATGCACATCTGAACAAGTTGAAAATTTTCATTGAAATCCCACCAAAATGTTGAAGAAAATGGCTAAAATTATGAAGATTTTTTGAACATCTTGGATTTTGTTGAAAAATTCCCCATAAATACTATCAAACATGATGAATCGGAAATGATATCAAAAACCTATGTTGGTAGTAATTTCTCAAGTAATTAGCAAATGAATGTTAAAACTATTTAAATCTTCACGAGCTCATTAATGTATGGAATATTAGGGAATAGAATTTTTTCACACAAAATTCTGATTCAGTATTAGGAATAACATCTATGAACAGATTTTCATCTAAATCTCAAAAAGAATTGCAAAGTTCAATAAAATGCCACGAAAATGTTAAAGAAAATTGTTGAAAATTTGAAGATTTTTTTAAACATCTTGGATTTTGTTGAGAACTTGATAATGAATACTCTTAAGAATGAGAAATGTAAGAATATCAAAATCTTATGCTGAGAATAATTTCACATGTAATTAACTAGTAAAATTTGACGTTCATTATTTCAATTTTCATGAGCTAATTAATAGATGAAATATAAGGAAATGGGGCTTTTTTTCACTCTAAATTCTGATTCAACATAAGGAATATCTAAAATGATATTTTCTTGGACATCTGAAAAAGTTGGAAATTTCATTAAAACCCCACCAAAATGTCGAGCAAAATGGCTCAAAATTTCAAGATTTTTAACATCTTTGATTTTGTTTAAAAATCAACCATAAATACTATCAAGCACGATCAATCAGAAAATGTTATCAAAAACTTATGTTGCTGGTAATTTCTGAAGTAATTAGCCAACGAATGTTAAGGTGAATCATTTCAATTTTCAAGAGCTAATTAATGTACAAAATGTTGGGATATAGAGTTTTTTCAACCCAAATTCTGATTGAGCATTAAGAATAACATATAATAACATATCAAACGAGATTTTTATGCAAAACTGAAAATTTCAAATTTCAATAAAATCCCTCCAAAATGTTAAACAAAATTGCTCAAAATTTGAAGATTTTTTCAACATCCTGGATATTGTTGAAAACTTCACAATAAATGCTGTTAGGAATGATGAATGAGAAACGCTTATCAAAAAATTATGTTAAGAATAATATCCCAAGTAATTAACTAATAAAATGTTAAAGTTTATCATTTCAGTTTTCAAGAGCTAATTGATATATGAAATATTAGGAAATGGAGTTTTTTCACTACAAATTCTGATTCAGCATTATGAATAACATCTGAAATGAGATTTTCACGCACACTTGAAAAACTTGGAATTTTCATTAAAATCCCACCAAAATGTTGAACAAAATGAAGATTTTTTGAACATCTTGGATTCTGTTGAAAAATTCACCATAAATACTATTAAGCATAATGAATCGGAAAATATCAAAAACCTATGCTGGTGGTAATTTCTCTAATAATTAGCTAATGAATATTAATATTGATTATTTGAATTTTCAAGAGCTAATTATTATATGTATTATTAGGGAATAGATTTTTTTCACTCTAAATTCTGATTCAGTATCAGGAATAACATCTATACTCAGATTTTCATGTAAATCTGAAAAAAGTTGCAAAGTTCAATAAAATTCCATCAAAATATTAAAGAAAATTGCTGAAAATTTGAAGATTTCTTCAATATCTTGGATTTTGTTGAGAACTTGATGATAAACACTGTTAAGAATGATGAATCATAAAATGTTATCAAAATCTTATGTTGACAATAATTTCTCAGGTAATTAACTAACAAAATGTTGAAGTTCATTATTTCATTCTTATGAGCCAATCAATATATGAAATATTAGGAAATAGAGTTTTTCCACTCCAAATTCTGATTCAGAATTAGGAATATCATCTAGAATGATACTTTCTTGCGCATGTGAAAAAGCTGGAAATTTCATTAAAATTCCAACAAAATGTTGAACAAAATGGCTCAAAATTTTTTTTTTTGAACATCGTGGATTTTGTTGAAAAAGATGAATCAGAAAATGTTAACAAAAACTTATGTTGGTAGTAATTTCTAAAGTAATTAATTAATGAATGGTAAGGTGAATCATTTCTATTTTTAAGAGCCAATTGAGGTACAAAATGTTGGAGTACAGATTTTTGTCACTCCAAATTCTGATTCAGCATTATGAATAATATCTGAAATGAGATTTTCATTCATATCTGAAAAAGTAGAAAATTTCCTTAAAATCTCACCAAAATGTTGAACAAAATGGCTGAAAATATCAAGATTTTTTGAACATCTTGGATTTTGTTGAAAAATTCACCATAAATACTATGAAGGATGGTGAATCAGAAAATTTGTTAAAAATTATGCTGGTAGCAATTTTCCAAGTAATTAGCTAATGAATGTTAAGGTGAATCATTTAAATTTCTAAGAGCTAATTAATGTACAAAATGTTAGGATATAAAGTTTTATCACTTCAAATTCCGATTGAGCATTAGCAATAACATCTAGAATGAGATTTTCATGCAAATATGAAGAATTTCAAACTTCAGTAAAATCCCACCAAAATGTTGAACAAAATTGCTCAAAATTTGAAGATTTTTTTAACATGTTGGATTTTTCTTGAAAATTCGCCATAAATACTATTAAGCACGATGAATCATAAAATTTTATCAAAACCTTACGTTGGTAGAAATTTCTCAAATAATTAGCAAATGAATGTTAAGGTGAATTATTACAATTTTCAAGAGCTAATTAATGTAGAAAATGTTGGGATATAGAGTTTTTCACTCCATGTTCTGATTGAGCATTAGGAATAACATCTAAAATGAGATTTACATGCAAATCTAATATATTTCAAATTTCAATAAAATCCCACCAATATGTTAAACAAAATTGCTCAAAATTTGAGGGTTTTTCAACATCCTGGATTTTGTTGAGAACTTCACAATAAATGCTATTAGGAACGATGAATCAGAAACAGTCATCAAAAACTTATGCTGAGAATAATTTCTCAAGTAATTAACTAAAAAAGTATCAAAGTTGATTATTTCATTTCGCGAGTTAAATGATTTATGAAATATTAGGAAATGGAGTTTTTTCACTACAAATTCTGATTCAGCATTATGAAAACATCTAAAATGAGATTTTCATACACATCTGAAAAAGTTGAAAATTTCTTTAATATCCCACGAAAATCTTTAAAAGATGGCTCAAAGTATGAAGATTTCCTTAACATCTTGAATTTTGTTGAAAAATTCACCATAAATACTATTAAGGATCATGAATTGTAAAATATCAAAAACCTACGTTTGTATTAATTTCTCAAGTAATTAGCAAATGAACGTTAAGGGGAATTATTTCAATTGTAAAGAGCTATTTAAAGTACAAATGGTAGGATATAGAGTTTTCTCACTCCAAATTCTCATTGAGCATTACCAATAACATCTAAAATGAGATTTTCATGAAAATCTGATAAATTTCAAATTTCAATAAAATCCCGCCAATATGTTAAGCAAAATTGCTGAAAAATTGAGGATTTTCTAAACATCCTGGATTTTGTTGAGAATCTCGCAATAAATACTATTAAAAATGATGAATCAGAAACAGTTATCAAAAACTTATGCTGAGAATAATTACTCAAATAATTAACTAATAAAATGTTAGTTAAATATTTCAATTTTCAAGACCTAATGGATATATGAAATATTAGGAAATGGAGTTTTTTTTACTCCAAATTCTGATTCAGCTTAATGAATAACATCTAAAATAAGATTTTCATGCTCATTTGAAAAAATTAATGATTTCATTAAAATCCCACCAAAATCTTAAACAAGATGGCTCAAAACATGAAAATTTTTTTTGAACATCTTGCATTTTGTTAAAGAGTTCACCATAAATACTATTAAGCATATAGAATCAGAAAATATCAAAAACCTATGTTGGTAGTAATTTCTCAAGTGATTAGCTAATGAATGTTAAGGTTGATTATTTCAATTTTCGAGAGCTAATTAATATATGAAATATTAGGGAAGATAATTTTTTCACTCTAAATTCTAATTCAGTATGTGGAAGTACATCTACAATCAGATTTTCTTACAAATCTGAAAAAGTTGCAAAGTTCAATAAAATCCCACCAAAATGTTAAAATTACTGGAAATTTGATGATTTTTAAACATCTTGGATTTTGTTGAGAACTCCATAATAAATACTATTATGAATGATGAATCAGAAAATGTTATCAAAATTTTATGTTGAGAATAATTTCTTAAATAGTTAACTAATGAAATGTTGAAGTTCGTTATTTCAATTTTCATTAGCTAATTGATATATGCAATATTAGGTAATGGAGTTTTTTCACTCCAAATTCTAATTCAGCATTAGGAATAACATCTAAAATGATATTTTCTTGAACATATGAAAAAGTTGGAAATTTCATTAAAATCCCACCAAAGTGTTGAACAACATGGCTCAAAATTTGAAGATTTTTTGAACATCTTGGTTCTAGTTGAAAAATTCATCATAGATACTATTAAGCATGATGAATCAGAAAATGATAACAAAACTTATGTAGGTAGTAATTTCTCAAGTAATTAGCTAAGGAATCTCAATGTTAATTTTGTCAATTTGCAAGAGCTAATTAATGTATAAAATATTAGGGAATAGAGTTTTTCACTCTAAATTCTGATTCAGTATTAGGAATAACATCTACAATCAGATTTTCATGCAAATCGAAAAAAGTTGCAAATTTCAATAAAATCCCACCAAAATGTTAAAGAAAATTGCTGAAAATTGAAGATATTTTAAACACCTTGGAATTTCTTGAGAAGTTGATACTAAATACTATTAAGAGTAATGAATCAGAAAATGTTTTCAAATTTTATGTTGAAAATAATTTCTCAAGTAATTAGCTAATAAAATACTGAAGTTCATTATTTCAATTTTCATGAGCTAAATAATATATGAAATATTAGGAAATGGAGTTCTTTCACTCCAAATTCTGAATCAGCGCTAGGAATAACATATAAAATGTTATTTTCTTAAACATCTGAAAAAGTTGGAAATTTCAGTAAAATCCCTCGAAAATGTTGAAAATGGCTCAAAATTTGAGATTTTTGGAACATCTTAGATTTTGTCGAGAAATTCACCATAAATACCATTAAGTTCGATGAATCACAACATGTTATCAAAAACTTATGTTGGTAGTAATTTCTCAAGTAATTAGGCTAATCAATGTTAAGGTGAACTATTTCAATTTTCAAGAGCTAATTAATGTACAAAAATTGGGATATAGAGTATCTTTCACTCCAAATTGTGATTGAGCATTAGGAATAATATCTGAAATGAGATTTTCATGCAAATCTGAAAAATTTCAAATTCTAATAAAATTCCTTCAAAATTTGAAGATATTTTGATCATGAATTTTGTTGAAAAATTCATCATAAATACTATTGCGCATGATGAATCAGAAAATAACAAAAACCTATGTTGGTAGTTGGAAATTTCATTAAAATCCCACCAAAATGTAGAACAAAATGGCTCAAATTTTGAAGATTTTTGAACTTCTTGGATTTTGTTGAAAAATTCACCATAAGAAGTATTAACTACGATGAATCAGAAAACGTTATCAAATTCTTATATTGGTAGTAATTTCTCAAGTAATTAGCTAATGAATATTAAGGTGAATTATTTCAATTTTCAAGAGCTAATTAATGTACAAAATGTTAGGATATAGAGTTTTTTCACTCCAAATTCTGATTGAGCATTAGGAATAACATCTAAAATGAGATTTTCATGTAAATCTGAAAAAATTGAAATTTCAATAAAATCCCACCAAAAGATTAAACAAAATTTCTCAAAATTGAAGATTTTTTCAATATCCTGGATTTTGTTGAAAACTTCACAATAAATGCTATTAGGAATGATGAATCGGAAACAGTTATCAAAATTTATGTTGAGAACAATTTTTGTATTAATTAACTAATAGAATGTTAAAGCTAATCATTTCAGTTTTCAAGAGCTAGTCAGTATATGAAATATTAAGGAATAGAGTTTTTTCACTACAAATTCTGATTCAGCATTATGAATAACATCTAAAATGAGATTTTCATGCACATCTGTAAAAGTTGAAAATTTCATTAAAATCCCACCACAATATTGAAAAAATGGCTCAAAATATGAAGATTTTTGGAACATCTATGATTTTTGTTGAAAAATTCACCATAAATACTATTAAGCATGACGAATCAGAAAATGGTATCAAAAACCAATGTAGGTAGTAATATCACAAGTAATTAGCTAATGAATGTTAAGGTTAATTATTTCAATTTTCTAGAGCTATTTCATATATGAAATATTAGGGAATAGAATTTTTCACTCTAAACTTTGATTCAGTATTAGGAATAACATCTATACTCAGATTTTCATAAAGATCTGAAAAAATTGCAAAGTTCAATAAAATCCCACAAAATTTTAAATAAATTTACTGAAAATATGAAAAATTTTTAAACATATTGGATTTTGTTGAGAACTTGATAATAGATACTATTAAGAATGATGAATCAGAAAATATCAAAATCTTATGTTGAGAATAATTTCTCAAGAAATTTACTAATAATATGTTGAAGTTCATTATTTCAATTTTCATGAGCTAATCAATATATGAAATATTAGGAAATAGAGTTTTTTCACTCCAAATTCTGATTCAGCATTAGGAATAACATCTATAATAATATTTTCTTGCACATTTAAAAAAGTTGGAAATGTCATTAAAATCCCACCAAAATGTTGAAGAAAATGGTTCAAAATTTGAAGATTTTTTGAGCTTCTTGGAATTTGATCAAAAATTCACCATAAATACTATTAAGCGCGATAAATCAGAAAATGTTATCAAAAACTTATATTGGTAGTAATTTCTCAAGCATATATATATATATATATATATATATATATATATATATATATATATATATATATATATATATATATATATATACGCGGGAGACAGCGACAAAGTATAAAAAAAAAAAAAAAAAAAATATATATATATATATATATATATATATATATATATATATATATATATATACTCACACGATTCATTCTTCATGAAGCTAGTTTATCCTGCGTTGAGTGCTACGCGCAGTCCCTGACCGTTGATAAGTTCTTATCGCAAATACTTCTCTCTCTCTCTCTCTCTCTCTCTCTCTCTCTCTCTCTCTCTCTCTCTCTCTCTCTCATTTTATGACCAAGGAATATTTGCAAGTAGAACTGTGAGAAAATACTGCGACATTTGGCACGGCGACTACTGCAGTCTTTCTAACTCTCGTACAGTAAATGTTATTGCATCGCATTATCTTAGAAAAGTTTAGCCATGACAGTACTGCTGCAGCTATCGCATCAACTTATATGCAAATTAGTACAAAGGAACGCTTATTCTAATTCGTACAGAGACATCCCTTCTAATCATATGCAAATGCATATTAAAACGAAATTTTATACGGGGTACTACATAGAACCAGAGTGTGGTTTCAGAACTGGTAAAGGATCTATGGATCAGGTGTTTGCTTTAAAGATTGTTTGTGAGAAATACTTAAAGAATGACAAGGATCTGTATGTGGCATATATGGATCTGGAGAAATTATATGAAAAGTTGATAGAGATGCTGTGTGAAAGATCTTAGTGATATTTGGTGTGGGAGCAAAGATGCGAGAAGCAGTAAGTTTTTATCATGGGTGTAAGGCACGTTTACGAGTAGGAAGAGAGAAGAATGGAAAGTAAAGTTTAGTCTGCGGCAGAGGTGTTTCATGTCACTATGGCTGTTTAATTTATCTATGGATGAGGTGGTGAGGGAGGTAAATGCAAGAGTCTTAGAGAGAAGGGAGAGAGTGCAGTTTGTAGGGGTTTAAGTTGCCTGGAAACCGAGTCAGTTTCTTTGGCAATGACACAGTATTGGTGGCAGTTTCTAGTGAGAAATTGTGGAAGGTGAGTTGCATGTTATTATCACATGTACAATCACGTGATTTCCTATCGATAGAAAAAAATCCTCGTCATTCATAGTCAATACATTTCTAGATTATTGCAAACTAGTCTGTCTATGGGAAGATAGATTTAATCAAACTTTGGTGCAGCTATACCGAAAAAAGTAGATGAAAAAATACGTTATACACGTGCACGATGCATCCAGGCAAGGTATGCAAATCAGAAAATACCATCCCATTTAATGCTATATAATGAGTTTGTCAGAATTCTTATGTATAACTATTTCCTAACTGTAAATTTACCATTTCAAAAACCTGAAATACAGATACAAGCACCGGTCGTAAAGAGGTACTGATTATGAAACAATTGCATTGTTAGTTAACTGTGAAACCAGCGATGTCAGCCTCCCTTGATTCCGGATGTGTATATACGAGTGGTTGAGGAGTACCTTACGTAGCCCAGCGCACATGATTTCTGGCTGAGTCTGAATGCTTGGGATGTTAAGGTTTGGCGTCCAGCCCAGTCAGGACGTTAATGTTCCTTAAGGGGAGACGGCTATTTACAAGATTCTTGGAAGAAGTGATGTTAGTGGAGTAACTAGCGAACACATTTCGGCCATTTCCTCTCCTTGGCTGGTGCTATTGTTTCTCACTGTCTTGTGACTTGCGTGCAGTAATGGTTCCTTTCTCTCCTCGCACAAAAGAAAGTTGGACCAAAAGTAGATTTCGTGCTTTATATCACAAGATATTGGTGGGCAAAGGGATGTTAAGAGACGGTAGTACGCAAAAACATTGTGATCTCAATTTTGATATGAGTCTATGACTTGAGTAACCTTATTCTCCGAACAATGCCATCTACCTCGACCTATCTACTTTCTTGAACGGTGTTCCCTACATAGGCTCTCACTGCTGACGACGTTGCCTACCCCAGCCTGTTACTGCAAACAACACTGGATGAGAAAGTCTGTACATGTTAGTAATGCAAACTGGACCGCCCCGTTAATGTTAATGAATCTGAGCCTACTGCTTAACATTTGGTTAACATTGCCTTTACAATCTTGTCCTAAATTAACGACGCTGTTTGACACAGTCTGCTAACTTTAATGAAGCGGTGTAGGTCAGCCTAACATTGCTGACAGCTTTACCTGAAGAACTCGCTCGTTGTTGATACATTCGCCACATTAATCTGTTACTGTTGGTGCTGCTAACTGGATCATCATGTCAATGTTGCCAGCAGTGTGCTTGAGTCACTCAGCGACATTAGCCTACAAATGTTGACATCATTACGTGGGCTATCTTTTATTCTTAACAGTAATGCCTAAGCCGACGTACCCCATGTTAACAGCACAATATGGGTCGACATGATATCACTGGCAGCGATGATATGTCCTCCCTGGTATTCTTAACGAAGTTGCTTCGTCCAGCCTGTCATTACTGACGCACTGCAGTCAGAGTGTTCCATTAGTGAGGTCGTTGCTTGAGCTAATTTGTCGATGCGGAAGAAGCTACCCTAGCCAGCATGACAACGCTGAGCACTTTCCTTGAACCAATCTCCGAATGTTGACGATATTTCATGATCCTGTCTATCATTGTTGACAACGCTCTCTGACACCAGCCTGTCATTGCTGACATTGTACCAGACTGTCACGCTTGGCAATGGGCCACACTGTCTCTGTTGATATAAACCGAAGGCGATACTAAAGCTACATACACGGATAACATTGAAAGCACCTTCTACATACAGGCCACAAAGTATCGAAGAAAGGACACCCAGATCAATGAGCGTAGCAGCTATGCTAACGTGACTCTAAAGCGACTTTTATATGAATTTTGAAATCTGAAACAACTGGAGAAAAGTAAAAAGGCTGTCAGACATATTCTTGATTTTAAGAATTCTCACTAACATGCCGTGCACCCGTGTTCTGTGGCCTGGCTGTTCTTATTTTGTCCAGCTACTGAACATGACATTCTTCTGTTGTCTTCCCTCATGACCTGTTGTCTCCTCTCATGACCTGTGGCATTTTCTTCCCTCTGACTGGACGTTCTCTCCTTCCCTTCTTCAACTCTCTCCTTTGCTTCTTCACCTTCCTCATGCCGCAGTTCATGGAGGTCAGAGGGTATTGCTGTTGGCTCAGAACACGGAACCCTACCATCATCATCATCATCATCATCATCATCTAATCCACTACAAAGGCTACCATTACCATATTTCTTCTTCGCACACAAGCAGCAAGACCTCATTATGACCCACTGTGGCTGAGATCGATGACTTTGAAAGAAAAAAAGGATCCGGTGAAAACGCAAGCAAAAATCAAAAGGGAGGAATGATTATGTTTTGCCATGATAATTCCAATCAAATTTGCGGATGCTATATAAATTTCTTTTCCTTTATAACGTACGATAAGTTATACTGTTCCCTGTATACAGTTTATATAGATTAACCATCGACCTGAACTGCAAAATGTAGTAGCCTTGATGCGTAGATACTAATCATAGGCTGGCTAACACAGCAACCCGCAGGTCTCATCAGGAAATGTCCTGTACAGATCTGAGCTTTTTGGTAGGGAGATCCAAGGTGAGGGACGTGATGCATAGCGGGATACTTTTGTCATTCTTGCCCCAGTGGTGGCCGGGTGGTGGTGACATGAGGCTATTGTGGGTTTTGTACAGACGTCACACACGGTCTATTGTCCGTTTATAAGGTTACATGTGGAAGGAAATGGCTCTATGTTTTTCTATGTAGCTGGCGGTAATTCGACTCGTGGATATAATCGAGTTTCTTCTCGAACGAGTCTATTGTTTTGGCAAATGATGTTAACAGGCAAGATTTTTTTTTGTTAGTTTGTTTGCAGAGACTTTCTCTGCAAAGAAAATTTCCCCTTATCTTAATGGATTATTTTGTCTCAATCTTAACCCTGTTGTTACTCGTTGCAGGATCTCTTTATACTTCGAACATGTACTTACGTGCATACCCTTGCAATTCCAGCGTTCAATTATGTGTCCCTTTTCTTGATATATCGCCGCTTTATACCCCTGTAATTCCAGCGTTCAATAATGTGTCCCTTGTCTTGATGTTTCGCCGCTTTATACCCTTGTAATTCCAGCGTTCAATAATGTGTCCCTTGTCTTGATATATCGCCACTTTATAGGAATTCTTTCGGTCTTCAGGCACTTCACATTGAGCTATACGTATATCATACATACTGACTAACCAATTAAGAACATTGTCAACCTCTAACTTGACATAATAACAATAATACGAAATAATATATGAAAATAACGTGGATAATTTAGCCTTACGAATCTCTTATGTTAGTTCAGTTACTGTTATAAATCATGATCATATCATTTCTTTTTTTACAGAAATCACATTCAATTAAAACAAGTGCTGTTACTGAAAAGAGAGAGATAAAAAGATAGAAAGTAAGTGCGTTCAAGTAGCTACCAACCTAATTGTAGTAAAGAGGGGTCTAATAGAAATTAGGAAGATATACAATTATTCTTTTTCTTATTATTATAGTTATGATTTTTTATTATCATTATCGTTATTATTATTATCATCATTATTCATTATTATCATTATCATTATTATTCATCATAATCATTTATTATTATTATTCTATTATCATTATCATAATCATCACCATCATCATCATAAGGAACAGAAATGGTACAAAAGATGTTATCAAAAATGAGTAATTAACATGCAGTCTAAAACGAGACAGACAGCTCTTCCTGTATGTCAATAATCCATATATGATATGATCCTTACTGATCAAGGGGTTGTTGGTATTCTTCATTCCTCTTTCATAACCCAGACGGTCTAATTTTCCACGCACGTCGAATCATACTGTTTCATTGGCAGCCAACAACATAATTTGACATATAAACCACCTCTTAAAAAGCCCTTCGGGATTAAGTGTAGTTGATTGATTTTACATCTTATCCTCAGCTGCAATCCTAGCATCATTTAAATGTTAAATCACATGCATTATTATCACCTGAACAATATATCCGCCCCAGAATCGTATCGAGCATGAAACTTGGGATTATGCTTTAAGACTAACCATATCAATAGCTTATATGTGGATGTCGAATGCATCTCTAGACGTTGCTTATACTGAAAGACGAAGAGATGCTTATGAACTACCGCCCTTCTCCGTATATCCTTACCTTTAACCCATGGATCGCACCCGTACAACATTGCTGGGACTCCTATACCCTCAAACATACCCATTTTCACCCACCCAGATACTGACCTCTTTTTCCACACATTCTTCAACGCTTCCAGAACATTCGCCCCCTCACCCACCCTATGACTCGCTTCCGCATCCATGGTTTCACTTCATGCCATGTCTACTCTGAGGTATCTACCGTCAAACACTTTACATCCTCAAAGTTTTCTCCATTCAAACTTATATTCCAACTAAAATGCTCCTCAACCCTATCAAACCTAATAATCTTCCTTTTATTCACATTTGCTCTCAACTTCCTCCTTTTCGCACACTCTCCCAATCTAGTTACCACCTTCCACAATTTCTCACTCGAAACTGCTACCAATACTGTGTCATTGGCAAAGAAACTGACTTGGTTTCCAGGCCCCTTTAAACCCCTACAAATTACACACTCCCCTCTCTCTAAGACTCTCGCATTTACCTCCCTCACCACCGCATCCATAGATAAATCAAGCAGCCATAGTGACATCAAACACCTCTGCAGCAGACCAACCTTTACTTGGAACGACTCATTCTCCTCTCTTCCTACTCGTAAACGTGCCTTACACCATGATAAAAACTTACTGCTTCTCGCATCTTTGCTCCCACACCAAATATCACTAAGATCTTTCACACAGCATCTCTATCAACTTTTCATATAATGTCTCCAGATCCATATATGCCACATACATTCTTTAAAGCAAACACCTGATCCATAGATCCTTTACCACTTCTGAAACCACACACTGGTTCTATGGAGTACCCCGTATAAAATTTCGTTTTAATATGCGTTTGCATATGATTAGAAGGGATGTCTCTGTACAAATTAGAATAAGTATTCCTTTGTACTAATTTGCATATAAGTTGATGCGATAGCTGCAGCAGTACTGTTATGGTTAAACTTTTTCAAGATAATGCGGTGCAATAACATTTACTGTACGAGAGTTAGAAAGACTGCAGTAGTCGCCGTGCCAAATGTCGCAGTATTTTCTCACAGTTCTACTTGCAAATATTCCTTGGTCATAAAATGAGAGAGAGAGAAGAGAGAGAGAAGATTTAGAAGAAGAATGAAAGGAGCAGGGAAGTTGCTTAGACTACGTATGAAGGATAAACTAGTTCATGAAGGAAAACGAAGGAGATAAATATTATATAAAGGATATAATAATGATATATAAGATGAAATATCATACATGTGAGATTATATGTATAAGTCATTTTTTCTTCATACACCATTTCCGCTTAGGGACAGGCCTGCGTTTCAAGGAGGGATGGGGGCTTGGTGGAATCCAATGACTCCGCTGTATGGCTCTGTCGTCTCTGTGGAAGAATTCAAACGAGGGACATAAAATATCGAGTAACGGAACGACTACGCATATCATTACTATATGGCGTTATACGCACGAGTGAAATATGTGAATTTGACTTATCCAAACCAGGGTCTAATATCATCAGATTCAAAACTAACACAGTACAAAAGATTAATAAAGAAATATTATTGGTTTAGTGAATCTACGACTCAAAGAGTTCTACTACCCATCTTAACAGATACCTTCGTGTTAGTCTCTTAAGATCTCAAAAAAGGAACCAATAGATATACACGTGGCTAATGCGATTACGGCAGCTTGGTACCATACGGCTTTTGTGTCCTGATCATCTCCAGCTTATTATTTTTATTATTTTTTCAATTCTTTTATATATATATATCAATATTTCTACTTCAATATTTATACTCATCCATACTCTTTTTATATACACTTAGAAAAGGACTAAGATGATAAATAGACGCATAATTAATGATAGCAGTAACCTTTCAGTCTTCGTGTATACAAATGGTACTTTACGGTCTAAAACTAATCGATTTAACCTATTTAATACAACACATGTTAAGGTACCTTTCCTGTGATTATACCAATCGTAATCAATTTTAATATGACTGCAATCTGTTTACATTCAATCAATGATGTATAGCAGTTAATTCTACTCGCACTTATGAAAGTTTCAAGCAATCAAAAGTAAAGTAAATCAAATGAAAACACATTCGGAGAGAGAGAGAGAGAGAGAGAGAGAGAGAGAGAGAGAGAGAGAGAGAGAGAGAGAGAGCAACGGAAGTTGTTAGACTGAATGGTATGAAGAAGTAAGAGTGTGTGATGAAGGAATAAAAGAGGAGAAACGGTTTCGCATAAAGGAGACAACAAATGAGGCAGAGGGAGTGAGAATGCTGCATGACATGTGAGATGTACTGGGAAAGGTCAGATGACGTCACACCACCATTAGTGTAGCTGTAAGGAGACAAGCCTGCGTTTTCCTAAGGTGGGCGAGTGTGGGGGCTTGGTTGGATTTAAATGACGTCAGGTGTATGGCTCAGTCGCCTGTGGAAGGTCTGCACATCTGATGGAAATCATAAAATATCGACGTAAAAGGAACTTAGACCTACTGGCATATAGATACAATGAGGCGGTAAAGCGCACGAGTTAATCTATATGTGAATTGCACTTAATCCAGAACATAGCACGGTCTAATATCATCAGATTCTAAAAGACCCGACACGAGTACAAGAAGACGTAACAAAACAGACCAAATTATTGGTCTTAGAAAATCTAGATGATCAAAAATTCTGTTCCCATCTTACTGATACCCACGTGATGATGTTTCTAGGTATCTTAAAAAAAAAAAGAACATTTGATAGATATGAACGATGGCTAAGTGCGATTACTGGACAGTTATGTGTACCACTACCGCTCATAGTGTCATCCTCCTTCGTCTCCAGCTTATTTTTTTTTTTTTTTTTTGCAGTCTCCCTGTTTCTCACTCGTTGTCTCTTCCAATCTGTTGTCTCATGCCTACCTCTCTTTGTTACACCTTTAGGGAAAAAGGACTTAAGATCTGATAGAATAGGCCCGCATACATCTACAACTGATAGCTAAAAACCTTTCCAGTCTCGTGTATGAAAAATGGTTACGCCTTTACGGAAAACTAATCGAGTGCATTTTAGTTTAATACAACAACAGTGTTATGGGGTTTCCCTTATCACTGTGTGATAAAACCAATTCATCTGTCAATTCTTCAATATGATTTTTTTACAATTCAATCAATGATGTATAGACAGTTACAATGTCTGCTCTGCTAGAGTGTCTTCCACAGCCATTATCAAAGAACGTATCTCATTAATGGACTACTCTCGTCCAGCAATGTACAGTCACGCTCTGAACTCATGAGATACCCTCCCACACTCCCACCACAAGTTATGGTTGTGCATATCTGTGAGGATCCAAACCAATCTACGCCATAACCAGAGTTTGTCCCATATCACAGATATCAGTACTGACGTAGGTAATTTGGGAATCATAAACGCTTAGAACATGTCATTACGGACACCATTGCACAACTTCATCTTTACTGAACGGTTATTAAGTGTAATGCTTTAATGAGCGACATGAAACACACAGAGTAAATTGTAATGATTAGTTTATAGGTTTTCAAAAAGCAACAAAAGTGGGCATATAAGCATGCATAACCAGACCATAACATTGCAGTATGTATTAACGGTGCAGCGCTTTGAAATCTATGATCAAGTTCGCTCCCCCAAAATAAGAAAATGTTTCTATAATGGCAAAATGCTTAACGAAAATATTTCATGTGTGTAAAACGTTAACGAAAATGGCGTAACCTAAAGTGTTGATTTTCTGGACCTCCGTGGTATAGCAGTTAGCGTTCCTGACCGTGACGCATTCACGGGCCACCCAGGGTTGAGGGCATAGGTTCGAGTCCTGGTTGTGGCAGCTGGTCCACTATCATCCCATGTATTCATCCACCCCACAGGGTTGGTCGATGAAATGAGTACTTAGGCTAGGGTATATACATGGTAAACCATGTAAACCATGGAAATTTCTGTGGGGCCTGGATGTGGAAAGGGAGCTGTGGTTTCGGGCATTATTGCATGACAGCTAGAGACTGAGTGTGAACGAATGGGGCCTTTGTTGTCTTTTCCTAGCGCTACCTCGCACACATGAGGGGGGAGGGGGATGTTATTCCATGTGTGACGAGGTGGCGATGGGAATGAATAAAGGCAGACAGTGTGAATTGTGTGCATGTGTATATATGTATATGTCTGTGTGTGTGTATATATATGTGTACATTGAGATGTATGGGTATGTATATTTGCGTGTGTGGACGTGTATGTATATACATGTGTATGGGGGTGGGTTGGGCCATTTCTTTCGTCTGTTTCCTTGCGTTACCTCGGAAACGCGGGAGACAGCGACAAAGCAATATATATATATATATATATATATATATATATATATATATATATTGGAAAGGATCACAATTTCGGGCGTGACGAAGTATATTCCTATGAGTCTACGGGGAAAATGAAACACGATAAGTTTCATTTTCCCCGTAGACTCATAGAAACATATATATATATATATATATATATATATATATATATATATATATATATATATATATATATATATATATATATATATATATATTCACCATTTTCCATATTAGGGAGTTATCGTTAAGAACAGAGGACTGAGCCTTCGAGGAAATATCCTCACCTGGCCCCCTTCTCTGTTCCTTCTTTTGGAAAATTAAACGGAAAGGAAGGATTTTTCAGCCCCCTGCTCCCTCCCTATTTAGTAGCCTTCTACGACACTCGGGGAATACGTGGTAAGTATTCTTTATCCCTTATCCCCTGGGATAATATATACATATATATTTTGTGTGTGTGTATATAGGCAGAAGGTCTATTCAATATTTTCACTGAATATGACTGCTAATTCGGCACCTATCGGTTTCATAATGATGTTCTCAACTTTAATTATACTCTTATACTGCTCAGGTAGATGACCAAAAAGCTAGCTAAAGTTAATAACAGAAAACGGTAGTGTAATTCTTCGTAGGTATACATTACGCTATACAACACAACACAACTCACCGTTTCATCACTCGTGTCACATTCTCAAGTGTAAGGACAGAATGGTATGGCATTGGGATGGTGGATTATACACCTGACTTCAGTGCGGGACTACCTCACACAAATTTGGCTTTAACTACTTCATTCCTTTACAATATCGCGATCACTGACCTACCATATATATTTTCATAATCATGACTGATGCCACACTTCGTACATTCCTTCTTCATGAGGATTTTGTCGGTAGTCAGAAGAAGTTTTACCATCTCGTCCTGAGCCATTTCATTTTCCTTCCGCGCCCTCCAGGTGTGTCCATCCATTTTGTATGACAACGTTTGTGCATCACTTCATCACCTGCCCGGTATTCCTCCAGAGTTAATCGTTCCCCTTCAGTTACTTTACTATATCTTCTCCTTTCATAGCACCATACTTTACGAAGTAGTTCGCAGCATTCAAGCGGCCTGTCGAATTAGTTTACTTCTAAACACGTTTTTCACGGGGCATGAATGAAGATCTTTACATAGACTGAGTAAATGATACCCAGTAATTCTATTCTCTGAATCACCTAATCATGATGCTTAACTAACTGTCGTCCTTCTTAGCCATAACGTTTTTGGTATTCGTCATGATACTCACACAACCCTCTCACACTGCACGAATATCTCTCTCTCTCTCTCTCTCTCTCTCTCTCTCTCTCTCTCTCTCTCTCTCTCTCTCTCTCTCTCTCTCTCTCTCTCTCTCTCTCTCAGAGGGGGAGGAACAGAGGTGAAGAGAGATAAAAGCAGTGTTCATTGAATGGCTCCCTTATCTCTGTCTTCCATCTGACCTTGTTCACTTATCCACCTTTCCTCTTGTGTTAGGACTATATACACGAATTTTGTACAGGAAAAAAAAAGACGTTTGCCTTCAGTTTGTGAGACCAGAGTTAGCCAGTGCTTCCATGAAACAGTGCCACCTCCCCAAAGAGTGTGAGTAACACCAGGGACAAGTGCTTGCCCAGACATATTGCCACACCCCTCAAGTCTGTGCTGCCACGAGCCGGTGTCACATCTACGTTTGTAAAACCCAAACAGAAACGTATTGCCGAGAACCACCTCCACGAACCCTCAAGGCTGATATTTCAGTGAAAAGCATCTCTTCATGGCACTACCACGATCCTAGTGTGATCATAACACACACGAATGCGACCACGAGCTACTACAAGTTTTGAATCTAGAACGTCTAAGACGAGTGTTAGGAAGAACCGGTGATTAAGCCTTGACGTGCATAACACTAGGAACAATTGAAGCCCCAAACTTATGTCCCACACACAAGATTTGTAACATTGGGAACAAATGTATCCACACCTGAAAGTGACATCCCTATAGGATTGGTGATGCTATGGCTATACCATAACCCAGAATTTACTGACACTGGAGACAATAGAAGCTGTATCTCCACCACAAACCATAAATTAGTGACATCTGAGCAGACTGTGGGCACGACTCTATCCACTCATCTTTTTCTTATACAAATTATTGGCTGATCAGTTGTCATGACGGTGGAATAGAGAGACCTTGCCTGGTTTAAGGAATCGGGAGAAAGCTGGTAAATTTATGAGAACTGGCCCAGCACCAAATGTGCAACTCCATCACGCAGCTCATAAACTCTGTGGCTATCCAAGCTATCTCTGGCTTTCCAGATTCAGTCGTCTAAACTACCATTACCCAGTTTCTTCTTTCTTTTTGATAAATACGTCCCAGTTATCAAAGTTTTGCTTATTCTCTTCTCACTTTAACTACTCCCTCAAGGTGAATATTATCGCGCTACAGATACTTGTTTTGCTGATTATCCAGACGCACATTGTCGGGTTCTTGACTTGCGGATGTGTGGCTGAAATATGAAAATAGCTGCAAGATACAGAAATGAAATACAATCCATTACAGTAGATATGATGATACAGAGAACGACCTTAACCGAGCAAAATTAGATAGATTTAGTTGGTGGAAAGAGCTATGATTTCATGCGATTGACAAAACGATACAAAGCTTTCCACAAAAAGAGAAAATATTGGGGGAAAAGATGATAAGCAAGGGAAAAGAAATAAAGAATTAATGTAAATAAAAGTAAGTTTATAAAGTTTAGCAAAGGAGAGGGACAGGCTGCTTAGAGTGTGAGCTGGAGTGGAATGCTGTACATACCTGGGAGTGAATATAGGAGCAAGGGGAGCCGTAAAAGTTGAAGTAAGCCATAGGGTGAGTGAGAGGGTGCACTGAAGAGTGTGTAAGAAGAGAGGTCGCTGTCTGAAAGAGCAAAGATGGGTATGTTTGACGGTCTAGTAGTTCCAACGGTGCTGCATGGATGTGAGGCGTGGGCCATAGATGGAGGGGGATGGATGTGTGGGAAAATGAATGAAATACCTGAGGAAAATGTGTGGTGTAGGAGTATTGATCACGTAACAAAATATAGGGTAAGAGGAAGGTATGATAAAAGGGTATATTATCATACAGGTGAAGGTGTGCTAAAAGGGTTTGGATATATGGGAGGATGAGTGAGAAGAGGCTGGCTGAACAGGTATGCATTAGAAGTGTAGGGGACAATGAGAAAAGGGAGAAAGAATTGGAAATGGAAGGCTGGATGCTTCGAGGTGTCGGGACCTGAACATACGAGTAGCCGTGAGATGTGCATGAGAATGAGTGAATCGGAACAAAGTGGTTTACATGGGATAACGTGCTGTCCCTTGGTTGAACCAAAGCATATGTAGCGGTCAAGGAAAACCACGAAAAGGTTTGCGGGGCTTGGCTGTGGATATGGGGCTCTGGCTTCGGAGCATTATACATGACAGCGAGGGAATGGATGTGAGCAAATGAGGCCGTTCTTTGTCGCTTTCCACACTACCTCACTCGGCGGGGAACAGGAAACACGTATACTGGAACTAATATCTATATTTTTACTCACTCAGTACCATACATTATATATTTTTTCAGCACAGAGGTGCAGCATTATAAAGAAAAAAAAAGGATTTTTGGTAACGAATAAACCAGTGGCTGTAAGTATATGTAGATCAATTGTTGGTTTGTGACTGACTTTTTCGGAAATTCGAAAATTCCACTTAAAACGTTTTACTAGAAACCTATTTATCTTAGATATCTTTATACGGCATTTTGTGTATTTAAGTATATGTGACGTTCTTATATACGTATATATCTATTACATTCTAAGTTTTTTATATGTGTATTCACACAATTGCTCATGGATGATGAAATATGAGCTTGACTGAATTTGTTTTGATAATCATATTTTTGTTCCTTACTTGTTCCCCGTTTCCAATGTTTGCGAAGTAGCGCCAAGGACAGAAGAAGAAAAGGAATCTAGCTATCAAGAATAAGCCAATGCAACCACAGCTTCTGACCCAAGACCAGGCCCCACACACCTCTCCGTGGTTCCCCCAGACTGTCTCATATGCCCTGGCTCAGTCCACCGGGGTGACCTTGATATATTGATTAAGATTTTCACTTAACAGGGGAATCCTCTAAAACAAATATATTCTCTAATTTTCTTTCGTACGTAAAGAAACTACCAGTAACCAAATCGTAAATTTACATATTTTCATGTTTAGATTAAGATTAGTCAATAGACTTTTCTAGCATTCTGTGTCGTTAAGGACAATAGTATCTTCTTCATGTGTACTAAGTATTTTTGTAATGGTAAAGGTGCAAGAGGTGAAAAAAAGGGCAAATGAGAGTTGGGGTGAGAGACTATCAGTAAATTTTAGGGAGAATAAAAAGATGTTCTGGAAGGAGGTAAATAGGGTGCGTAAGACAAGGGAGCAAATGGGAACTTCAGTGAAGGGCGTAAATGGGGAGGTGATAACAAGTAGCGGTGATGTGAGAAGGAGATGGAATGAGTATTTTGAAGGTTTGTTGAATGTGTCTGATGACAGAGTGGCAGATATAGGGTGTTTTGGTCGAGGTGGTGTGCAAAGTGAGAGGGTTAGGGAAAATGATTTGGTAAACAGAGAAGAGGTAGTAAAAGCTTTGCGGAAGATGAAAGCCGGCAAGGCAGCAGGTTTGGATGGTATTGCAGTGGAATTTATTAAGAAAGGGGGTGACTGTATTGTTGACTGGTTGGTAAGGTTATTTAATGTATGTATGACTCATGGTGAGGTGCCTGAGGATTGGCGGAATGCGTGCATAGTGCCATTGTACAAAGGCAAAGGGGATAAGAGTGAGTGCTCAAATTACAGAGGTATAAGTTTGTTGAGTATTCCTGGTAAATTATATG
Organism: Panulirus ornatus; assembly: GCF_036320965.1. NCBI lineage: Eukaryota > Metazoa > Arthropoda > Malacostraca > Decapoda > Palinuridae > Panulirus > Panulirus ornatus. The sequence continues at coordinate 36,247,092 of NC_092241.1, read as the reverse complement.
GGAGGGTATTGATTGAGAGGGTGAAGGCATGTACGGAGCATCAGATTGGGGAAGAGCAGTGCGGTTTCAGAAGTGGTAGAGGATGTGTGGATCAGGTGTTTGCTTTGAAGAATGTATGTGAGAAATACTTAGAAAAGCAAATGGATTTGTATGTAGCATTTATGGATCTGGAGAAGGCATATGATAGAGTTGATAGAGATGCTCTGTGGAAGGTATTAAGAATATATGGTGTGGGAGGCAAGTTGTTAGAAGCAGTGAAAAGTTTTTATCGAGGATGTAAGGCATGTGTACGTGTAGGAAGAGAGGAAAGTGATTGGTTCTCAGTGAATGTAGGTTTGCGGCAGGGGTGTGTGATGTCTCCATGGTTGTTTAATTTGTTTATGGATGGGGTTGTAAGGGAGGTAAATGCAAGAGTCCTGGAAAGAGGGGCAAGTATGAAGTCTGTTGGGGATGAGAGAGCTTGGGAAGTGAGTCAATTGTTGTTCGCTGATGATACAGCGCTGGTGGCTGATTCATGTGAGAAACTGCAGAAGCTGGTGACTGAGTTTGGTAAAGTGTGTGGAAGAAGAAAGTTGAGAGTAAATGTGAATAAGAGCAAGGTTATTAGGTACAGTAGGGGTGAGGGTCAAGTCAATTGGGAGGTGAGTTTGAATGGAGAAAAACTGGAGGAAGTGAAGTGTTTTAGATATCTGGGAGTGGATCTGTCAGCGGATGGAACCATGGAAGCGGAAGTGGATCATAGGGTGGGGGAGGGGGCGAAAATTTTGGGAGCCTTGAAAAATGTGTGGAAGTCGAGAACATTATCTCGGAAAGCAAAAATGGGTATGTTTGAGGGAATAGTGGTTCCAACAATGCTGTATGGTTGCGAGGCGTGGGCTATGGATAGAGATGTGCGCAGGAGGATGGATGTGCTGGAAATGAGATGTTTGAGGACAATGTGTGGTGTGAGGTGGTTTGATCGAGTAAGTAACGTAAGGGTAAGAGAGATGTGTGGAAATAAAAAGAGCGTGGTTGAGAGAGCAGAAGAGGGTGTTTTGAAATGGTTTGGGCACATGGAGAGAATGAGTGAGGAGAGATTGACCAAGAGGATATATGTGTCGGAGGTGGAGGGAACGAGGAGAAGAGGGAGACCAAATTGGAGGTGGAAAGATGGAGTGAAAAAGATTTTGTGTGATCGGGGCCTGAACATGCAGGAGGGTGAAAGGAGGGCAAGAAATAGAGTGAATTGGAGTCATGTGGTATACAGGGGTTGACGTGCTGTCAGTGGATTGAAGCAAGGCATGTGAAGCGTCTGGGGTAAACCATGGAAAGCTGTGTAGGTATGTATATTTGCGTGTGTGGACGTGTGTATGTACATGTGTATGGGGGGGGGGGGGGGGTTGGGCCATTTCTTTCGTCTGTTTCCTTGCGCTACCTCGCAAACGCGGGAGACAGCGACAAAGTATAAAAAAAAAAAAAAAAAAAAAAAAAATTACATCATAAAACTCTATACCATTTGATTGAATTTCCTTCCATTTTTTACAACCTCAGTAGCATCATGGGAAAATTATTCAGGCATGAAAACTTATTCCTTTTTTTGATACGTCTGGAGGAGGTGTCTTAGACTAATGCTTCTTCCATCTATATATGCGTCATTCATTGATACACTGTGTGAGAAAGAATTCAACTTCGTGAAATTTTCTGAGGTCATTTGTTATGGCATCAACTGGTCTTCACGTAAAAGACTGCACTCTAGTTACACACAGACCGCCCTCTGACTACAGTGACACACACACACACACACATACACAGCATGAAGAGCTAACTGGACTGACCAGATGATTTATTCTTTAGAAGGACTGACTCGAAGTAACAATGGATGGGTTGATTATGGCACGAGGGGGAAAAGGTGAACAATTGGTCTAATGAACAAATACGAATGTTGGAGAACCGTCTCCTCTCTCTCTCTCTCTCTCTCTCTCTCTCTCTCTCTCTCTCTCTCTCTCTCTCTCTCTCTCTCTCTCTCAGCTGAGGAGGCCCAGCGAACCAGAATGATTTAAAGTAAAGATTTCGGCTCGCAGGTCACATCTCCTCACGTAAAATCCGGAAACTTTGACTAAATGCCATTTTACGTTCACATCTCACTGGAGGAGATTTATACCATATTTTTTCAGAACTTAGTATCTTTTTTTTAAAGAACTTAGTATTTCTTTATTCAAGAAAGTTCAGTACAACTGAGCATATATGTGACTGAAGAGAGAACTGAACGGAGATATTAGATTCGACATCTGGCTTACAACCGAGGCTGATCGCATGGGTACTTGTACGATTGCCTCAAGATGGTGGATAGCTGAGAGTGTATGTGTCTAGAATCTGATGATATTTTCGGAAGCTTTATCCTGCACAGAAGAGTTTCAAGCTGATGTATGTTACATACTGGCTGATGGAAAACTGTTTTTTTTGTATGACGAAGCAATTTTTTTTTTCTTAAAGGTTATAAAACACTATAGTACTAAATGATGACAACTCGACCATATCATATCAGTTTGCTATCGTGCGCAGCGCAAAATGTATCAGTAATTGTTATCGTAATACATTCTAATACCTTAAACTGATGGACAGATAAGCGTATTAGTCACAACACCTGTTGTGTGCTGTTTACTCAACTAGAATTCAACATCTTGTATTCCAAGGCCCCAAGTCTCTCCCTCATTTACTTGTACAATCAACTCTCGTCTGATGACGCTAGTTTTGGGGTGGGGAAACTCCCCGTGGATCATATGGTTTAGCAGGGTATGTTTGGCCTATGGTAAATCCTGCAGGGTTACCACGACTTATGTTTCCAAGGATATGAGTGACCACGGCTTTCACATTGTATTATAAACTATATATAGGTAACCCTGGGAATTACACTCTATCAGATGTTGTGAGGAGACAGAAGTACAAGAAGGACAGATGAAAGGCGTAAAAAGAATAAAAAATATACAAGGGTCTTCCTTCTCTAAGTTCTCTGATGGGGAAATTTCAGGATCAGAATTGTGTATACCGTCGAGGCGACTTTTCTGTCACGACCAAGATATATCTCTCAGGTATATTGGGAAATTCCCCTCACTCTCTGACATGATACGTATCGCCAGCCTATTCAGGATGGAAAAATATGTGTGAATGGTAATGCTTAGGCTGGCATTTGTAAAGTGATAGTGCACACACTTAGAATACGAAGAGGTAGATTGCCCTCCACAACCAACAACCAAATGTCAGAGATGTGAGTAGGTATTTCTGATCAATAGTTTAGAATAGTTTAAAAGTTGTAAACAGATAATTTGTTCCCATATTGTATCGTTACGATGATGGTTGTTAAATCCTGTGTTTCATAACTGGCCAGTTAGGCCTTATACTAGATCAAGCAACTACTAGTAGGAACAGTCACGCTAATGAATTGTTATGCTAGCAATGATGACTGTAATCTTCATGTGCACTCGTAGGGAATACGGACATATTTTGAATACATAGCGTGAAATTGGGTTGTAAGTAAGGAGACTTTATTGTGGTAACACTTTCCTGTTAATGGACTGATACAATAAGCATTTTTTACACCCACAAGCACACACACACAAAAAAAAAAAGATATGATATTGATTCTGTGATAAATGACATCGAATCTCTGTATGACATAGTAGATAGATGAAACTTGCACTGCTTATTGTCGTGCCCAGTTGACACAAGTGTATCGCCAAAACAATATTAGGCATCGTCGAAATGGTACCAGATTAAATATTCAAATTCAAAACATTGACCCGTAACCCACTCAGCATGGGACTTTACGCGTGTTGAGGGAAACTTACGTCAGTGAAAGACTTTCATTCTATCTTATTACTTTATGATTATATTCTATCTTATAACTTTATGAATATATTCTATCATCACTTTATGATTATATTCTATTTTATTACTTCATAATTATATTCTTATTACTTTATGATTATATTTTATCTTCTTACCTTATATTCTATCTAGTCACCACCATCATCTGGTCAGTAACGCAGCGTCTAACCTCATCCAGGATCAGCTTCAATATTTCTCTCATCATCATCTCACCCTCTATGGGAAGAACATAATATTTTCGCCAGGTTTCTTCCTTTTATCGTTTTTCTCTTCGACAGTATCAGCAAGGTCACACTAAAGACCTGTTGCGTTGCAGGTGTAGTGTCATGAGCCACATTCATAGTGAGAGTGTATGTGGTCTTAGAATTATCCTTCACATATGAATAATGTGTTAAATATTTTTCGGTTGGTGGATGTAGCTTAAGTTGACGGCCTTAATGACCCTGGCAGTTGATTAGCCTAAAGCCCAAACAACCAACCAAGTTGTGGTGTAGATACGCTTGTCAAGAATGAAGTAACAATGCTTCTGTTGTGGGTTAAAGTATTTGGATTTGTTGAGGGTGCAGCGCAGTGGAGATTGGTTTGTCAAGGCTGAAGCGAAGGTGCGTTTGTTGGAGATAGACATATTGCACTGGCTCTCGAATGCTTCTCATTTTTAGTTTGCTCAAACTATCTAAAAGTTTTGAGTTGTATGATGTTGTGCCTAGATCCAAGAGGGCTCAAGACCAAGCTCAGCAGAGAGTAAGAGCCAGCTGTCCCTCCTGATTGCCACAGTTTCTAGATCGAGTTGGATCACAACCAATTTCGGTCGTTCGTAACAGCCTTGCATTAGTCCAGTTGCTCCGTGTTTGCACAACAGCAGAAACACTATCAGATTTGTCCGAGTAGTCACTCCCGACTTATCTATCAAACCTTCATGATGGGAGTTCCAGACTAACCTGCAGCAGTAGAGTGCAGTTTCGAAAATAAATCGTGTTATCATCATCATCATCATCTTCCTGCAAAAGGGTGACAGATCCTGTATACTGAGATATGAAACGAGCATGTAATTCTGTTATGTATATTTCCGAGATATGAAACAGATATGTACTTCTAATATACATATTTCCGGGACATGGAGCAAATATGTAAGTCTAATATGTATCTCTCCGGGATATAGAACAAATATGTAATTATAGTATATACTATTTCAGGATAAGGAAAGGTTTTCATGTGTATGATGTCTCTAGAAGTGTGACATTATATAATATATATATATATATATATATATATATATATATATATTTATATATATATTTATATATAAGTGATTGGTTCTCAGTGAATGTAGGTTTGCGGCAGGGGTGTGTGATGTCTCCATGGTTGTTTAATTTGTTTATGGATGGAGTTGTCAGGGAAGTGAATGCAAGAGTTTTGGAAAGAGGGGCAAGTATGAAGTCTGTTGGGGATGAGAGAGCTTGGGAAGTGAGTCAGTTGTTGTTCGCTGATGATACAGCGCTGGTGGCTGATTCATGTGAGAAACTGCAGAAGCTGGTGACTGAGTTTGGTAAAGTGTGTGAAAGAAGAAAGTTAAGAGTAAATGTGAATAAGAGCAAGGTTATAAGGTACAGTAGGGTTGAGGGTCAAGTCAATTGGGAGGTGAGTTTGAATGGAGAAAAACTGGAGGAAGTGAAGTGTTTTTAGATATCTGGGAGTGGATCTGGCAGCGGGTGGAACCATGGAAGCGGAAGTGGATCATAGGGTGGGGGAGGGGGCGAAAATTCTGGGAGCCTTGAAGAATGTGTGGAAGTCGAGAACATTATCTCGGAAAGCAAAAATAGGTATGTTTGAAGGAATAGTGGTTCCAACAATGTTGTATGGTTGCGAGGCGTGGACTATGGATAGAGTTGTGCGCAGGAGGATGGATGTGCTGGAAATGAGATGTTTGAGGACAATGTGTGGTGTGAGGTGGTTTGATCGAGTAAGTAACGTAAGGGTAAGAGAGATGTGTGGAAATAAAAAGAGCGTGGTTGAGAGAGCAGAAGAGGGTGTTTTGAAATGGTTTGGTCACATGGAGAAAATGAGTGAGGAAAGATTGACCAAGAGGATATACGTGTCGGAGGTGGAGGGAACGAGGAGAAGAGGGAGACCAAATTGGAGGTAGAAAGATGGAGTGAAAAAGATTTTGTGTGATCGGGGCCTGAACATGCAGGAGGGTGAAAGGAGGGCAAGGAATAGAGTGAATTGGAGCGATGTGGTATACCGGGTATATGCATTATACATGACAGCTAGAGACTGAGTGTGAACGAATGTGGCCTTTCTTGTCTTTTCCTAGCGCTACCTCGCGCACATGCGGGGGGAGGGCGTATCATTTCATGTGTGGCGGGGTGGCGACGGGAATGAATAAGGGCAGACAGTAAGAATTATGTACATGTGTGTATATGTATGTCTGTGTGTGTATATATGTATATATATACGTTGAGATGTCTAGGTATGTATCTGTGCTGTGTGTGGACGTGTATGTACATACATGTGTATGTGGATGGGTTGGGCCATTCTTTCGTCTGTTTCCTTGCGCTACCTCGCTAACGCGGGAGACAGCGACAAAGTATAATATATAGATAAATGAATATATATATATATATATATATATATATATATATATATATATATATATATATATATATATCAGAGCTTCACACTAAAAGACGTACGCATATCTCTTGGAAAACATATGAATGAACATAGTCGACAAAGTTGTTGTCGATGAAAAAGTTGTGCTTAGTAAGAAAAAAACATCATAGAAACATAGAATGTTTATTCCACACATGTATAACGTAGTTTTTGTAGTTCTAGGAGCATGGAGGCACAGATATACAGTCTGTAAGAAGCAACGTGCTTCGGGCAAACTTAATGCAAAGCTAACCCTTTACGCATTTGGCAAGGGTAAAAGAGATATTTACCTAGTAGGCTAAAATAGGTAATATTGCAGAAATATGAAAATAAAAAAAGTATCATGAGGCAACCAAGTAATCACAACCATGTAAGCCCAGTCGTCACAGACGTTTAAATCCTGGCACAAAGGAAGGCATTTAAATCACGGCCCACCGCCGCCATTTGCGACCCACGCGGCATCCTTCGCTTCGAAACCCGCAACCTCCACCCCCCCAATGGTTATGTATGGGTAACTGAGAGGCTTCACTATTTTTCCGCGGGCTAATGAGAGTTGCAGGTGATATGCGACATACATTATATGCCAGTAGAAAGCATCGGCCCATTAAGGCGTAGGAGGGAAATTTGAGAGGCCGTATAATATATTGAGCGCGTCCTGTACCGCGTAGGCGTACAACCTCTCTCCTCTATTGTGATCCGAGAGGCTTTGGGATATTTCTCTCGGCTAATTAGAGTGTTAGGTGACTTATGACTCCTATATTTGCCGCTAGAAAGCACCGGCCTTTACAATGCCATCGACCATATATATAATGAAAGTGTTTGTGGTCCTAGAATTATGTTTTACACCTAAAAGAGGCGTTGATTTTCTTTTTTCGAGAGTTGGTTATAAATTGACATTGACGATTTTAATGACCCTGGCAGTTGATAGGCCTAAACCCCAAAAAACCAACCTACCGGTGAACTCAGACGTGGGCAGAAGCACCTAGTATGCAGTGACAGCGTTCATAGTGTTAGAACTACCTTGATCTACTCAAGGTTTTCAACATTTTCGATTGGTGGTAGTAGACGATGTGTGCGTGGGCCAGGTGTTTACTCTAAAGAATCTGTTGGAGAAATACTTAGAGAAAGATAGACATTTGTTTCATGTCAATTATGGAGATGGAGAAAGCGTATGATAGGGTTTAGTAGAGAAACTCTAAAGTGCCACGAATAATATGGTGTAGGAGAAAAGCTAACAGCAGCAATGAGGAGTTTTTACCAAGAGTGTTAGGCGTACTTGCGAGTGGGAAGTGAAGATGATTTGTCCTCGGTAAGGTTGGGTCTGTGTAAAAGGTGTGTGATGTCACCATGACTGTTTGATCTGTTTGTGGATAAGATGAAGATGTAAAGTGTGAGGGCTTTGGAGTGAGGGGTAAGTCTACTGCGGGTGGTACGGGGTGCCTATAAGGTGGCTGAGCTTTGCTGCTTTTTTGTTTTCGTTTTGTTTTTCTACGTCACAGACTTGTTTTCAGATGGCATGGCACTGGTAGACAACGTGAATAGGAATCTGCTGAAAGTGGCATCTGAGTTTGAGACAGTGTGTGAAAGGAGGAAGTTGATAGCTACTGTGAATATCAGTAATGAGGTTCAGCAGGGAAGAGTTGCATTGATGCACGAACACACAGACCTAAGGTCCAAGCGAGGTGGTCAGGCCTTAACACTACTGGAAATGATGTAATCCCCCTTAAAAGCAGTGGAGGAAGAGAATAGCAAAGCAAAGGCTCTCTCTACACCCTCCACTCCTTCCGGCAACATCCCGGCCAGGAAACGGTTAGAAAAATACCTTGAAGGATTGATAAGCCTTAAGAAAATCATTATCGAAAATGTAAAAGGTAGAATGAATATGAATATGTCAAGCATCCCATCACAAATGACATGTATCCTTTCATTTTCTGTTACAAAGACAACAATAAGGGTAAACTTTGAGCTCCACCCTCGCAACTTACCCTTTCTGTATTACTCCTGATGTGGAACGATCATTCAGTAATTCTTTCTTGTTCTCATAAAGTAGACTACACGGATTGATTACTGCAGTATGTCCTTGTCGAGATTCGTGGTTGAGGAGGTAGCATAATATACAATACGTTATGATGATTGGAAAAAAGTGCTCAATACCGGAGAGTAGTAGGTGATGATTAAGCCTAATTTTGAAGATATTATCAGTGTTGCTCGAAACAATTTATCCTGGGAGCTTCTTCCACGCGCCAGTAATGTTGATAGTAAAGAAATTTTTCGTGCAATCCCAGGTCGACTCGGTAACTTCTAAGTTGCATTCCATTTCCTCTCCTTAGTAGTACTTGGCGCGACAGTAAAGAAACTTTCAGTATCGACATTGCTGAATCCTTTCAGTATTATAAGAAAATAGATCTTGCTTAGAACAAATCTAGAATTAGCAGTCTGTCTTCATATAATTTGCTACGTAAGAAGACATCAATTTAATCGTTCTTTGCCACGCTGCTTCTAGTTTAAGAATGTTCTTACTTTGATGGGGCTTAGAACCTCAATAGAGTCAATACTGAGGTGGGCCCAACGAGACTTAGGTATAATGGCAATATTACATCAGAGAAAGTGAGGGATAGTTCAGTATGAACATGTGTGGGTTTATAAGGAGAGAAATATAGTGTGGTCAAGGGATTCCAAAGGGAGGTCCGTAATTCTTAATTTTTATTTTTTTTTTTCTGGGGGGGCGGGGGAGTGTGTGGATAGGTTGTTCAATTTTCTGTGCATCATACACGAGAGCTGGAGAGTGGTTATGAAGAAAGGAAAGCTGTTTCTTCTCTTCCTGTTGGTCAAAGCATGTTATACATCAGCTGATGTATCGCACAGAATAATGTGCTACTATAATCCTAGGCTCTCTTACCCTCTTTACATTTCAACGTCTTATTTACATCTTATCCTCACTCTTCTCGGAAAAGAAAAGAACCTCTCAGTCTCCTTCCACAATGAATCATGCCACACCTGCCTGGTCATCTACTCTTCAAAACCAAACATAATACTACAAACCACAAAAAAAAACAGAACAATCAGAAAAAAAATACCTGCTGCTTAGCAACAACAAAATTTTTATGAACTTGCAAAACAAAATAAAGATACGCCATATACAATCTCAGCTCAATATCATCTACGTCCAGTTCTATGCAACACCATTAAGCTTATAATGCGAAATGATAGATCTCCCCATCCTAGCTTTTCAATCACCTGCATTCACAAATCTCACCATATCCAGGAAATACCACATTGACCGAATATATCTACACCGCAATTATCAGACAAGTGTCAAACAGTCGTACTCTTAAGTCAATCTTGACCTCCACTTCGAGAGTTCCACACCCTTCTGAAAACATCCCAGATGAACACGTCTCATAGTTTCTTGTCGCAATAATTACTTTAATGCTACAGACTAATTCAACACATCACGGGACCCCTTATGTTTAAGACAATGAAAACGCTGAACACTTACTCATCACATGCCCTTCATATGCCCTACCCAGAAAAACTCGCGTCACCTCACTTCATGAGCTGCTGTTCTGGCTTGAGTTACATACATTCCTCCCTTCACATTAAGGTGCATCTCACATCTTTAATTAACTAAGGTACGAAGGTCCTTCCCTCACACGGTGTGCCCCAGGTCACAGTGTTGTCAGAGCTGCAACATACCACCGTCCACAGTGTGAGGCTCGGTTCACATTGTTTCCCGAAGCACAACGCTTCATGGTAGGGCGCAGCTTAAACTGTCGCCCGGTGAACAACAAAAGCCTCTCCCTGCACAGCACGGTATTTCTGAAGGTATCTCGCAGGAGCTGGCAAGAAGAGCAGTATTAAAGGAACGCACTGAGGGAAGATCCTGCTGGGTCTCACCACACAAGGAAAGGCGAAAGCAAAAGCTAAGAATCTATTGTTCTGATGTACTTTGTAAAAAAAAAAAAAAAATGCGTTGTCGTCGGAAGTTGTTGAGAACAAGGAATTCCTACCTCTTATGTCCAGTTCCCTTGTGACCTTTTAGTTATTTGTCATTTTTGATAACACCCTCACCGTAGAATCAGGATGAAATGTTATCTTCTTGTTTCAATCATTTGATGTATCATCTACTGTCATCTGCGTTTTCCCTTCATAGAGTTTCAAAGCGATTTCAAAAACTCAGACTTGACCTATTACATTTGAAGTCACGTATGCTAATATATGAATATGTTATATGTGGCTAACTCAGTGCAACAAAGAGTGGGGGAGGAAATCCCTTCTCAACTGTTCAGAAGTTTATAATGGACTATGCTGGAGACATAAATATTCACATTTGCCTGATATATTCCTCTGAGTTTCTGATTCACGTTTATAGATGTGAAGGATAAAAGGAGATAACAATGACAGTGAGAGATATACAGAGGAGTGAGAGTAAGATCTGAGGAACACAGTGGATGGCGAAATGGGTAAGAGGACCGAAAATGTCGAACACAGTGAAGGGTGAGGAGAACTGTTGCACAGTGTATTGTTCAATAAAGCAGCCGATGTATTACACGCTTCGCCAGCTATACCATTTCGTTATGAACTTCATAAATCAGCTGTTCATTTCTTTCATTTTATCTGATTTTGAACAATCAGTGAGCTAATCATTGTGTGCCAAACATAGAGGGGTTCGATTGAGATGTGGTAAACTGTGGAAAAAGTTAGAATCTTTCTGAACTCTAGCAGGAGCTGTTTGTCTATAGTATATCCTTCTTAAACCTTCTAGCCACGAGAGAGAGAGAGAGAGAGAGAGAGAGAGAGAGAGAGAGAGAGAGAGAGAGAGAGAGAGAGAGAGAGAGAGAGAGATTTATCTCAAAAAGAAAAGAAAATCGTCTTGACCAGAGCCACTCATACCTCCACCTAAGCTGTCCCAGTCGTCTCTCTGATCCTCGTACTCGTCGTCTTGATCCTAAGCCATTCAAGTTGCCTCGCTGATCCCCCCACATTTTTTCTTGACCAAAGTCGCTTCAGTCAATCCAGTGGTCTTCACATTCCTCATCGTTGATCTAGGTCACTGCGGCCTTCAAATTTATTCTCACTCTCCTCACCTCGTTTACGATTTTTTTTATCACAGAAGATAACACATCCAGTTTTTTTTCCCATCTTCCACTGAACATGAATGTTATCCTGAACAGCATAAGATAGCATAACACATGATGGAAGACGAATATCATAACACATATAGGAATATCAGGCAAACACTCCAAAATTCTATTTTGTACACATGAATTATTGTATATTTGCTTCCTTTTGATGGCACATTTATTTCATGAGCAAGTCACCCATATCTCATACGGCCATTTTATGATTTGTGAGGTATCACATGTTCATCATCACTTGATGCAGTTTGGTTATGAGATAAACAAGTACTTTAAATTTGCATGATTGCATTGACATCCCTGTAATGTAAACTGCAGATTTTTTCTTCTTCACCTTCACCTTTCAGCTGTACACCACAGGGCAAAGCATTCGTCCATTCATCGCTTCCTGCACTTGCCCCACATGTGTTGATATACCATTGTTATCATTGCCCTACTATTGATATAACAATATAGAATATACAGTTATACCGTCCTCATTCGTTCATTCGTTCCTAAGCTCGTCCCTAAGCCTTATACACAACTATACTTATTTGTCCGTCAGAAATTATCTTATTGCTAAATGCTCCTGGGTCTTGTTAACTCTTACGCAAGTGCTGTACCAAACCAACGGTCATAATAGCGTCCACAGCTCACACTGCCTCGCAACCCATACAACGTCTCACTGTCTAATGAGTTGATTTATCTCTTTCTGTAACACGCTTTACGTCCCAGGTCGTATGAAATATCGCATCATGTTTAGCAGTAACGTTAGTCAAAGTAGCGACCCTCAGCGTGTCGCTCTACACTTTAGGATGTAACGTCCTGTATATCATGCACCTCACAGCCCTTACGGTGTTATGTTACACCCCAAACACTGTTACATCATCTACCTCATACCCTTGGCAGCATTGTGTTACTGCACCTCTCACCACTTTTTTTTTTCTTTTTTACAGCCCCATACATACAGTCACTCAGCCTGAGGCCTCTATCATAGATTTTGACTCGGCTCCTCCCTTTGTTCCTGTTTTAGAAGGTGATAATACAAGAGGCGAAGGTTTCTTGCCCAGTAATCCTGCCCATTATTATATTATATTTCATGACTAAGTGCCTTGGCTTTACTGGGTATATATCGGTACCTGAGATCATTATGATATATTTCCTATAATTATCTCAAGTATAAAGATTTGAATATGCTAGATTTGAATTTTGAAATAAGTTTTTTGGGCAGAAAAATACCCTGAACTATTACCTGCAATTTTTCGCAATTTTCTCAGAATAATAGACTTCCTTTAAATCCATATTATAAGGAGTATGTTTCATGCTAAATCCAAATCTGCGGATGAAATAGAGTTTGGTCGTATTTTTTACCTTTGATGCAGCTGTTCAATGAAGAAATTTTTGAAATATTATCTGATTATTTGTCTTGAGTTTGCTGGGTATCTATCGGTAACTCAGAGCATTATGATATGCTTTCCATTATTATCTCAAGTATAAAGATTTGAATATGCTAAATTTCAATTTTTAAAGAAAAAAAAAATATTTTGAGCCCAAAAAATACCATGAATCTTCAATTTTTCGTATTTTCATAGAAAAATAGATTTCCTTTAAAACCTCATTATTAGGAGTATTTTTCATGCTGAATACAAATCTGTGATTAAAACATACTTTGGTCGTACTTTTGACCTTTAATTAAGCTGTAAAAAAGAGAAGTTCTAAAGTATTATCTGATCATTTGCCTTGGTTTTTCGAGTATCTATCAGTAACTGACAGCGTAATGATATAAATTTTTTCTTATTTCAAGTATAGAATTGTTTGAATATGCTAAAGTTGAATTTTGAAATATAAGGTTTTATGAGCTGAAAAATACCTGCAATTTTTCGTATTTTTCTCAAAAAGATATATTCCCTTTAAAACCTCATTATAAGGAGTATTTTTCATGCTGAATATAAATCTTTGGATAGAATATAGTTTGGTCGTATTTTTTACCTTTAATTAAGCTGTTAAATGACGAAAGTCTTAAAGTATTATGTGATCATTTGCCTTGGTTTTACTGGGTATCTATCGGTAACTGAGAGCATTATGATATATTTTCCATTATCATTTCAAGTAAGAAATGTTTTTGAATATGCTAAATTCTAATTTTGAAATGATCTTTTTTTGATCTGAAAAATACCCTGAACTGTTACCTGCAATATTTCGTATTTTTCTTGGAAAAACAGATTTCCTTTAAGACCTCATTTTAAGGAGTATTTTTCATGCTGAATAGAAGTCTGGGGTTAGAATATTTTATGGTCGTATTTTGGAACTTTGATTAAGCTGTTAAATGACAGAATATTTAAAGTATTATCTAATCATTTGCCTTAGTTTTACTGGGTAACAATCGGTAGCTGAGAGCATTATCATATACTTTCCTTTATAATTTCAAGTATAGAAATATTTGAATATGCTAAATTTAAATCTTGAAATAAAATATTTTCTTGAGCAGAAAAATACCCTGCAATTTTTCGTATTTTTTCTTAGAAAAATAGCTTTCCTTTAAACGATCGTTAAGGTGTACTTTTCATGCTAAATACAAAACTAGGGTTGAAATATAGTTTAGTCGTATTTTTTACCTTTAATTAAGCTTTTAAATGACAAAATTTAAAAATATTTTTTCTACTTATTTGCCTTGGTTTTACTGGGTATCTATCAGTAACTGAGAGCATTATGACTTATATTCCTTTATCATTTCAAGTATAGAAATGTTTGAATATGCTCAATTTCAATTTTGAACAATCATCTGTAATTTTTCATAGATTTCCTTCAAAATCTTATTATAAGGAGTATATCTAATGATGAATACAAGTCTGGGGTCAAAATTTAGTTTGGTCGTATTTTTTTTACCTCTGATTAAGCTGTTGAATGAAAAAAAATCAAAGTATCATCTCATCATTTTCCTTTGTTTTTCGCGTATATCTATCAGAAACTGACAGCGTTATGATATGTTTTCTTATTATATCAAGTATAGAATTGTTTGAATATGCTAAATTTCAATTTTGAAATAGAATGTTTTCTCGAGCTGAAAAATACCCTGAAGTATTACCTGCAATTTTTAGTATTTTTGTCAGAGAAATAGATTTCCCTTAAAACCTCATTATAAGGAGTATTTTTCATGTTGAATAAAAAAAATCTAGGGCTAAATATAGATTGGTCGTATTTTTTACTTTTAATCATCTATTAAATGGCGAAATTTTTATCTGATCATTTGCCTTAGTATTACTGGGTATCAATCGGCAACTGGGGGTATTTTGATATATTTTCTATTATCTTTTTCAAATATAGAACTGTTTGAATGTGGTGAATTTTAATTTTGAAATAATAAAGATTTTTTCCGGAGAAAAATATCCTAAATATTCATCTGCAATTTTCGTATTTTGCTTTAAAAAAAATAGGTTTCCTTTAAAGCCTCGTTATAAGGAGAATTTTTCATGCTGAATACAAATCTAGGATTAGAATATAATTTGGTCGTATTTTTGACCATCAGTTAAGCTTTTGAATGACAAAGTTCTTAAAGTCCTATCTCATCATTTGCCTTGGTTTTAATGAGTATCAATCCGTAACTGAGAGCATTATCATATATTTTCCTTTATCATTTTAAGTATAGATGTGTTTGAATATGCTAAGTTTCAATTTTGAAACAAAAAGTCTTTTGAGCTAAAAAAGTACCCTGTAATTTTTCGTGTTTTTCTTAGAAAAAAAGATTTCCTTCAAAAACCTTAATTATAAGGAGTGTTTTTCATGTTGAATACAAATTTGGGGTTAGAATATATTTTGGTCGTATTTTTGACCTTTAATTAAGCTGCTAAATAACGAAATCTTTAAACTACTGTGTGATCATTTGCCTTGGTTTTACTAGGTATCTATCGGTAACTGAGAGCATTCTGATATATTTTCCTTTATCATTTCAATCAAAGAAGTGTTTGAATAGGCTAAATTTCAATTTTGAAATGAAATGTTTTTGAGCTGAAAAATACCCTTCAATTTTTCGTATTTTTCTAAGAAAATTAGATTTCCTTTGAAAACTCATTATAAGGATTATTTTTCATGCTGAATACCAATCTCGAGTTGAGATATAGTTTGGTCGTATTTTTGACCTTCAAACATTTGGTCGTATTTCTTTACCTTTAAACATTTACCCACACTGCTATTACATCTTTCTTTAATCCTTATCCTATCATTTCTGATCAATGACTCCCTGTCTAAAGTAAGGTGACGAAATTTTCATATATGTTACTAAAATTATTTGGGACTTTGAACACATCTCTAATGATCACCTCGGACTCTGAGCATTTTTAGAGAAAATTATTTTAAATTTTGAGTCTTTTCTGAATGTTTTTTTTTTTTCTGGGAGAAAGGAATAGTCCGGCTGCTTTCCTTTGAATTCGTTCTAGTTTCTTTTTATCTTTGCACAGGTTTAGTGACCAGAAGTGAATGGCGTTCTCTAACCAGGGTGTCGTAATGGGTGAGTACCGTATCCTGTATTTTGTAATTTGCATTTCAAGTTGTGAAACCTGACATCCAATTAGCTTTATCGTGTCCAGCTTGGCTTTGTTTACCATTACTGACTGAAGACATTAACTGAAAATTATTCCCTCTTCTTTATTCTTTAATTTCTTGTAGAGGTTGAGTCAGTATGCGGTCATGCTCCATATTTTGGCACCAACGTGCATTACTTTGCATTTTCCGTTAACCTTGTCTCTCTCTCCACTCTATCAGTTTATGTAAATCCCTCTGAATCATGAAATTTGGTTTGTTTCCTAATTTTGTGTCGTCGGCAAATTTTGAGATTCTACTGGTCAGTCCTGTCGCAAGGTCATTTATATGTATAAGGAAAAATATAGGTCCTAGGGCCGAGCCTTGTGGAACTCCAGCAGTCACGTGAAGCCAGTCAAACGATTCCCCAGTTTATACCCATTCCTGCCCCCGATAAAAAGAAAAAAAAACTATCCGGTTTCCATGCGCAAATTCATTATCCTATGCCGTGAAATCTAAATCTATTCAGCGATATCCTATTTAATATTCATCAAGGGCTTTCCGAATGTCCGAACACAAAACATCAGAGTTTTTTGCGTCCCATTTGTCATATAAATGATGATAATTTTTAAGTCAGACTAGTTGAGCATGATCTTTTATTCCGGAAATCATGTTAATGGTCGGTTGTTAATTCCTTTACCTTCTAAGACTTTAATAACTTTATCTACTCATAGTTTCTAATGTTTTACCTAGAACGGAAGGGAGGCCAGTGGGGTGGAGTTTCGAAGCACCTGTCACCGTTTCTGAAAACTTGTTTTACGTCGTCAGATACTTTCCCATCTCTATTGCTGTCAAATGCATTTGGCATTTTATAAACTCAAGATACTCCTTGTCCTTCCTGCTTTCTTCTGACACAATGAAAGAAGGTATGACAGAGACACGTAAGAATAATAAGCAGGCCTTGTATTTACTACAAGATCTTTCTCAGTTATAAGTGAAAGAATATTTCAGTTTTTTGGCATGGGTGTATTTCAGTACGGTTGATAATCTGGTCGTTTCACAAACTACAAACATACTGTTGATTTTTTCTTCATTCATTTCACCCAAGATTAACTTTATTCACAATATATCACCTATATATGAGGTGTACATGTAAAGGGAAGGCTACACCCTAGGCCAGGGAAGAAAGTCGCTTACTGGGCCGTTCGTCACTAACCCTCGCGAGATCCAGGCAATAATACCACCAGAGTCAGTCCTTTGAAATTTTCAATATAAGAGAGAACAAAGCATTTTTCTTTTTGTAAGCGTTGAAGATATTTGATATTTATGAATACATTTATTTTCATCTACCAAATGTGCATTTAAAGTGAATCATTATAGATGAAAGAGACCCTCGAAAATGTTCTTTTTTTTTTTCTTCTTAATTTCCTTATCATTAGAATATGGTTGATAGAACATGTAGGCTCTAAAGAATATTGAAGACCCATCTGACTTCTTTACTTGAGCATCATGAAATGAGAAGGAGTGAATGAATTAGTTGAAATTTGATTCTTTCCAGTATATAGATGATTTCGGATTTCACATTCCTTGTTGATCACAACAAATAGAAAGGGAATTTGATTATCACTCTCTCAACCAAACGTAAGTTTGATAGAGTGATGCAAACCGTCAAGTTTTGAAAAATCATCCAAATTTCTGTCAGTGTCCAAAAAAAAAAAAAAAAATCTAGCCATGTTATGACCGGTGAAAGATGTTTTGGATGATAATGTGGTTCCAAAATATTCTATAAATCGATTAGCCACAATAGGAGGAAGGGAGTTCCCATCTATGTAAGACGTCCTTTTCGTCTTAAAAACATTAGCGGCCTATGGAAAGTGTCATTTGTTCAGTAAATTTATTCACTTATGTTAAGTACAATCTTGAATTTATTTTAGGATGTTATGCTTTCAAGATCTTAATGGCTTCATCTACTGGGATTATTGTGAATAAAGAGACAAATTATTCATCTTTTCTTTATAGAGACCTTGGCTACCATCAATTGATAGTCAAAGTGAACAAATATCTGCAGCTGATGACAAGTGTTTTGCAAGCAATTTGGACAATTCATAACTGAGCCGTTATTGGAAATAATAAATCTGAGGTGACAACCGTCCTTATAGATCGTAGGTCAATGCATAACTGGGTGAAAAGTATTTATACTTATGAATCGCTTCCTCATTTCGTATTCTCTATGATTCTTCTATGGTCTATATTGAACTGCTTTGCTGTATTTTCTAGTGGGTTACTCATGTTTCAGATTCATTTAACAAAAAACAAAGTTGCCCATTTTAAGTATTTGCCTTTAAGTCCTTTCAAACCTTCTTGAAAATCTCGCTGGTATTCTTGTTTCACTGGGGTAGCAAGATTTTCATTAATTTTACTGTTAGTTTTAGACAGGTCCGACTAAGCAATCAACCAACCAACACGGCTTATACCTGAAGGTGCTTTCATAACAGAAAAACGAAACGTCGGTATCTCCTACGGAGACCTTTATGCAGGCACCCAACAGACAGTCGAACGAAATTAAATGCTTATAAATCAAGATATGAAATGCATCACTTCAGGGCTGTCTGATCAAGCTTGTTATAAAATAGTTGCCCGTTACTTGATATTTTGGTGTTAGAATTCTTGAGGGCGGGAGGTTAATGAAGATTGGTAACGAGTACTGAATACTTGACTCTGCTAAACTATTTTGATTATTTACTGCATGGTGTAGATCCTTACAGCTTTACATAGCTACGCTACAGAACTATCTTTTTTACATCCCTGGTAATCCTGGAGCCGTTAGCCATGTATCAAGCCAATGTTGTCCAAGAATTTCAATGAATATGATGTCATGGATATCTAGGAACAGCTGGTAATTATTGGAAGACGTTGACTTTTTCCAAACACCATCAAATCATCCTTGGCTTTATCTTAACCGACATCACTTACCTGTAACCACCACCGCAGCCGTTACCACCCTTTGGCAGAGGACAAACAGATTAGCTCTCCCGTTTTCACCCATCATCTGCGACCGAATGTCAAGAGATAACGATTCCACAATACAGTATATGATTTTTGACATAGGTTTGTTTGATACTCTGGACTGAAGTACGAAGCTTACAAGACATTGAAAAGAAACAGGAACATTCCGTAAGCACCATCAGAAAAGCATATCGTTGCTTCTTTCCCGAAAAATCCGTAAAACTGAAAAATACACCCTGATAAGTTTTACTACGCTACCAAGGCACAAGAAGTGAAGTAATTCAAGATCATCCAGTCGAATGGGAAATTGAAAGAGCTGGGCGGTGTCAACAGATTCCCTCCATCCCATTAGTCAACCAGCTCTCCAATGAAGAAGCAGCACAACCTGTCATCCATCACTCTGCCATCAAATGCCAGAGAGACTTCCCAGCTATGTCACTCGCCTGCCTCCCAGCCTACTTCCTAGCTAACCTCCCAACAAGAATTTGATGTCGTCAGACAGTTACACAACCCCTGGTGAAGATCTTATGTTAAATCTTTGCCTTACCCATGGAACTCTATAAGGAATGATTCCTTGAATAGCCAGTCTTCGTGGTCCTTGATCAGAGATTTTCTCCTGCATCTGAAATGCCTTCTTGATTGAAGGCTTTCATGATAACCCATAACTGCGTCTCACTGACGTTGTTCCGAACCCCAACCTAATTCACAAAGCTTTCTCTTTGATTCGGTATATTCAAAATATCACAAACTCAGCAACCATGTAGTCTGCAGACCAAATTAGATTATCTTGGCTTTATCTAAAGCTGCCTAAAGGAATGCAAAGTTTCTGCGTCTTCTTACCTCCACTGACTGAAACAAAGCATTTACTCTAGGACATACTTACGTAATCATCAACAGTGCCATCAACGCGATCTACGGCTATTTCTAATGTCATGGCTCACAAATCCCTTCAGTGAAAGCCGTTATGCACTACCCTTACGAGGGGTCTTATCCACCCTCCAGTCAATTCCTCTGTCGAGTTCCACAGGCACAGATGCGGAACCCTTGTTTCCCCTTTCTTATGCAGGACGATTCTATGGACACTCCTGATCGGTTGAAGTACATCGGCGATTCTACCACCTGTAAAATAGCCCTCCGAACCACACCATTCTCAAGAATTCCCTCACAAGCTTCAGCAAATTTTCCACCACTGACCACGTCACCATCAAACACTAAAATTGAATGACAGTCTTAGGTAGGAGGAACACGTCAGTATCTTCATCAGATTTTCGAGTTATAGACTCTACGTTCTTCGTCAGTTTACTGAACGTAAATTTACGAACATCTTTTAAAGTTTTCAGTTTTCTCAGTCTCACCTGTTCCTTATATGCGTTGCCTTTCCGCCTTATGCCCTACTGAACGTTTTGAATAGGGATAATATTGTTATAGTTTCTGGAATAAAGAAATATTGTATATAAGGCTAAAAGTGTGTTGCTGTAATGAAGTTTTTACGGGGAGTAGTTTGGCCTATATTGATTTATGGTAATATCTCATTAGGATGAATGTCAGAAGAATGACAGGAAGGATACAAACGATGGGGGCGGATTTTTCCAGGTTCGGCTGAGGGGAAAAAAAATAAGGTAAGACGGGTGAAAAATATAAGGTCACTGTGAAAGTGAAATAAGAACGGTTAGGGAAATTTATGATAAGGTTCTGATACTTTTCAAACAATAAAAGAGGATGATCTCAAAAACAGGAACAAAGAGAGTACGTAGGAATGTAGTGAAATGATGTCGGACAACAGGGATGAGATGGTGTGATGATGGAAAGGAACGCTGAGGTGAAGGGTGGAGGGTATAGAGGTATATAAGGACAGGCGAATATTGATCAGGTTGTACATTACGTCATCCTGATGTTCAATGGGACAACATACAAGAACACAGGTGAGGATTGTCGTAAACTAGAGTCATTCTTCATACTCATATTAGACGATGTTTATCTCGTAAACGAATGCCAGACAGTCCAGGTCATTGAAATGACGAAGTGATCAGAAACAAGCGTTTTTAAATGCTATCTTCACTTGGATCTTAAAATGACAGGGTGAGCAGATAAGAGCACACAACTGTCCCAAATAATGTGACCGGTAATACGTACAGAACTCGTTATCGAGGTTTTGAAAGTTTATATCTTGGTCAGACGGGAAAAAGAATTGGAAACAAGAATTAGCTAACACAAGTAATCTGAAGCAAAGATACTATTCACCATTTCCCGCGTTAGCGAGGCAGCGTTAAGAACAGAGGACTGAACCTTTGAGGGAATATCGTCACTTGGCCCCCTTCTCTGTTCCTTATTTTGGAAAATTAGAAAAAAAAAAAAAAAGGAAAGATGTAACACATGAATCAGCCAATAAAACGTACCACAGTGTTAACTGATTCGGAACCTTGTCATGTTTACTTTAGCTACAGCAGAATCTTGATATTAGAGACTGATCATCCTCGTCTGTATCTGATCTAGAGTTCGCTCTCTATTACCTGATACAATCATCAACCTTGAAAGTGCAACACGTATTCCAGGATTCTGGTATTATTACTTCATAGACCCTGATCATACCACAGTAAGTTAAGAGCCTTGAGTAAAAAAAAATGATAACATCAACCACAAGCCTGCCTTACTGGAAGAGAATTTAACAGGATAGAGACCAGGCCAGAATGTGCCACAGTCACCGTCACTCTCTTGATTTTGCTTAACATGGAATCGCATCCGTCTTTTCGATTTAGTTGGGCAAAATCATCTTTAAGTGTTTTGCAACATTGTTGGTTAGCAGCTGGTGCACTAACGTATATGCTGACATTTTAAAGGAATTTATGTTTTTATAATTGTCAGATTCATCGTCTGTTCGCTTCAAAAGAGTTGGAAGTTAACTCAAGTTAATTATTTCTTGCACATATACGCTTAAAGACTAGAACAAGTTGTTTATCAAGAGAATCCAAATTATGTTATTTACAGCAGAGTATATAGTTCCCAAAAATACATTTTCATATTTCATTAATTGCTCTGGATATAGCCACAACACAAGGAAGCTAGGATGATTTACGAAAAGGAGGAGGAAGAGGAGGAGGGGCTGAGGAAGAGGAGGAGGAAATAGAGATAAGGAAGAGGAGGAGGGAGAAGGGCTGAAGAAGAGGAGGAGGAAGAAGCGCTGAGGATATTATTTTTCTTACCACGAACAAGGACCAGCGCGACGCCTGCCACGACCCCAACTATAAACAAGCGAAAATTCTCTCGTGTAAACCAGTGGCGCCATTTTTGCCTCGACAAACGAGGGCGCTGGTGTGGATAGCCCGCAACCTTTTCCCTCTGTGATGCTACTTGTGAGAAAATGCGGTAATATACCAGGGGAGAGAGAGAGAGAGAGAGAGAGAGAGAGAGAGAGAGAGAGAGGAGTGGGAGAATGAGTGAGATGAAGTTAGACGGTAGTTGAAATTGATATATTGAGGATGAGCATACCTAGCGGACATTTTTTTTTGAATTCCGGAAACATTTAAAGAATATAGTCAAGTATTTCTAAAAGTACTTTGCCTACCAAGGAAAACAAGTATTCGACCTTTGAAGAAGTCTTATACGGCAAAGAAAAAGATTATTCATTCAAAACTTTCAAACTTCTATGACAACATAATTGATCTGACGAGTTTATCATCACCAGTTTGCTCTGAGTAATGAATTGATGCGTCTGCGTGTAATGAAAATTAATGATAATGATAGACGTCACAGCATTGGTAGTATTCACAGTGGTATTCTTTATTCTGAGTTAGGTATAAGATATGGAATGGTGCAGCCATAGGAAGGTGGTGGGAAAGAAAGAGTAAAGTTGGACCGATCACATCAGATTCAGAGAGGAGCTGACTTTCGGTCCAGAGAAATATAAGGTAGAGGTTGGTGTCTAAACTGACGTTCTGGTCTTTAGATTTGTCATCTGTGTCTGTAGAGAAACAAATCTAATTTCATTTTGGGGGAGATTATTAAAGGACCCAAACCTTCCCTTGATACCAAGAATCTTTAAGTCTTCCCTTTTTGTGATGATTTTGCATAATTTCCCATATTGCTTAAATCCTTTAATGCAAATGAAGCCTTCAGCAATAACATTACTGTAAAGATCACATTATATGTAAATAAGCGCTTAATTTTACGAAATTCGGTCTTTTGACTAGATATCCTTAATCTCCATATAGAATAGCACTTATACCCGTATTTTCATTAAAATCTGAAGAAGTTGAAATCTGAGCAAAACATTGAGCAAGGCCTTGGATTTTTCTTGATTATTTTCAAAAAATAGATTTTCCTGAAAATCTCAGCATATATGCTTTTACGTCTGTTGAATAAGAATCTGTGGTCAAAAAATAAAAATGCGTGTAATTAGTCGAAGAATTAGCATATTAAGATAATTATGATTAATCTTAAGTATGTAATTAAGCGCTTAATTTTACGAAATGCCGTATTTTGACTTGATATCCTTAATCACGATAGAGAATAGCACTCATACCCATATTTTTATTAAAATCTGAAGAAGTTGAAAATCTGAGCAAAATATCCAGCCTGGGATTTTTCTTGATTTTTTTCGAAAATAGATTTTCCCGAAAATTTAGGCATAGATGCTTCTACGTCTGCTGAATACGAATCTGAGGTCAAAACCTTAAAATTCCTGTAATTAAGCGAGTGATTAGCATATTAATAAAATTATAATTAATATTAAGAATGTAATTAAGCCCTTAATTTTACGAAATGCGGTCTTTTGACTCGATATCCTTAATTTCCATATAGAATAGCACTTATACCCACATTTTCATTAAAATCTGAAGAAGTTGAAAATCTGAGCAAAATATTATCCAGGCTAGAGCCTGGGATTTTTCTTGATATTTTTCAAAAAATAGATTTTCCTGAAAATGTGAGCATAGATGCTTTCAAGTATGCTAAATAAGAATCTGAGGTCAAAACCTTAATATTCGTGTAATTGGTCGAGTAATTTGCATATTAAGATAATTATAATTAATATTGATTATGTAATTAAGCACTTAATTTTATGAAATGCGGTCTTTTGACTCGATATCCTTAATCACGATATAGAATAGCACTTATACCCATATTTTTATTAAAATCTGAAGAAGTTGAAAATCTGAGCAAAATATCCAGCCTGGGATTTTTCTTGATTTTTTTCGAAAATAGATTTTCCCGAAAATTTCAGCATAGATGCTTCTACGTCTGCTGAATACGAATCTGAGGTCAAAACCTTAAAATTCGTGTAATTAGGCGAGTAACTAGCATATCAATATAATCATAATTAATCTTAAGTATGTAAATAAGCGCTTAATTTTACGAAATGCGTTCTTTTGACTCGATATCCTTAATCTCCATATAGAATAAGACTTATACCCACATTTTCATTAAAATCTGAAGAAGTTGAAAATCTGAGCAAAATATTATCCCAGGCTATAGCCTGGGATTTTTCTTGATATTTTTCAAAAAATAGATTTTCCTGAAAATGTGAGCATAGATGCTTTCAGGTATGCTAAATAAGAATCTGTGGTCAAAACCTTAATATTCGTGTAATTAGTCGAGTAATTTGCATATTAAGATAATTATAATTAATATTGATTATGTAATTAAGCGCTTAATTTTATCAAATGCGGTCTTTTGACTCGATATCCTTAATCACGATATAGAATAGCACTGATACCCATATTTTTATTAAAATCTGAAGAAGTTGAAAATCTGAGCAAAATATCCAGCCTTTGATTTTTCTTGATTTTTTCGGAAACACATTTTCCTGAAAATTTCAGCATAGATGCTTCTACGTCTGCTGAATACGAACCTGAGGTCAAAACCTAAAAATTCGTGAATTAGGCGAGTAATTAGAATATTAATAAAATTATGATTAATATTAAGTATGTAATTAAGCGCTTAATTTTACGAAATGCGGTCTTTCGACTCGTTATCCTTAATCTCCATATAGAATACCACTTATACCCACATTTTCATTAAAATCTGAAGAAGTTGAAAATATGAGCAAAATATTATCCCAGGGATTTTTCTTAATATTTTCCAAAAAATAGATTTTCCTGAAAATGTGAGCATAGATGCTTTCAGGTATGCTAAATAAGAATCTGTGGTCAAAACCTTAATATTCGTGTAATTAGTCGAGTAATTTGCATATTAAGATAATTATAATTAATATTGATTATGTAATTAAGCGCTTAATTTTATCAAATGCGGTCTTTTGACTCGATATCCTTAATCACGATATAGAATAGCACTTATACCCATATTTTTATTAAAATCTGAAGAAGTTGAAAATCTGAGCAAAATATCCAGCCTGGGATTTTTCTTGATTTTTTTCAAAATAGATTTTCCTGAAAATTTCAGCATAGATGCTTCTACGTCTGCTGCAATACGAATCTGAGGTCAAAACCTTAAAATTCGTGTAATTAGTTGAGTAACTAGCATATCAATAAATCATAATTAATCTTAAGTATGTAAATAAGCGCTTAATTTTACGAAATGCGGTCTTTTGACTCGATATCCTTAATCTCCATATAGAATAGCACTTATACCCACATTTTCATTAAAATCTGAAGAAGTTGAAAATCTGAGCAAAATATTATCCAGGCTATAGCCTGGGATTTTTCTTGCTATTTTTCAAAAAATAGATTTTCCTGAAAATGTGAGCATAGATGCTTTCAGTATGCTAAATAAGAATCTGAGGTCAAAACCTTAATATTCGTGTAATTAGGTCGAGTAATTTGCATATTAAGATAATTATAATTAATATTGATTATGTAATTAAGCACTTAATTTTATGAAATGCGGTCTTTTGACTCGATATCCTTAATCACGATATAGAATAGCACTTATACCCATCTTTTTATTAAAATCTGAAGAAGTTGAAAATCTGAGCAAAATATCCAGCCTGGGATTTTTCTCGATTTTTTTCAAAAATAGATTTTCCTGAAAATTTCAGCATAGATGCTTCTACGTCTGCTCAATACGAATCTGAGGTCAAAACCTTAAAATTCGTGTAATTAGGCGAGTAACTAGCATATCAATAAAATCATAATTCATCTTAAGTATGTAAATAAGCGCTTAATTTTACGAAATGCGGTCTTTTGACTCGATATCCTTAATCTCCATATAGAATAAGACTTATACCCACATTTTCATTAAAATCTGAAGAAGTTGAAAATCTGAGCAAAATATTATCCAGGCTATAGCCTGGGATTTTTCTTGATATTTTTCAAAAAATAGATTTTCCTGAAAATGTGAGCATAGATGCTTTCAGGTATGCTAAATAAGAATCTGTGGTCAAAACCTTAATATTCGTGTAATTAGTCGAGTAATTTGCATATTAAGATAATTATAATTAATATTGATTATGTAATTAAGCACTTAATTTTATGAAATGCGGTCTTTTGACTCGATATCCTTAATCACGATATAGAATAGCACTGATACCCATATTTTTATTAAAATCTGAAGAAGTTGAAAATCTGAGCAAAATATCCAGCCTGGGATTTTTCTTGATTTTTTTCGAAAATAGATTTTCCTGAAAATTTCAGCATAGATGCTTCTACGTCTGCTGAATACGAATCTGAGGTCAAAACCTTAAAATTCGTGTAATTAGGCGAGTAACTAGCATATCAATATAATCATAATTAATCTTAAGTATGTAAATAAGCGCTTAATTTTACGAAATGCGTTCTTTTGACTCGATATCCTTAATCTCCATATAGAATAGCACTTATACCCACATTTTCATTAAAATCTGAAGAAGTTGAAAATCTGAGCAAAATATTATCCAGGCTATAGCCTGGGATTTTTCTTGATATTTTTCAAAAAATAGATTTTCCTGAAAATGTGAGCATAGATGCTTTCAGGTATGCTAAATAAGAATCTGTGGTCAAAACCTTAATATTCGTGTAATTAGTCGAGTAATTTGCATATTAAGATAATTATAATTAATATTGATTATGTAATTAAGCACTTAATTTTATGAAATGCGGTCTTTTGACTCGATATCCTTAATCACGATATAGAATAGCACTTATACCCATATTTTTATTAAAATCTGAAGAAGTTGAAAATCTGAGCAAAATATCCAGCCTGGGATTTTTCTTGATTTTTTTCGAAAATAGATTTTCCCGAAAATTTCAGCATAGATGCTTCTACGTCTGCTGAATACGAATCTGAGGTCAAAACCTTAAAATTCGTGTAATTAGGCGAGTAACTAGCATATCAATATAATCATAATTAATCTTAAGTATGTAAATAAGCGCTTAATTTTACGAAATGCGTTCTTTTGACTCGATATCCTTAATCTCCATATAGAATAGCACTTATACCCACATTTTCATTAAAATCTGAAGAAGTTGAAAATCTGAGCAAAATATTATCAAGGCCTGGGATTTTTCTTGATATTTTTCAAAAAATAGATTTTCCTGAAAATGTGAGCATAGATGCTTTCAGGTATGCTAAATAAGAATCTGTGGTCAAAACCTTAATATTCGTGTAATTAGTCGAGTAATTTGCATATTAAGATAATTATAATTAATATTGATTATGTAATTAAGCACTTAATTTTATGAAATGCGGTCTTTTGACTCGATATCCTTAATCACGATATAGAATAGCACTTATACCCATATTTTTATTAAAATCTGAAGAAGTTGAAAATCTGAGCAAAATATCCAGCCTGGGATTTTTCTTGATTTTTTTCGAAAATAGATTTTCCTGAAAATTTCAGCATAGATGCTTCTACGTCTGCTGAATACGAATCTGAGGTCAAAACCTTAAAATTCGTGTAATTAGGCGAGTAACTAGCATATCAATATAATCATAATTAATCTTAAGTATGTAATTAAGCGCTTAATTTTACGAAACGCGTTCTTTTGACTCGATATCCTTAATCTCCATATAGAATAACACTTATACCCACATTTTCATTAAAATCTGAAGAAGTTGAAAATCTGAGCAAAATATTATCCAAGCCTGGGATTTTTCTTGATATTTTTCAAAAAATAGATTTTCCTGAAAATGTGAGCATAGATGCTTTCAGGTATGCTAAATAAGAATCTGTGGTCAAAACCTTAATATTCGTGTAATTAGTCGAGTAATTTGCGTATTAAGATAATTGTAATTAATATTGATTATGTAATTAAGCACTTAATTTTATGAAATGCGGTCCTTTGACTCGATATCCTTAATCACGATATAGAATAGCACTTATACCCATCTTTTTATTAAAATCTGAAGAAGTTGAAAATCTGAGCAAAATATCCAGCCTGGGATTTTTCTTGATTTTTTTCAAAAATAGATTTTCCTGAAAATTTCAGCATAGATGCTTCTACGTCTGCTGAATACGAATCTGAGGTCAAAACCTTAAAATTCGTGTAATTAGGCGAGTAACTAGCATATCAATATAATCATAATTAATCTTAAGTATGTAAATAAGCGCTTAATTTTACGAAATGCGTCTTTTGACTCGTACCTTAATCTCTATTAGAATAGCACTTATACCACATTTTCATTAAAATTGAAGAAGTTGAAAATCTGAGCAAATTATAATCCCAGTATAGCTGTATTTTTCTTAATTTTCAAAAAATAATTTTCTTGCAAAATGTGAATGAGCATAGATGCTTTCAGGTATGCTAAATAAGAATCTGTGGTCAAAACCTTAATATTCGTGTAATTAGTCGAGTAATTTGCATATTAAGATAATTTAATTAATATTGATTATGTAATTAAGCCTTAATTTTATGAATACACTTATACCCATTTTTCATTAAAATCTGAAGAAGTTGAAATCTGAGCAAAATTTTTCCAGCCTGGGATTTTTCTTGATTTTTTCAAAAATAGATTTTCCTGAAAATTTCAGCATAATGCTTTTACGTCTGTTAATAAGAATCTGTGGTCAAAACCTTAATATTCGTGTAATTAGTCGAGTAATTTGCATATTAAGATAATTATAATTAATATTGATTATGTAATTAAGCGCTTAATTTTATGAAATGCGGTCTTTTGACTCGATATCCTTAATCACGATATAGAATAGCACTTATACCCATATTTTTATTAAAATCTGAAGAAGTTGAAAATCTGAGCAAAATATCCAGCCTGGGATTTTTCTTGATTTTTTTCGAAAATAGATTTTCCTGAAAATTTCAGCATAGATGCTTCTACGTCTGCTGAATACGAATCTGAGGTCAAAACCTTAAAATTCGTGTAATTAGGCGAGTAACTAGCATATCAATATAATCTTAATTAATCTTAAGTATGTAAATAAGCGCTTAATTTTACGAAATGCGTTCTTTTGACTCGATATCCTTAATCTCCATATAGAATAGCACTTATACCCACATTTTCATTAAAATCTGAAGAAGTTGAAAATCTGAGCAAAATATTATCCCAGGCTATAGCCTGGGATTTTTCTTGATATTTTTCAAAAAATAGATTTTCCTGAAAATGTGAGCATAGATGCTTTCAGGTATGCTAAATAAGAATCTGTGGTCAAAACCTTAATATTCGTGTAATTAGTCGAGTAATTTGCATATTAAGATAATTATAATTAATATTGATTATGTAATTAAGCACTTAATTTTATGAAATGCGGTCTTTTGACTCGATATCCTTAATCACGATATAGAATAGCACTTATACCCATATTTTTATTAAAATCTGAAGAAGTTGAAAATCTGAGCAAAATATCCAGCCTGGGATTTTTCTTGATTTTTTTCGAAAAATAGATTTTCCTGAAATTTCAGCATAGATGCTTCTACGTCTGCTGAATACGAATCTGAGGTCAAAACCTTAAAATTCGTGTAATTAGGCGAGTAACTAGCATATCAATATAATCATAATTAATCTTAAGTATGTAAATAAGCGCTTAATTTTACGAAATGCGATCTTTTGACTCGATATCCTTAATCTCCATATAGAATAGCACTTATACCCACATTTTCATTAAAATCTGAAGAAGTTGAAAATCTGAGCAAAATATTATCCAGGCTATAGCCTGGGATTTTTCTTGCTATTTTTCAAAAAATAGATTTTCCTGAAAATGTGAGCATAGATGCTTTCAAGTATGCTAAATAAGAATCTGAGGTCAAAACCTTAATATTCGTGTAATTAGTCGAGTAATTTGCATATTAAGATAATTATAATTAATATTGATTATGTAATTAAGCACTTAATTTTATGAAATGCGGTCTTTTGACTCGATATCCTTAATCACGATATAGAATAGCACTTATACCCATATTTTTATTAAAATCTGAAGAAGTTGAAAATCTGAGCAAAATATCCAGCCTGGGATTTTTCTTGATTTTTTTCAAAAATAGATTTTCCTGAAAATTTCAGCATAGATGCTTCTACGTCTGCTGAATACGAATCTGAGGTCAAAACCTTAAAATTCGTGTAATTAGGCGAGTAACTAGCATATCAATATAATCATAATTAATCTTAAGTATGTAAATAAGCGCTTAATTTTACGAAATGCGGTCTTTTGACTCGATATCCTTAATCTCCATATAGAATAGCACTTATACCCACATTTTCATTAAAATCTGAAGAAGTTGAAAATCTGAGTAAAATTTTATCCGATTTTTTTTTTTTTTTTTTTTGATAAAATAGATTTTCCTGAAAATTTCAGCATAGATGTTTTTACGTATACTAACTAACAATCTTTGGTGAAAACCTTAAAATTCGTGTAATTAATCGAGTACTTAGCATAATAATATAATTATGATTATTATTAAGTATGTAATTGAATACTTAATTTTCCCGAAATGCAGTATTTTGACTCGATATCCTTAATCACCATACAGAATACCACATATTCCCAGATTTTCATTAAAATCTGAAGAAGTTGAAAATATGAGTAAAATTTTATCCAAGGATTTTTCTTGATTTTTTGGATAAAATAGATTTCCCTGAAAATTTCAGCATAGAAGTTTTTACGTGTACTGGATAAGAATCTTTGGTAAAATCCTTAAAATTCCTGTAATTAGTCAATAATTAGCATAATAATATAATTATAATTAATATTAAAATTGTAATTAAACGCTTAAATTTAGGAAATGCAGTATTTTGACTCGATATCCTTAATCACCATACAGAATACCACATATTCCCAGATTTTCATTAAAATCTGAAGAACTTGAAAATATGAGTAACATTTCATTCAAGGATTTTTCTTGACGTTTTGAATAAAATAGATCTTCCTGAAAAGTTCAGCATAGATGTTTTTACGTCTACTGAATAAGAATCTTTGGTCACAACCTTAAAATTCGTGTAATTAGTCCAGTAATTAGCATAATGATATAATTATAATCATTATTAAGTATGTAATTAAACGCTTAATTTTACGAAAATCAGTCTTTTGACTCGATAGTCTAAATCATAGAGAATAAAACATATTAGCAGATTTCCATTAAAATCTAAAGAAATTGAAAATATGAGAAAAATATTATCCTAGGATTTTTCTTGATTTTTTTGAAAAAATAGATTTTTCTGAAAATTTCAGCATAGATGCTTTTACGTCTTCTGAGTAAGAATCTGTGGTCAAAACCTTAAAATTCCTGAATCTACTCGAGTAATTAGCATATTGATATAATCATAATAAATATTATAAATATAATTAACCGCTCAGTTTACGAAATGCAGTATTTTGACTCGATATCCTTAATCACCATACAGAATGCCACATATTCCCAGATTTTCATTAAAATCTGAAGAAGTTGAAAATATGAATAAAATTTTATCCATGGATTTTTCTTGATTTTTTGGATAACATAGATTTTCCTGAAAATTTCAGCATAGATGTTTTCACGTATACTGAATAAAAATCTTCGTTCAAAAACATAAAAGTCGTGTAATTAATCGAGTAATTAGCATAATGACATAATTGTGATTATTATTAAGTATGTAATTAAGCGCTTAATTTTACGAAATTCACTCTTTTGACTCGATATCCTTAATCACCATATAGAATACCACATACTTCCAGGTTTTCATTGAAATCTGAAGAAGTTGAAAATCTGAGCAAAATATTAACCTCGCCCATAGCGTAGGATTACCCGAGATTTTTGTGAAAAAAATGGATTTTTCTGAAAATATCAGCATAGATGCTTTTAGGTCTTCTGAATAAGAATCTTTTGTCAAAACCTTAAAATTCGTGAATCTAGTCGAGTAATTAGCACATCAATATTATCATTAGGATTTTTCTTGATTTTTTTGAAAAAATAGATTTTTCTCAAAATTTCAGCATAGATGCTTTTACGTCTTCTAGATAAGAATCTGTTGTCAAAACCTTAAGATTCGTGAATCTAGTTGAGTAATTAACATTGATATAATCATGATTAATATTAAAAATGTAATTAAACGCTTAATTTTTCGAATTGCAGTATTTTGACTCGATATCCTTAATCACCATACAGAATACCACATATTCCTAGATTTTCATTAAAATATGAAAAAGTTCAAAATATGAGTAAAATTTTATCCAAGGATTTTTCTTGATTTTTTGATAGAATAGATTTTCCAAAAAATTTCAGCATAGATCTTTTCACGTCTACTGAATAAGAATCTTTGGTCAAAACCTTAAAATTCGTGTAATTAGTCGAGTAATTAATATAATGATATAATTATAATTATCATGAAATATGTAATTAAGCGCTTAATTTTACGAAATTCAATCTTTTGACTCGATATCCTTAATCACCATATAGAATACCACATATTCCCACATTTTCGTTAAAATCTGAAGAAGTTCAAAATCTGAGAAAAATATCCTAGGCCATAGCCTAGGATTTTTCTTGATTTTTTGGATAAAATAGATTTTCCTGAAATTTTCAACATAAATGTTTTTACGTCTACTAGATAAGAATCTTTGGTCAAAACCTTAAGGTTAGTGTAATTAGTCGAGTAAATAGCATAATATAATTATAATTATTAAGTATTGAATTAAGCACTTACTTTTATGAAATTCAGTCTTTTCATTCGATATCCTTAATCACATTAGAGAGTACCACATATTTCCAGATTTTCATTAAAATCTAAAGAAGTTGAAAATCTGAGCAACATATCATCCTCGGCCATATCCAAGGATTTTTCTTGATTTTTTTGAAAAAATAGATTTTTCTGAAAATTTCAGCATAGATGCTTTTACGTTTTCTAAATAAGATTCAGTGGTCAAGACCTTAAAATTCGTGATTCTAGTCGAGTAATTAGCTTATTAATATAAATATAATTAATATTAAGAGTTAAAAAAAATTAAACGCTTAATTTTACGAAATGCAGTATTTTGACTCGATATCGTTAATCACCAAATAGAATACAACATATTCCCAGATTATCATTAAAATCTGAAGAAGTTGAAATATGAGTAAAATTTTATCCAAGGATTTTTCTTGATTTTTTAGATAAAATAGATTTTCCTGAAAATTTTAGCATTGATGTTTTTACGTATACTAACAATATTTGGTGAAAACCTTAAAATTCGTGTAATTAATCGAGTAATTAGCATAATGATATAATTATGATTATTATTAAGTATGTAATTAAATGCTTCATTTTACGAAATGCAGTATTTTGACTCGATATCCTTAATCACCATACAGAAAACCACATATTCCCAGATTTTCATTAAAATCTGAAGAACTTGAAAATATGAGTAAAATTTTATTCAGGATTTTTCTTGATTTTTTGGATAGAATAGATTTCCCTGAAAATTTCAGCATAGAAGTTTTTACGTCTACTGGATCAGAATCTTTGGCCAAAACCTTACAATTCCTGTACTTAGTCGAGTAATAGCATAATATTACAATTAAAATCATTATTAAGTATGTAATTAAGACCTTAATTTTGCGAAAATCAATCTTTTGACTCGATATCCTAAATCACCATAGAGGATACCACTTATTCCAAGATTTCCATTAATATCTAAAGAAGTTGAAAATCTGAGAAAAATATCCTAGGATTTTTCTTGATTTTTTGGATGAAATAGATTTTCCTGAAAATATCAGCATAGATGTTTTTACATCTACTAAATAAGAATCTTTGGTCAAAAGCTTAAAATTTGTGTAATTAGTGAAGTAATTAGCATAATGATATAATTATAATCATAATTAAGTATGTAATTAAACGCTTAATTTTACGAAATTCAGTCTTTTGTCTCGATATCCTTAATCACCACAGAGAATACCACTTATTCCCAGATTTCCATTAAAATCTAAAGCAGTTGAAAATCTTAGAAAATATATCCTAGGATTTTTCTTGATTTTATTGAAAATATAGATTTTTCTGAAAATTTCAGCATAGATGCTTTTACGTCTTCTGAATAATAATCTGTAGTCAAAACCTTAAAATTCGTGATTCTAGTCGAGTAATTAACATATTAATATAATTATGATTAATATTAAAAATGTAATTCAACGCTTGAAATCACGAAATGCAGTATTTTGACTCGATATCCTTAATCACCGTACAGAACACCACATAGTCCCAGATTTTCATTAAAATCTGAAAAAGTTCAAATTATGAATAAAGTTTTATCCAAGGATTTTTCTTGATTTTTTGAATGATATAGATTTTCCTGAAAATTTCAGCATAGATGTTTTTACGTATACTGACTAACAATCTTTGGTGAAAACCTTAAAATTCGTGTAATTAATCGACAAATTAGCATAATGATATAATTATTATTATTATTATGTGATCATGCGCTTAATTTTACGAAATGCAGTCTTTTGACTCGATATCCTTAATCACCATATAGAATACCACATATTCCCATATTTTCATTAAAATCTGAAGAAGTCGAAAATCTGAGCTAAATATTATCCTAGGCCATAGCCTAGGATTTTTCTTGATTTTTTTGTAAAAATGGATTTTTCTGAAAATTTCAGCCTAGATGCTCATACGTCTTCTAAATCTAGCAGCATATTATTATAATTATAATTGATATCAAAAATATAATTAAAGTCTTAATTCTACGAAATGCAGTATTTTGACTCGATATCCTTAATCACCATACAGAATACCTCTTATTCCCAGATTTTCATTAAAATCTGAAGACGCTGAAAATATGAGTAAAATTTTATGCAAGGATTTTTCTTGATTTTTTGAATAAAATTGATTTTCCTGAAAATTTCAGCATAGACGTTTTTACGTCTACTTAATAAAAATCTTTGTTCAATAGCTTAAAATTCGTGTAATTAGTCGAGTAATTAGCATAAAGATATAATTATAATCATTATTAAGTATGTAATTAAGCGCTTAATTTTACGAAATTCAGTCTTTTGACTCGATATCCTTAGTCACCATACAGAATACCACTTATTCCCAGATTTTCATTAAAA
The DNA here is from genome assembly GCF_036320965.1 of Panulirus ornatus. NCBI lineage: Eukaryota > Metazoa > Arthropoda > Malacostraca > Decapoda > Palinuridae > Panulirus > Panulirus ornatus. The sequence goes on along the minus strand of NC_092241.1, from coordinate 36,211,556 downwards.
TCTAAAGAAGTTGAAAATCTGAGCAAAATAATATCCTAGGGTTTTTCTTGATTTTTTTGAAAAAATAGATTTTTCTGAAAATTTCAGCATAGATGCTTTTACGTCTTCTGGATAAGAATCTGTGGTCAAAACCTTAAAATTCGTGAATCTAGTCGTTTAATTAACATATTGATATAATCATGATTAATATCAAAAATTTAATTAAACGCTTAATTTTACGAAATTTTGACTCAATATCCTTAATCACCATACAGAATACCACATATTCCTAGATTTTCATTAAAATCTGAAACAGTTCAAAATATGAGTAAAATTTTATCCAAGGATTTTTCTTCATTTTTTGGATAGAATAGATTTTCCAAAAAATTTCTACATAGATGTTTTTACGTCTACTTAATAAGAATCTTTGGTCAAAACTATAAAATTCTTGTAATTAGTCGAGTAATTAATATAATTATATAATTATAATTATCATTAAGTATGTAATTAAGCGCTTAATTTTACAAAATTCAATCTTTTGACTCGATATCCTTAATCACCTTAGAGAATACCACATATTCCCACATTTTCGTTAAAATCTGAAGAAGTTCAAAATCTGAGAAAAATATTATCCTAGGATTTTTCTTGATTTTTTGGATAAAATAGATTTTCCTGATATTTTCAACATAAATGTTTTTTACGTCTACTAAATAAGAATCTTTGGTCAAAACCTTAAAATTCGTGTAATTAGTCGAGTAAATAGCATAATGATATAATTATAATTATTAATTATGTAATTAAGCGCTTACTTTTATGAAATTCAGTCTTTTGACTCGATATCCTTAATCACATTAGAAAATACCACATATTTCCAGATTTTCATTAAAATCTAAAGAAGTTGAAAATCTGAGCAAAATATTATCCAAGGATTTTTCTTGATTTTTTTGAAAAAATAGATTTTTCTGAAAATTTCAGCATAGATGCTTTTACGTCTTCTAAATAAGAATCTGTGGTCAAGACCTTAAAATTCGTGATTCTAGTCGAATAATTAGCTTATTAATATTATTATAATTAATATAATTAAAAAAATATAAAAAAATATAATTAAGGTCTTAATTTTACGAAATGCAGTATTTTGACTCGGTATCCTTAATCACCATACAGAATACCTCTTATTCCCAGATTTTCATTAAAATCTGAAGACGTTGAAAATATGAGTAAAATTTTATTCAAGGATTTTTCTTGACTTTTTGGATAAAATAATTTTTCCTGAAAATTTCAGCATAGATTTTTTTACGTCTACTGAATAAGAATCTTTGGTCAATAGCTTAAAATTCGTGTAATTAGTCGAGTAATTAGCATAATGATATAATTATAATCATTATTAAGTATGTAATTAAACGCTTAATTTTACGAAATTTAGGCTTTTGACTCGATATCCTTAATCACCATAAAGAATATAACTTATTCCCATATTTCCATTAAAATCTAAAGAAGTTGAAAATCTGAGCAAAATATTATCCTAGGTTATATATAGTCTAGGATTTTTCTTGATTTTTTTGAAAAAATAGATTTTTCTGAAAATTTCAGCATGGATGCTTTTACGTCTTCTGAATAAGAATCTGTGGTCAAACCCTTAAAATTCATGAATCTAGTCGAGTAATTAACATATTGATATAATTATAATTAATACTAAAACTGTAATTCAACGCTTAATTTTACGAAATGCAGTATTTTGACTCGATATCCTTAATCACCATACAGAATACCAAATTTTCCCAGATTTTCATTAAAATCTGAAGACGTTGAAAATATGAATAAATTTTTTTTACAAGGATTTTTCTTGATTTTTTGGATAAAATAGATTTTCCTGAAAATTTCAGCATAGATGTTTTACGAATACTGAATGAGAATCTTTGGTCAAAACTATAAAATTCGTGTAATCAATCGAGTAATTAGCATAATGATATAAGTTTGATTATTATCAAGTATGTAATTAAGCGCTTAATTTTACTAAATTCAGTCTTTTGACTCAATATCCTTAATCACCATACAGAATACCACATATTCCTAGATTTTTCATTAGAATCTGAAGAAGTTGAAAATCTGAGCTAGGCCATAGCCTAGGATTTTTCTTGATTTTTTTGAAAAAATAGATTTTTCTGAAAATTTCAGCACAGATGCTTTTACGTCTTCTAAATAAGAATCTGTGGTAAAAAGCTAAAAATTCGCGAATCTAGTCGAGTAATTAGCATATTAATATAATTGTAATTAATATTAGAAATATAATTAAACGCTTAAATTTACGAAATGCAGTATTTTGACTCGATATCGTTAATCACCATACAGAATACCACATATTTTCAGATTTTCATTAAAATCGGAAGAAGTTGAAAATATGAGTAAAATTTTATCCAATGATTTTTCTTGATTTTTTGGATAAAATAGATTTTCCTGAAAATTTCAGCATAGATGTTTTTACGTATACTGAATAACAATCTTTGGAAAAAAACGTTAAAATTCGTGTAATTAATCAAGTAATTAGCATAATGATATAATTATGATTATTATCAAGTATGTAATTAAGCGTTTAATTTTACGAAATACAGTCTTTTCACTCGATATCCTTAATCACCATATAGAATACCACATATTCCCAGATTGTCATTAAAATCTGAAGAAGTCGAAAATCTGAGCTAAATATTATCCCAGGCCATAGCCTGGGATTTTTCTTGATTTTTTTGAAAAAATGGGTTTTACTGAAAATTTCAGCCTAGACGCTTATACGTCTTCTAAATAAGAATCTGTGGTCAAAACCTTAAAATTCGTGAATCTAGTCGAGTAATTAGAATATCAATATAATTATAATTAATATTAGAAATATAATTAAACGCTTGGTTTTACGAAATGCAGTATTTTGACTCGACATCCTTAATCACCATACAGAATACCACATATTCCCAGATTTTCATTAAAATCTGAAGAACTTGAAAATATGAGTAAAATTTTATTCAAGGATTTTTCTTGATTTTTTGAATGAAATAGATTTTCCTGAAAATTTCTGCACAGGTGTTTTTACGTCTACTGAATAAGAATCTTTGGTCACAACCTTAAAAATACGTGTAATTAGTCTAGTAATTAGCATAATGATATAATTATAATCATTATTAAGTATGTAATTAAACGCTTAATTTTACGAAAATCAGTCTTTTGACTCGATATTCTTAATCACCATAGAGAATACAACATATTCCCAGATTTCCATTAAAATCTGAAGAAGTTGAAAATCTGAGCAAAATATTATCCTAGGCGCATAGCCTAGGATTTTTCTTGATTTTTTTGAAAAAAATAGATTTTTCTGAAAATTTCATCATAGATGCTTTTACGTCTTCTGAGTAAGAATCTGTGTTCATAACCTTAAAATTCGTGAATCTAGTCGAGTAATTACCATATTAATATAATTATAATAAATATTAAGAATATAATTAAACGCCTAATTTAACGAAATGCAGTATTTTGACTCGATATCCTTAATTATAATAAATATTAAAAATATAATTAAACGCTTAATTTAACGAAATGCAGTATTTTGACTCGATATCCTTAATCACCATATAGAATACCACATATTCCCATATTTTCATTAGAATCTGAAGAAGTCGAAAATCTGAGCTAAATATTATCGTAGGCCATAGCCTAGGATTTTTCTTGATTTTTTTTGTAAAAATGGATTTTTCTGGAAATTTCAGCCGAGATGCTTATACGTCTTCTAAATAAGAATCAAACCTTAAAATTCATGAATCTAGTCGAGTAATTAGCATATCATTATAATTATAATTAATGTCAAAAATATAATTAAAGTCTTAATTTTACGAAATGCAGTATTTTGACTCGATATCCTTAATCACCATTCAGAATACCTCTTATTGCCAGATTTTCATTAAAATCTGAAGACGTTGAAAATATGAGTAAGATTTTATCCAAAGATTTTTCTTGATTTTTTGGATAAAATAGATTATCCTGAAAATTTCAGCATAGATGTTTTTACGTCTACTGAATAAGAATCTTTGGTCAAAACCTTAAGATTCGTGTAATTAGTCGAGTAATTAGCATAATATAATGATAATATTATTAAGTCTTTAATTAAGCGCTTAATTTTACGAAATGCAGTCTTTTGACTCGATATCCTTAATCGCCATATAGAATACCACATATTCCCAGATTTTCATTAAAATCTGAAGAAGTTGAAAATCTGAGCAAAATATCCTAGGCCATACCTAGGATTTTTCTTGATTTTTTTGAAGAATGGATTTTTCTGAAAATTTCAGCATAAATGCTTTTAAGTCTTCTGAATAAGAATCTCTGGTCAAAACCTTAAAATTCGTGAATCTAGTCGAGTAATTAGCATACTAATATAATTATAATTAATATCAAAATGTAATTAAACGCTTAATTTTACGAAATGCAGTATTTTGACTCGATTTCCTTAATCACCATAGAGAATATCACATATTCCCAGATTTTCATTAAAATCTGAAGAAGATGAAAATCTGAATAATCCAAGGCTTGGATTTTTCTTGATTTTTTGATTTAGTAGATTTTTCTGAAAATGTCAGCATAGATGCTTTTACGTCTTCTGAATAGGAATCTGTGGTCAAAACCTTAAAATTCGTGTAATTAGTCGAGTAATTAGCATATTAATATAATTATAATTAATATTAAAGATGTAATTAAACGCTTAATTTTACGAAATGCAGTATTTTTTACTCGATATCCTTAATCACCATACAGAATACCACATTTTCCCAGATTTTCATTATAATCTGAAGAAACTGAAAATATGAGTAAAATATTATCCAAGGATTTTTCTTGATTTTTTGGATAAAATAGATTTTCCTGAAAATTTCAGCATAGATGTTTTTACGTCTACTGAATAAGAATCTTTGGTTAAAACCTTAAAATTCGTGTAATTAGTCGAGTAATTAGCATAATGATATAATTATAATTATTATTAAGTCTGTAATTAAGCGCTTAATTTTGCTAACGCGGGAGACAGCGACAAAGCAAAATAGATAAATAGATAAAAAAGAAAATATATATATATATATATATATATATATATATATATATATATATTGATTAGTGGTAGGTGGTAGCAGGTTTTCTCTAATGCACGTAGAATTGAATACGAGAGCATATTTAGAGTTATCAATCTTCTCTTTAATGTTCTCTCATTTTCTCAATATTATTCTATTATTAGGTTGCTGTTCAAGCACCAGCTGTCCAAAATTATCAGTTGTATTTCAATCAAGCTTTCGCCTTCACAGAGGCATCATCAGAAATCTACGAAAAACAAAAAAAACTGCGCTACATAATTTGGATATGAAATGTAGAACGTAAACATATATTTAAGAAATTTGACCTTCTTAAGTTTGTGTAGACCCATCTCTTAAAACTGGAAAGTCTGTAGGAAAGGCACAAGATGACAGATAGAAGAGAAGTCCATAGCTTCAGTGCATGAGGAAAGCAGCTGGCATCCTAATAGTCTATCATCATGTCGACGGTCTGAGCACAGAACATCCCAGTCTCTTGCCGAGGGTCCAGGGCTTGGTCACTCGGATACAGGCAAACGTTCGTGATAGCCGTGGACGAACGACAAGTGTAGAATATGGCAGATGGAAGGGTTGGTTGAAGGAAAAGATAAGAGAAGGAGGGATAGTTAAGTAGAAGCCTTTTTTGCCATTTTGGATGAGAGAGAAGTTGAGGGAGGAGCATTACTCATCCTTGAATAAGGAGACCCCCATGGATTAGGAAGGCCTGCCAAGAAGGACAATAATTGTGATGGTAACCATTATTTTCGCCGTTCTTATGTCAGGTAAATATCTTACCATTGCTACAACCTATATCGACAAATGCACTTACTAGTTTTCTTAGCAAACAAATGTGAAAACTGCTTAATGATAGATTGTATTGGATTCTTGAAGGAAACAATTCTGTCCTTCCATTCCAATGTAGCTTTATTTGGTTACGAACAAGACATCCTTGATACAAATATGAAGTGGCAACCAAAAGGAATTGCTGATGATCATCATACCATGGATCATCGAAGCAGACTTTTGAGGTTTATTCCACATGACAACAACAACGATTGGAATTATTTGACTGTATGACCAAGACTGTTCACTCTCATTCATGATAGGAACGGCAACAAAGACGGAAGAATGATTTGGCAAAATCGGTGAAGAAGACAGGGAACTTAAGATGATGAGCTTTGGGACATGCATGTTGTACGTATGTAATTGCTACGATGTGACTGTTGAAAATGATTTTAAGGAAGTAATCTAATGTGAGACAATAACGTTCAAAAACTCATGAGGTGATAAAGACACTAAGGAGAGCGAGGGTGGTGACGTCTATATAACCAGTGTTCTCCACAAGTCTGTGGTAATGTGGTGCTTTCCTGCCGGCTCTGGCCAGACAAGATAATTATGTCGTAATTAGTGAGGCCTTAGATGATTATTAGATTTCCATCGTGGCTTTGAGACATTAGTAAGAAAACCCTATATGCCTTGCATGTTCGTCGTCATTTTCTTCTTGACTTAACTATGCATCTTTTATTTTTCAGCGTCAGATAATGGTTTAAATATTTAGTGCAAGTATTATTCGCCGATGATATATAAAGCATAATTTTCTAATATATCAGTCAACTGTCAGCCAAGTCCTTTAATTTTCACATAAGAACATTTAATGAATAATAATAATGGTTGGGTGATGCGATGGTGAAAGAGATAATGAGGATGATAAAAGCTTGAATGCTTTATCATCAATAATGTGTGTGGGAGCAATTTGTGTCATGTTGCTCCTTGTGGCCAACTAAGACAAAACCTTTTGTTGATATTTACAGTGTTGGCCTTCAAAGACCATCTTGATACTAGTGTTATCGTGTTTTGGATGTATATCATTTTCTTTTTTCCAACTGCGAAAGTTTCATAAGGTAATCTTGCCTCTTATGAGCATCCCATTATTTGAACTTCAGGTGTTATGTCTTCATCTTACACTATGCTGAAGTCTATGCTTACTAACCTAGGACCCCCCCCCGCCCCCCTTTGTTTTTTTTTTTTTTCTTCATATGTTTAAGTCTCCATTCATGGACAAAAGTCCACACCAAGTCTGGGCTTTAATTGAAATATAGATAGAATTATGAAACGGAGGACGAAAAGACAAGGGAAAGTATTTACAAATTTTTGAGAAAGGGAAAGCCCTGTCTTTTGAAATATGCCAGGTCATAGTTATTGAGAGAGACATGAGAAGGTAGAGTTCCAAGGCTTCGACGTGTAAGAAAAGAAGCGATCAAGTATGGAAAGAAGAAAAAAAATATATACATTTTTTTTTCCATACATATTCGCCTTATTCCGCTTTAGCGAGGTAGCGTTAAGAACAGAAGAGTGAGCCTCAGAGGGTATATTGTCACTTGGCCCACCGCTCCGTTCCTTCTTTTGGAAAATTATAAACGGGAGGGGAGGATTTTCAGCCCCCCGCTCCCTCCCCTTTCAGTCGCCTTCTACGACACCCAGGGAATACGTGAGAAGTCTTCTTTCTCCCCTATCCCCAGGGATGATATATATATATATATATATATATATATATATATATATATATATATATATATATATATATATATATATATATATATATGTATATATATATATATATATATATATATATATATATATATATATATATATATATATATATATATATATATATATATATTTACTGGAGGAAGTAAAGTGTTTTACATATCTGGGAGTGGATCTGGCAGCGGATGTAACCATGGAAGCGGAAGTGAATCATAGGGTGGGGGAGGGGGCGAAAATCCTGGGAGCCTTGAAGAATGTGTGGAAGTCGAGAACATTATCTCGGAAAGCAAAAATGGGTATGTTTGAAGGAATATTGGTTCCAACAATTTTGTATGGTTGCGAGGCGTGGGCTATGGATAGAGTTGTGCGCAGGAGGGCGGATGTGCTGGAAATGAGATGTTTGAGGACAATGTGTGGTGTGAGGTGGTTTGATCGATTAGTAATGTAAGGGTAAGAGAGATATGTGGAAATAAAAAGAGCGTGGTTGAGAGAGCAGAAGAGGGTGTTTTGAAATGGTTTGGGCACATGGAGAGAATGAGTGAGGAAAGATTGACCAAGAGGATATATGTGTCGGAGGTGGAGGGAACGAGGAGAAGTGGGAGACCAAATTGGAGGTGGAAAGATGGAGTGAAAAAGATTTTGAGTGATCGGGACCTGAACATGCAGGAGGGTGAAAGGCGGGCAAGGAATAGAGTGAATTGGATCGATGTGGTATACCGGGATTGACGTGCTGTCAGTGGATTGAATCAGGGTATGTGAAGCGTCTGGGGTAAACCATGGAAAGTTGTGTGGGGCCTGGATGTGGAAAGAGAGCTGTGGTTTCAGGCATTATTGCATGACAGCTAGAGACTGAGTGTGAACGAATGGGGCCTTTGTTGTCTTTTCCTAGCGCTACCTCGCACACATAAGGGGGGAGGGGGAAGGTATTCCATGTGTGGCGAGGTGGCGATGGGAATGAATAAAGGCAGACAGTGTGAATTGTGTGCATGGGTATATATGTATGTTTCTGTGTGTGTATATATATGTGTACATTGAGATGTATAGGTATGTATATTTGCGTGTGTGGACGTGTATGTATATACATGTGTATGGGGGTGGGCTGGGCCATTCATTTCTTTCGTATGTTTCCTTGCGCTACCTCGCAAACGCAGGAGACAGCGACAAAGCAAAATAAAATAATAATAATAATATATATATATATATATATATATATATATATATATATATATATATATATATATATATATATATATATAAGAATAAAGTGCATAGAAACGCGCATCTTCATAGAACATAGCCTAACGGTTACATTCCTTCCTCGCGCACAAGGGTCCCGGCTTCGATCCTGGCTGTTGGAGGTTTGTATTATATATATATATATATATATATATATATATATATATATATATATATATATATATATATATATATATATATATATATATATATATATATATATATATATATTTCCCGCGTTAGCGAGGTAGCGTTAAGAACAGAGGACTGGGCCTTGGAGAGAATATCCTCACCTGGCCCCCTTCTCTGTTCCTTGTTTTGGAAAATTAAAAAAAAAAAAACGAGAGGGGAAGATTTCCAGCCCCCCGCTCCCTCCCCTTTTAGTCGCCTTCTACGACACGCAGGGAATACGTGGGAAGTATTCTTTCTTCCCTATCCCCATGGATATATATATATATATATATATATATATATATATATATATATATATATATATATATATATATATATATAAATGAGATGGAAATGAGATGTTTGAGGACAATGTGTGGTGTGAGGTGGTTTGATCGAGTAAGTAACGTAAGGGTAAGAGAGATGTGTGGAAATAAAAAGAGCGTGGTTGAGAGAGCAGAAGAGGTTGTTTTGAAATGGTTTGGGCACATGGAGAGAATGAGTGAGGAAAGATTGACCAAGAGGATATATGTGTCGGAGGTGGAGGGAACGAGGAGAAGTGGGAGACCAAATTGGAGGTGGAAAGATGGAGTGAAAAAGATTTTGTGTGATCGGGGCCTGAACATGCAGGAGGGTGAAAGGAGGGCAAGGAATAGAGTGAATTGGATCGATGTGGTATACCGGGGTTGACGTGCTGTCAGTGGATTGAATCAGGGCATGTGAAGCGTCTGGGGTAAACCATGGAAAGCTGTGAAGGTATGTATATTTGCGTGTGTGGACGTATGTATATACATGTGTATGGGGGTGGGTTGGGCCATTTCTTTCGTCTGTTTCCTTGCGCTACCTCGCAAACGCGGGAGACAGCGACAAAGCAAAAAAAAAAAAAAAAAAAATATATATATATATATATATATATATATATATATATATATATATATACATATATATGTGTGTGTGTGTGTGTGTGTATGTGTGTGTGTGTGTGTGTGTGTGTGTGTGTGTGTGTGTGTGCGTAAATAGAATATACAGATAACAGAAAGATTATAGTCATGCTTTTATCTAAGCGTTTAAATAATTCTGTTGGATTCCTGAATTTCAGTATGTACGTCTTGTCATAACTTACTGGAGGTTAATATAGGAAAGCTCATATCACGATTAATGCATGAATCAGATCTAATAACTAAGATGGCTATTCAAGTTGAGAGAAATGTCTGAGGTACGATTCATATATCATATGATATAAAGATATGGGAAAGGTGTGTGGTGTCATACCTTTATCTGGTCCAAATCGGCATTTACGACCCGATGCTGCTGGAACAGTCTCGCTGGTTTATTTCCACAATGAAGTTTTGTCCGAAAAAAAAAATCAGATAAACCAGACCGAGTTGTGTAAGGCTGAGCATACGTTACTGAATAGCTATAGTATGACGGTATGCAAGTAGTAGCAGTCTCTACCACCAGATCCATTTCCAAACACAAGATTGACGCATGTGAGTTATGGAATATTGACGAGAACTGTATGGTCTTTCTCACGTTAAGAGCAATTTAACTTTTCAGAAAATTAAAGGTTTTCTAGTCTGCTGTACCAAAAATATTAATTTTTTTCTAGTCATTATAAAAACATTGCAGCTGGATAGATATTGCTTTGACTACAAATATGTGTAATGAATATTACATTGACGCTGCAAAAATAAAAAAAAGAAATCTTTTCTTTTATCAACACGTCAGTGAAGAGCGGTGATTTCTGTATTCCAAAACCAATTTTGAATATCATAATTACAGTGGATGTCCACGTCTATATGAATGAGAACTGATCATAACGGATGCTGGTATTATACGATGCCCATATAACAAATTACTTTTGTAAGGTGGGATTACATTTCCTCAATCATATATGATTTTGAACAAGTTCTTGTTGACAGATAGGACGAAAAGAACAATACAAGATCACATGATCATTAAGATGCTGAGTGTACGATGAAAATTGTGATACGAAATCACCTCCTCACTACAGAGCTGAGCTTCCGTAGTTGAATCTTATTATGAATAGTGATGTCATTACTTACATGATTAAATTTCTGTAGGAAGATCAAAAGAGCCTTACCTTATGGGTAGTTCAAGTTGATAGAGCCACATATTAGTGATAAAAATAAGGACAAGAACTTTAATATATAAAGACCCTGGATTGTAATTAGTAAGATACGAGTATCATTATTCGTTTGAATTATTTACAGCCAACTGTTCATATTGACGGTACGTGGACACAGAGCAGAACCAACCACCTGAAAATGATGAAATGTTTCATATTTCCTACTTTGCAAACTACATGATTTGTTGACACGAGTGAACTAATTTCTCATGAAATAGCACGTTTCGTTTGTGTGATTTAATTTATCTTTTCAAACCAGGCAGTCTGGGGTGTTTCTGGCTAAATACTCCATAAAACTAGTTTTAACGCGGAGGTTTTATTTTTCTAATTAAATCAGTATTACGGTCGGTTCCTCACTAATCCTTCGGCAATTTGTTTCATCACACACGCGATCAAAGAACTGGTTGTTGCATGAGGTTCTCATTCAATGAAAGTCAAATTTGATTCGTCCACTGGGATTAGATTTAGAACGATTAACGGTGGTATTATTATTATCTGGGATGCGAACCATGCCTCACTGCGAGACATGTACACATCCACACTACGAAAGTCATGTTCATTCAGACCATGAGCCATATATACCTGTTTAAATTAATGAATCCATGAAGATTTAGAAAGACTCGACTCCTATGATGATTACTGTAAGAATCGACTCCTATGATGATTACTGTAAGAATCGACTCCTATGATGATTACTGTAAGACTCGACTCCTATGATGATTACTGTAAGACTCGACTCCTATGATGATTACTGTAAGAATCGACTCCTATGATGATTACTGTAAGAATCGACTCCTATGATGATTACTGTAAGAATCGACTCCTATGATGATTCCTGTAAGAATCGACTCCTATGATGATTACTGTAAGAATCGACTCCTATGATGATTACTGTAAGAATCGACTCCTATGATGATTACTGTAAGAATCGACTCTTATGATGATTACTGTAAGAATCGACTCCTATGATGATTACTGTAAGAAACGACTCCTATGATGATTACTGTAAGAATCGACTCCTATGATGATTACTGTAAGAATCGACTCCTATGATGATTACTGTAAGAATCGACTCCTATGATGATTACTGTAAGAATCGACTCTTATGATGATTACTGTAAGACTCGACTCCTATGATGATTACTGTAAGAATCGACTCCTATGATGATTACTGTAAGACTGTGAGTCAATGACATTAACTTTTCAGCATGATCTGTGTGCTGGGTTACAACCATGAGACCATAAGGTTGAAACTGAAGAACAGGCTGGCTTGTTGTGCTGATCCTCATGCCACAAGCATCGTAGTGAAATGATATGGCATGACAGTGTTTTTCTTTATGGATGGACTTACATACCTTGATCTGCCGTGATATTTCCAAGGACGTGAGTGTATGGCGGGTTAACTAACACACCTCAGCTAAACTCTGCTATGAATCACAAGTAGGTAAAGTCCTTTTCTCGTCCGTTTATCCACACATCATAAGACAAGTGTATCATTATCGAAGGTACAACTGGATGGTTATTTCTGTTCGCGGACGTACCTCAGCCTGATCATTATATAAGCATGTAAGGTACTGTTTCACCTCATGTAATAACGCGTATGAAACACGTTGCCTGAGGTTGATCACTGATCATCCGAGGTGGTCACGTGACATTCCACTTGATGACGTATATTTCTAGGTAATTATATGATTGCCTGAAATGATTCCATGATCATCCCTATTGATCACTTGATAACCATGTGATCATCCCAGTGTATCACGTGATCACTCCATGTGATCCCGTGGTATGATTACAAGATCACATGATCAGATGGAAGGATCACGTGATCAACTGTGTTTACAATATTCACTGTTTCTCATACTTTAGGCTGATTGCGCCACTGAGTGATACAACACTGTCTTGCCTTATGGATTGACGGAATCCAACCCAGAATTATCATCATATGGTATAGCATTGTCATCCACTATGTGGTGACCCACGGATTTGAGTCTAGTGACACGTACTAGTACATCAGTTACACTTGGCTTATATGTTTCAACCTGGTTATTACGTAGAAGGGTTCGTCATCGTCTTTCATGATATCTTAGACATCTGAGATAGGACATTAGCACAGTTTATCCAATATTGGTTTGATTCGTGAGGGGATAACCCATCTCAGTTGGTCTAATCATCTTTACCTAGACAACATTTCTAGTAAGTTCTTGGACGACACATAACCCTAGAAATTCTTCAATAATCAATATCACTTTCACCTCATTAAAAGCACATGACTAGAATATCCTTTTTTTCTTATCATCCTTCATTTCTTTTTATATCAGGTTTCCCAGCCTCTGCCCCAGCTGCTCCCACGTGGGGAGGAACGTCTCCTAACTCAGCTGAGTAAAACATGTCCAGAGCCTAAAGCTGAACCTCTGGTGTAAAACTGAACTTGTATAGTACGCTGTTTACCATCGTCCTTCTTGTTTTCTCTTGACTTCTTTGGCCTCTGTTTGATCCGTATCATCTCTGTAATCTAGGTGATCAGACACCTACTCTACTGCCTGATGTTAAATGGGATCATGATTATCACCATTTCCTCTTCTTTATTCTCTCTAGCACCACACGTTAGCATAGATCCCTGACTGGCGATATGTTGTCCTGTGTACCTTCAGATTCCAGCTACTTTACAAGAAGAAAAAAAGAACTATATTTCCTTGCCATATCCAACCATCATGCCCATTTTACCATCATACACATTAATTGTATTCAGATAGTCGGTAACGATGAGCTTCGAAGTACCTCCATCAAATACATCCGTTGCATCCGATTGCCAAAGAGTTAGACCCTTTCCTGCGAGACCTTCAGTATCCCGTCTGACATAACGTTGCTGGAATATATAGTATCATGTTGTCCCATACCTTACGGTGTCGCATCTACAATAAACGTCGCAGTAAATTCGGATCCCGAAAGCCGAAGTTTATGAACGCTGCCACTCAAGACTGCGAAGGTTTGTAACTATACTTCGAGGACTTTGAGTGTGCCTGTAGAATGGAACAAGGTGGGTAATAAACATATCAAAAACGTAAGTGAAAGAGACAGATGGGCAGACAGGAAGAGAAATTTGACAGATATAGAGGAGAACTGAAAGAAAGAATGACATGCAGATAGATATAAACCGTTGCGAATAGGAAAACAAGAGAAATAGGAAATTGATCATAAAATGATTAATGCTATAGAATACATGATTAATCCCATAGAAAACAGCCGAAGTTTTAAACTAGCGAGACGACAAGTAACTTCGAGAAAACGTCTAACCTTTAGCTTCTAATTTCACTCAAATGATAACCTTAATCTAGCCTGTGTTAGCAGGCCGATTGATAATGTAGGTTACAAGTCATTTTCCCAAGAGACCTCATCTATACTGTACCTGTGTCCAGGTGGTTGTGCTAACTGTAAGCAAATTCCATAAAGTTGCCACAAAAATAGATCATTAATCAAAAATGATACATAGAAAATAAAAGGAAAAAAATTGCTTATTAGATTGAGATAATTTTGATATGGAAGGTGTAATAACTGGTTCTGGAAAGGATACACAGAACAAAACTTTCATTAATTACTGAAAGATAAGGCTAATTAAAGAAGCATTTGAAAAGTTAAGTGCACTTTCAGTGGAAGAAGATAATCTAAATGAACGTAAAAGAAACTATGAACATTTCCAGAGAACTTTAAACTTTTTCGGAACGTTTGTGGGGAACCAGAAATAGTTGCTGAGAATCTTAAACAGGTAGATAAAGTCTTCTAATTTTTAAGAAGAGCTTGGAAAAGACAGAGAAATTTTGAGAATTAGTAAAGAGTGCAAATGTATATAAAGAGGTAGTAGAGAGTACAAATGTATATAAAGAGGTAGTAGAGAGTACAAATGTATATGAAGAGTTAGCAGAGAGTGCAAATGTATATGAAGAGTTAGTAGAGAGTGCAAATGTATTTGAAGAGTGAGTAGAAAGAGCAGAATTATGAGAGCATGCAATTCTTCATGTAGATCTCGAGTGGGTAAAGAAAACATGAAATAGCCTATAAGATTCAAAGTCGACGGGAAGCTTGGAGTCGCTGAAAAGTCTAGAGCAGACAGGAAACATCGAACACAGCTGCTGCGAGTTGTCTGTCGATGAAGAGTTAAAGAAAAAACTGGAAGGAAAAGAAACTGAAGATGAGAGGAAGAAAATGGCTGGTACACACAGACACCTGCACGTTCAGGCCCGCCTCGAGCCTTCAAGGCATCTTTTACTCCATCCTTGAACTTCCTCCTTGGTTTCCTATTTCCCTTTTACCTTCCATTTTCTGACTTACTACCTCTCAGTCATCCTTTCATCACATATCTTCTCCATATATCCACACCTTTTCAGGACGACCTCTTCAGTTCTCTCGATTCTCTTACTATCACATTTCACATTGATCCTACCATTTCTTATTCTATCAACCCTCATTATACCACATATTGTCATCAAACAGATCATTTCCAACACAATCATCATATCCTTTACATTTTTGTGTAAGGCTCAGGCCTCATATCCTGTACAACGCTGAATGAACTACTATACCATCAAACGTATCCATCTTTGTTCCCCTCCTCACCCACCTTTCATTGGCTCACCTGATCTCCCATGGTTCCATTCTCTGCCACATCCACTCCCAGATATCAGAAGCACTCCACTTCCTTCAAATTCTCTCCATTCAAACTAACATTCCATATAACACGTTTCTTTTCACTGCTAAACTTAATAACCTTGCTTTTATTCATAGTTATTCTCAACAGCCTCCTTCAACACACTCTCCAAAACTCAGACACCAGTATCTGCAATTTCTCACTCGCACCTGCCATCAACAAGCAACAACGAACTCACTTCCAAGGTCTCCCAACCCGCAGCAGATGACGCATCTCTGCCTCTCTTCACGGTGACCGTCATTCAGCCTTGATGCAGACCCACCTTCACCACTCATTCTGCTCTCCACTTACCCCCACACACGCCAAACTCTCTTGTTAAAAACTCCTCGCTGCTTGTAACAGTCTTCCTCCTGCACCATATAATCGAATCACCTTCCACCCTATCACCTGCTCTCTCCAAACACAAAAATACCACATATTGCTCGTTCTATTTTTCTAAGTATTTTTCGCAAACATTTTTTTCAGAGCAAACTCTTGGTAAAACACATTCTCTGTCATTCCTAATAACACATTGCGTTTCTTAAATTTGATCCTCTGTATATACCTTCACCCTCTCAATCACTCATTACTCTCGCATACAACTTACCGAGTACACCTAACAAACATTTAGCTCTATAGTTTGAACATTCACCTTTTTCTCCCTTGCCTTTATAAAGTCGTGCAACACATTGATTTGGCCAGTTCCCAGACACATCACCATGATCTATACACACACTGGAAATAATACAGTCACCTCCATTCTTTTCAAATTCAAGAAGTACAATACCATCCACTCCAGGAGCCTTGCCACATCTCGTCTCACGCAAAGCTTTCACCACCTCTTATCACCTCACCACTTACCATGAGTCTCCCAATTCACATACTTTCCTGACCCAAGCACCCAACATCCGCCTCCCTTTCATCAAACACATTCAACAATTCGTCAAAATACTCATTCCATCTTCTCTTTACTTCATTTCTGTTGGTTGCTACTTCCCCATTTACACCCTTCACCGATGTTACCTTCTGTTCTCTTGTTTCTTCTTATGCAATTAAATTCCTTGCAAAGCATTCTCTTGTTCTTCCTGAAGTTTGTTGATGCCCACACAATCCAACTCTTATCTGCCCTCTCTTTGATCCCCTGGTCCTTCCATATGACCTCCTGCCGATTCAACTTGAGTATCTCCCACTCACTCGCACTTCTTCCTGTAAGCAACGCCCTTTCACTTGCAACTTACCTTCGTCATCCTGCTACTCATTACTCTTTCGCATCTGCCTGCCTTCCACCTGCCTACACCCTTCTATCGCACATGCCAACATTACTTCCTTAAACACTTCTCATTCCTCACCAACTTCCTTAGGTTGATTTCCTCTCATCTCTTGCCATTCTGCACTCAGTCTTACTTGGTATCTCTTCACAAAATCATCTTTTCCAACCTCACTCGACTCCAACACAACCTTTTCACCTACGTTTCCTTCACCCTCGTCTCCACCAGGTGATGATCAGACATCCCAGCAGCTGCCCTGTGAGCACATTTACATCCAAGAGTCTCATTTCTACACACCTAAGTACTTATATAAGTATAGTTCACAAAACACAGACACATACACACACACACACACACACACACACACACACACACACACACAAACATATATATATATATATATATATATATATATATATATATATATATATATATATATATATATATATATATATATATATATGTATATATGTGTGTGTGTGTGTGTGTGTGTGTGTGTATGTATGTATGTATATACATGTGTATGGGGGTGGGTTGGGCCATTTCTTTCGTCTGTTTCCTTGCGCTACCTCGCAAACGCGGGAGACAGCGACAAAGCAAAAATATATATATATGTTGGAAAGGATCACAATTTTGCGCGTGATCAAGATATTCTCATGAGTCCACGGGGAAAATGAAACACGGTAAGTTCCAAAGTGCACTTTCGTGTAATAATCACATCATCAGGGGAGACACAAGAGAGAAATATAAATCAGTTGATATACATCGAAGAGACGAAGCTAGGACGCCATTTGGTAAACATGTTTTTTGGACAATCACATATTTACCAAATAGCGTCCTAGCTTCGTCTCTTCGATGTATATCAACTGACTGTTATATTTCTCTCTTGTGTCTCCCCTGATGATGTGATTATTACACGAAAGTGCACTTGGGAACTTTTAGTGTTTCATTTCTCCGTGGACTCATAGGAATATCTTGATCACGCATAAAATTGTGATCCTTTCCAATATATATATATATATATATATATATATATATATATATATATATATATATATATATATATATATATATATATATATCGTTTTTCTTTCTTTTCATACTATTCGCCATTTCCCGAGATAGCGAGGTAGCGTTAAGAACAGAGGACTGGGCCTTTGAGGGAATATCCTCACCTGGCCCCCTTCTCTGTTCCTTCTTTTGGAAAAAAAAAAAAAAAAAAACGAGAGGGGAGGATTTCCAGCCCCCTCGCTCCCTTCCCTTTTAGTCGCCTTCTACGACACGCAGGGAATACGTGGGAAGCATTCTTTCTCCCCTATCCCCAGGGATATATATATATATATATATATATATATATATATATATATATATATATATATATATATATATATATATCTTTTCATTCATGATCGCCTTATTCTCCCCATCACAATACATCAGAGTATATATCTAATTCCTGTGCAGAGCAATGTTTTCCTCGGGTGGGCGGGCGAGCGGTGAGCTACCTTAATATAAAGGGGATATATCAGTCCTTATTTATGGGCAATCGTGACTGCAGTGCTAGAAGTTTAACTGAATCGTTTGTTAAAAACCACAGCATCTGAACCTGTATTGGTATCATATACATGATGAAAAGCGTATATTAGTAATTGCAGATACTATATCTTTAATGCAACTACATATCTTTTCTAAAAAAAAAAAAAAAAAGTTAAAAATACAATATTTAATCCAACAGTATTGATGTTTCATATCCGTTTTCTATAAAACGTTACTGAAGCTAGACTTAGTATTGTTTTCTGTTTCGTTCCATCACTGAATCAAATAGAACTGACATGTATCAATTCTTCTTTCGTAACAGAAAATTCTAGTGATCTCGTATTATACACAGACATTAACAGGTTGAACACCTGATCTGAAAAGATATTGTCTGGAGGTTTTTGGCAAAATATTATTTCCCACTGGGATGCGAGAGGCAGCGAGGATGAGTATTGTATTCTCATGTCCACCTGTTGCCTGTGACATTTGGACGCAGCCTGAGTTTGTTTTCGTGGGTCATACCTTGATTAGCTCGGTAAGGCCAGTAGCTCGATATTGTTGAAAGATTTTCGGCATAGAATATTGAGCTACTGCGCTGAGGGGTAATTTTGTGAGAATACTGCTAGCACACAAATATCATCCTTACATCCCTCACTCATGGGGAAAATAGTGTGGCTTGGCAGATGTGACGTATAATGATTTAAGTATGATAGATCTAGATACTTAATTTCTCTGTGTTATCTCCCAAGTCGTATGTTTAAGCAGAGGTTCATTAATCTGTTGTTAGACTGAACCCTTACTGATGATGGCGTTCCCTCTGCCAATCCTGGGAAGAACTGAAATCACAATATAATTTGTTTTACCTCGAAAACGTTGAATAAGCTGGTAATATTTGTCTAATAGCTCCTTCGATCTCTCCTTCGGTACATCGTTAGTACTTGCATTATAAATAACAAGTGCATTATCGTTAGTACCACCACAAATCTCGTCTACAGCGTCGGCAACATCATCTACCCTGACAACTGGAAAAGAAACGTTTACGAAGTGAAGGGTCTCTGGCACAGATTTCCTCTAGCTGTCCTCAGATCATGGAGTCACAGACGAGTCTTACTTCATGTTCATTGTCCTCGACATCATCTTAAACCTGAAACCGATTGTTTATCATCATAAGCATCAAAAGTAAACGTTTGTGGGGTTTGCGCCTCGTCGCACTATCTGGAAGGGTCGGCTTTCCCCGACAAGACAAAGATTACTTTGGGTATCTCAACACCCACAAGGCTGCTTCCCGACGTTGATGACTTACTCACTTCCCAGTTCTCTCAGCAAGCTGGATTCGACGATATCCTGATGGCGATCTACCCTGTGTGTTAGAACACTTTTTTATCCAGTGGCTGCAGCCAGCTCTTCCACAAAGTGTCCATCTGTCTACACAAAGCCTGCAGATCGAAGGCATCGCAAGATTATTTCAAACTGAACCAGGTTACTGGTTCCATATTCAGAGACGCTGCAGAAGACTTCTGTAGGACACTCTTCCCACCTTACCTCAACACAACATACTCCTATTTGTCCCTCAGCACTTCTCCTAAGAGGACAATTCATAACCATTGCTGCACGCAGCCCATTTTATCACAATGTCCTCCTGTAATTCAGCTCCACACCGGCTCTATGCAAGCTCTCTTGTACCCTAGCCTTACGTCATAAACCCAACCTACACACTATCCATATCTACGCCAATGACCCATACAAGTCACTTCTAAGACATGTTTACACACTACTCTTCGTCATTGCTCTGGAGTAAACTACCATAATCTACACTTATTCTCATGGTGTACAGGTCTTATTACTCATTTTACTTCCATTTTACCAAAGTTTTCATGAACACCGTAAGGACAACGTAGTTTCCAGATAATGTTTGAGTGTTAAGCTTCATTAAAATCTGACGTGCATGTAACTGCTGTTTCGGGTGGAGTGCCACTTCTAAAACATTTTGGAAATAACCGCATCAAGTTCGGGATATAATTTCTTTACTTTTGGTTTTGAAACTTTTCTGAATTTTTTTCTAATAATATCTTACATTGGAGGATTCACTGGGGTGTTAACTGAGTCATAATCCTCTTTCCATTTATCAAGATTATGTATGTTTATAGCAATGTCCTTTATTACCAGAATCCTATAACGAACAAAACCAGTGTTATAGCAGTCATCTGTTATACACACATGAACCGGCCAACTCAACTCCATCAGCAGTGACCAACTGTAGTATCCTTCGCCTTTATAATGCTCTTGAATCTCCTCACGAAGAGAGAAATGAGCCTCACCCACATGAAGCAGCGTCTCTCACCACTTCGCTGCTTCAGCATCTCTTTACCTGGTAACAAGAGTGTCCTCACTCACCTGCTTCTTCTGCAGCTGATCTCGAAAGAAAAAAGAGAGTTGCCGCAACCTAACTGTCAATGTCTTTGACTGACAGCACTTTCCAAGTTTCTTCACTTATGCATCTATCATTCCAGCGTTGGCTTCCAAAACTGTACAGCAGTCTTCAGAACGCTCAAAGCAGGAAACTCCAATTTTCGGAAAAGGCGAACACAGTAAAATATATATATGAACGCACAGAATAGGAATGGCTTGGACAGCCAGAGAGAAATAAGAATTCAAATGTCTTTTAAACTCACGTCCCTGACAGCTGATTCAAATACGACTTCCCTGAGGACACGGTAGATTTTAGTTGCTGGAGCTTTGATGTGAGAAAATTGAGTGACGTTTGATTACGTTGGTGTTTTTTTCGTATGTTGACATAGTAGAACCCGGTAGGCTGTAACTCCCGATGACAAGTGTTTGATTATGAGGGTAACTTAAGATTTGTGATGGTAGCGCGGGCAATGATGATGATGGTGGGCCCTAGCATGAAACTATTCACACACACACACACACACACAGACACACACACACACACACACACACACACACACACACACACACAGATAGATAAACAGACACACACACACACTCACACACACACACACACACACACACACACACACACACACACACACACACACACACACAGATAGATAAACAGACACACACACACACACACACACACACACACACACACACACACACACACACACACACACATACACACACAGATAGATAAACACACACACACACACACACACACACACATACACACACAGATAGATAACACACACACACACACACACACACACACACACACACACACACACACACATACATACATACATACACACACAGATAGATAAACAGACACACACACACACACACACACACACACACACACACACACACACACACACACACACATACACACACAGATAGATAAACACACACACACACACACACACACACATACACACACACACACAGTAAAGGGGATGGGGGAAGAAGAGGCCCTGCGTACTCTAGCAGCAGTGAAGGTCACTGTGTTTCTGCAAGGCCGCTTCACAATGCTAAGCCGCGGGATTACGATGTAAAGATAAACTCTATCGCTTGGGATCCGATAAGTCGATCTGCTATATTGATTTCCTGTAATGCGGTGACCTGAACATTGTGCCTCGGTGTGGTCTGATAAGTCAGGCTGGTACAGTGACTTACCTTCTGTAGTGTGGTGACCTGAACATTGTGCCTCGGTGTGGTCTGATAAGTCAGGCTGGTACAGTGACTTACCTGCTGTAGTGCGGTGACCTGAACATTGTGCCTCGGTGTGGTCTGATAAGTCAGGCTGGTACAGTGACTTACCTTCTGTAGTGTGGTGACCTGAACATTGTGCCTCGGTGTGGTCTGATAAGTCAGGCTGGTACAGTGACTTACCTTCTGTAGTGTGGTGACCTGAACATTGTGTGGTCTGATAAGTCAGGCTGGTACAGTGACTTACCTTCTGTAGTGTGGTGACCTGAACATTGTGTGGTCTGATAAGTCAGGCTGGTACAGTGACTTACCTTCTGTAGTGTGGTGACCTGAACATTGTGCCTCGGTGTGGTCTGATAAGTCAGGTTGGTACAGTGACTTACCTACTGTAGTGTGGTGACCTGAACATTGTGCCTCGGTGTGGTCTGATAAGTCAAGCTGGTACAGTGACTTACCTTCTGTAGTGTGGTGACCTGAACATTGTGTGGTCTGATAAGTCAGGCTGGTACAGTGACTTACCTTCTGTAGTGTGGTGACCTGAACATTGTGCCTCGGTGTGGTCTGATAAGTCAGGTTGGTACAGTGACTTACCTACTGTAGTGTGGTGACCTGAACATTGTGCCTCGGTGTGGTCTGATAAGTCAAGCTGGTACAGTGACTTACCTTCTGTAGTGTGGTGACCTGAACATTGTGTGGTCTGATAAGTCAGGCTGGTACAGTGACTTACCTTCTGTAGTGTGGTGACCTGAACATTGTGCCTCGGTGTGGTCTGATAAGTCAGGCTGGTACAGTGACTTACCTACTGTAGTGTGGTGACCTGAACATTGTGCCTCGGTGTGGTCTGATAAGTCAGGCTGGTACAGTGACTTACATACTGTAGTGTGGTGACCTGAGCATTGATCCTCAATGTGGCCTGAAAAGTCAAACCATTGCCATGTCTCATTAAGGTGTAGTGACCCGAAATGCCACCGTCAGCGCGATGAACTAAGCCGAAACAGTGACTCACTGATGGGTTGTGACCTAGATATTGATCCTCGAGGCAGAGTAAAATGTGATGCTTATCTAGTCATCTGCAGCATATATTCAGTGAGGTACTTTGACCTCTCCATGGTCCTCACTACTGTCCTATTTTCTAGAGGTATAACTCATTATAGTGAAGCTTTCAATCGTACTGTGTTTCCTATATTTTGTTTACGAAGATGGTGGCGAATAGCAGTAAAGACAGAGAGAGAGAGAGAGAGAGAGAGAGAGAGAGAGAGAGAGAGAGAGAGAGAGAGTATTTCTAGTCAGTAATGGAAGCTTTTGCATTTCTTCATCTCTTCCACCACACTACGTGCATTGCATGTCTCGTAAAATATAACAAATAGATTCATAAAAAAAAAAGAAAGAGGGACATAAAATTATATGGCGCATCAATCCAAGCAATACCATGCCACAGTGCCAGCCAGAAGCCAAGAGTTTCGGTTCTCATTGCGTACAGTTGCAACAACAGGGTCACTTTGTCCTCTATGCCGAGGGAGGAGGCGTTGTTCCACGGCCAGGGGGACCAAGTAGAGTACCACAGGAATCGGTCTTAGGACCAGTTCTGTTTCTCATCTACATCCATGATATTGATAAAGGGCTGAGTTGTATGATAGAAAAAAAAAATGCGCACGATACTAAGCTGGGAAATAAATAAAGATACTGCGGCTATTGAACGACCAACAATCACACACACACACACACACATCCTCCTGCCACCTCTGGTTTCATTCTTCGCACCTCTCATCAGGCAGATCAGAAGCCTTCGCACTTTCTTTTCTAGACATGTCCATTACAGAGGTGGATATATAGACTGTACATATGCCAGTCGCCTGTCATCTCACACACTATAACACCCCAGTGTCAGCTGTCTCAACGCCAGTGTCACTGCTGTCGTCAGCATCTTCCCTCCTGCTACATGAGTAGAGAGGAAAGGAGACTGGTAGGTACGCCCAGACTCGTGTATCACTTTAAAAGGAAAAATGTGTGTATCCCGAGGATCTCACACTTGCGATTGTTCCCAGACCGAAGCCCAGGAGATGGCGTCTGAATTGCATTCTTTCATTTTGAGGAATCTTTTAGTTTGAAACCCAAATCAAAATAACAAGGCGTTAAGCGCCATATGGAATAATGAAATTCCTCGCATTTTTATGTATGAATGTTACCATTATTAGCATTATGATAGCAAAGCTTTTTCCTTGGTTGACACGTATGCTAAGGTGCCATTTTCAAAATAGTTCAACTCATATTTTCCACATCGTCTCGAGGATTATTGACAGTCGTCATTACATGTATCCATTGTCAGAAGATGACGCTCAGGTTTTTCTTAAGCTGATTCGGGAGCGTCAGACGACTGACATGTTACGAATAGAGAATTTCATTACAAACAACGCCCCAGCGTCCCACACCATCATGACCTAACCGATCTTGAATGATGTTTGACGAGGATAGTCGGTCGCAATGCTTTCATTTCCTACCGCCAGGTCGTGAGTTTTAATCTTCGTGTATAAGAAGACAGAAAGATTTCTTTAATATAGTCTTTTGAACACCAGAGCATTTGTAACTAACTAGTATTGTTGTTGTTTTTTTAAAGCCAACTCCGCCCCATAATTTCCCCGATCACCACACTCACATACAGGTTAGGTTAAGAGATCAAAAGAATGATTTCACTTTCCATTCCTGCCATGTACTCTCTACTTCCACCTAAAGAATTTATTGATACTCGACCTGATACACTCTTGGCATCATTATGTTCAGAGAGTTTATTTACTAACGTTCCTGTGGAATGGACTACTTAGTCAATACTCACTATTGTCTATCATCACCCATCAAGACCAGCACCCAAGAATCCCCGACCATACTCGAAGGCCTATTGCATGCTTGTAGCACCAAAACCCCTTACGGCAGCGTAGATGGTAAGTCATAGGTTAGATAAGTTATCAGGTAGCGGAAGTAGCCTAGGTACGTTTTCAGGTAGCGGAAATTACCATGAGCTCCCCCTGGGCCTAACTTTTGCTGGCTTCTACTTGTGTCATGAAGAACACCAAGTTCTGCAAGACAGCACCAACCATCCGAGTACATCCTGCTGATACGTTGATGTCTCTTACGTCGTCATAAATTAGAATTTGGAGCATCGTGAAAAACTACAGAAGGCTACGGAAGAGATTTCTATCTCGAGATTCACTTATGAGTTGAGTGCGGAAAACAAGATCCCCATTCTTGATGTAAACATCTTGGCTCATGATGGTGAATACCAAACTTAGTGTCCAGCGTAAGTCTACTGATCAGGGCAGTTGCCTGACGCTGGAAGTGAATACCTCCAAAGGGAGAAATTAAGTGTTATCCGAGTCTGCGTGAATGAAATATCTAATCACATGCAAGAATTCCCGAGTTCAAAGGAACATCATCTTTATTGTTCAAAGAATTTTCCCCTATCCCACCATCAGATTCTGGAGTATTGATTTAAAAGAACACACAAACAATAAATTCATATTATGAAGTAGATCAGAATTACAATTTCTTCTTTCAGCAGAAAACAAATAGTTTTACCTTGATCTTTTAGTTTTAGAGAATCTTGAATACGATAGTTATGTATAGAATACTATAGGTAGTAGCGAGACTGGCTTTCTTAAATCTGATTAAGACTGTATGTAGCGTGAACTCTTTGATTATATCAATTGGAAAAGAAAACATGGTGGTGCAATCGTTTCAAATGAATTTGTGTACTTTACTGATTTTATGAGAAAAAAAAAAATGTCACTCTTGATTCAGAAACAGATAAGTCGTAATCATGCTCATCAATGGTAAGGTAATCTATTTAGCGAGTAATATTTTCCACTCGATGTGCAGTTGATCCATATTTAACATGGTATTGGCCAAGACACACACAGCTTCGTATATATGGATCCTCCTGATTCGCTGAATTCAGTGCTTTCTGACAGCTATTTCAATCATTCATATGTGTTAAGACATATAGTGGCCTTTATCAGAACAATGTTCCTTGAAACATTGATTACCAAAATATGGGAGATGAAACTTCGATACATTTTGCTCTTTTTTGTGATGAAGTGTTTGCTGCAATACATTCTGAAACGGAACGGAAACACACCACCCGAAATGAAATCATTTTCCTGAACGTTTTTTATTTTTCTTATCGTACCCAAAATATTCTGTGTAAACTTTCAGTCCTTCAGACTCATGTCACCACTGAAATCATCGTTCATGACCGTCAGCGGATTTGACCCTCTTCACCAGCAGTAATCACTCCCCCCCCCCCCCCCCCCCCCCCCCCAAGAGACCTTACGACCTCCACAGATCTTCCAGAAAGTCAGGAATGCAGTGCAGAAAGAACAAGATGATAATTACTCCCAGAGGCAACAGCAGTTGCAGCAAGTGGGCGAGGTAAGAGGTGCCGCAAGGACATTTACCCTGGATTCAGCGCAGATAACGATGTCGAAGTTTACTCAAAGACTTCCCTGTTGGTGACGTGACAGTATTCGGCAAGCGATCACTCGATGCGGAAAGAGAACGTAATCATCTAATGGAAGAAGATGGGGGAACAAACTTCAATAAAGACACGAGACAAGAGTAAAGTGGAGGAGAACTGATGGTGAAAGAGAACGTAATCATCTAATGGAAGAAGATGGGGGAACAAACTTCAATAAAGACACGAGACAGGAGTAAAGTGGAGGAGAACTGAATCGCATATTATTGAATGAGACGTGGCAGAGTCCATAGGATTAAGTAGAACCACATGATATAGTCCCCGACATAGAAAACTATATATCTTTTCATCATTGCTCCGCTCCCAGTTCAATGGGAGATATCAGATAAATGCAGCTTCACGGACATCATTCACATACATTTTCAAACCGTATTATGATTGATAAAGTGAAAAATGGGCTTCAAAATCGACGAAAGCATTTCCTGCGGTTTCTCTTCACATACAAAGTTGATTCGTCAACCAGGACCAAAGTCTATCGCATCTGATGCATCTCAAGTGAAATATCCATATCCAAACCTTCGCCTGATCTCGCTAACAACATAGCATCATTTGCTTACTACAACTGGGACAACTTCCATTTTGTTTCTTCATGAAGAAATTCCCAATAATCACTTCACCTCACTTTCATTTCACGTCCATCCATATTGATATTAGATAACCTCGCTGCTATCGTACAACTTTGACGCACTCCAACATTCATTTCTAACCAATCACTCATACCTCCATTCACTCTCATAAATCTACTATTTCCGTTACAAAACCTAACTTACCACAGCATTCAATAGTCTTCTGTTTATAGCTTATAGAATCCAAACTTCCTTAAGTCCCTTCGTGTAACCTAAGTCATAAACCTTTTCTGAATCCATCAATCACACTGACATTTCTTGAAACTCTTATTTGCCTATGTTCATAGATTTGACCTAATCACTCTCTTTCCTTCATTAACCATTTGACTTGTTCCTCATAACGAGGGTTTACTAATCCTCTCAAAGATTAGTCTCTATCCTAACGTACATCTTGCTAATCACGCCAACTAAGCGGCGCAACAATTACAGCCTTTGGCTAACGGTCAGGCTCCTGACCACATTTCTGTGCTCCTATACACACTCTCCACATCCACTCTCCACAACTCCATCTATATCTCCAGCTTTTCCTTTTTTTGAAAGCAATATTTCTCTTCTAGCTTCCCTCTTTGTAACATCGGCTTTTTCTATATACCTATCTTTCTCTCTCTCCTTACCTCTCTATGCATAGAGTTACTGTAGATATGTTTCTTTTACCTTCATCTTCAATCAATTCTTTAGGATTCTTTTTCCATCTCTTACAAACTTAGCATTCTAACAACTTGTTCATTGCTTCCGCTTTTTATAGATCCCAATCTGCTGTTGTTTTTCACCCTCTTCCAGAATATCTTTCCATTCTTTTAAAATTTTCGATTTCCATTTCTTCTGAGATCTTCATTTGTTTTTCTTTTTATTGATACGTACTGTCTCTTTAATTCTTTTATTCATGCCTTTATTTCAACTTTTTTTGTCTTCCTTTCTTTGCTCTGTTCTGGGAAGTTTGTCTCGTATACTCTTTTTTTTTTCATAAACAAACTTTCTCAAATCTTCAATCCACCATGTTGTATCTCTCTCACTATACACCTTATTCATGAACCACCTCACACTAGTAGTCTATAGGAACTTACTCTTAAACTACTTCCACATCACCTCCACTTCAACTTGAACAGTTTCGGATCCTCTCAGCTCTTCTCAAAAATTATCCTGGATGGTGCGCATTTCCGCCCTTGTACTTTGCATTTTTCTTCTATTCCTCTTTCAGGGTTTGAGTAGAATCGAAGTGAATGAGGCGGAAAGGTGAAAAAAAAATATATTTCAGCTGCTAATGTTGGATATGATCATCAACATATCTTCATTACAGGACAGAGTTAACAGCACGGGTTATGTAAATTGCACATGTGAAGATACATAAGACCGGCAATCTCCTCCTTCCCATAGTTTCCCAGGTTACTACACCCACATACAGGTTATCTAAAACAGATTGAAAGATTAATTTCTCCTAACAGTCCTTCCATGTACTCTCTACTATCAACTAATATAATCAATGACATTCTTCGTCGCACTCGACCAGATGGACTCTTGGTATTACGAGATATAGAGAGCTTCTTTGCTATCGTTCCTGTGAAACCAATATTCAACACTGTATATAACCACTCGTCAGGATAAACACCTAAGATTCACAGAGCAATACGAGAAGACCCACTGAAGTCCCATTCCGCAGCCCAGATGGTATGCTATTCCATCAGTTAGAGAGAGAAGCCATAGGATCCCACAAAATAACCGATGGCTTCATCTAGAGACAACGACCAAAAAATCTAACAACCAGGACATGGGGCTAAGACAGAATACTACAGCTATATACCCCAGCACCACGTAGTAGCCAATGAGCAAGCAGCGCTACGTGCACATACGCCAGTACGTATTAACCAGCCTCATTATGCTACCCACAATTATTCCCATTACGCCACTGACCTCTCCACGCGCTCCTAAAGATGAATTGATGGATTCAAATCGAAATGCTGAGACAACTCTTCCTTAAGCCCCGTCGCGGTCGAGATGTGCACGTAAAGAACTGCCACAGATGAACTAGAATGTGTCCGTCTCATCTTCGTAGATATAGATGGTCATCATTTGCTCATATGATACAAAAAGAAAAAAAAAACACGGGGCAACATCCTAAGCTGTGAGAGGAAGGTACAGACGTTACCTATCTTAATATCAACCAGAGCCGTGTAACCCAAAAGGATTTTTCTGACCTTCACCACCTTCACCTCAACCTCTTGATTTTGGACCAGTGGCCTTAGGGTCGATAGTGGTGTTCAGCAACTGGGCAAGACTCCTACAACCGCACTAGCAACAGTTCGTTATCAGTTATCTGTCTTACCCGACTCGAGGAAACTATTTAGCCATATATATATATATATATATATATATATATATATATATATATATATATATATATATATATATATATATATATATATTATATATATATATATATATATATATATATATATATATATATATATATATATATATATATATGTTTGTGTGTGTATATATATGTATACATTGAGATGTATAGGTATGTATATTTGCGTGTGTGGACGTGTATGTATATACATTGTGCATGGGGGTGGGTTGGGCCATTTCTTTCGTCTGTTTCCTTGCGCTACCTCGCAAACGCGGGAGACAGCGACAAAGCAAAATAAATAATAAATGAATAATATATATATATATATATATATATATATATATATATATATATATATATATATATATATATATATATATATATATATATATATATATATATATATATATGTATTCATATAAATAAGGCTGATTTCGAATTGGCGCAATACGTCAGCAACATAGCATGCTGCATAACATCCAATACCACAACATAGGTCAAAAGCATGATTTACTACATGACATATACAGCTCCACAACATACGTCACCTGCATATGTAGCACCCATCCTGGTAATGTCATACAGCGTTCGTAAGAGTATAATCCTCCACTAATCCCTCCGATTATCATTACGGTGCAGTTGCTCAGAGGATTTTTCGGTTGTGACAATTATTTGGGCATAAAATTTGTATGTATCAAGCATGAATTTAAATATCTCTCCCAAAAAAGAAATAAGCGTAACCATTACAAAAGGGAAATGTAATACATACTGAAATATTTAATCATTTTGCTTTGATTTAGCATAATGTGCTGTCTCGTATGTGACTGAATGTTTACATTCTCTCACAGTAGATCATACGTAGGTACATTACAGTCCATTACCCCCGATACATCTCGTAGTGTTTTTATAATATATCACAGTGTAGTTAAGTTAGAATACACTGGTGTCTTTATGTGTTAAAAAGAACAGGACAGTGAGGCTTACATATCCAAATATCGCCCCATTTCGTAATATGTTCCATTGTACTTTCATTAAGCGGAAATATAGATGGAGGCCAGCGGAGGTGGCCCGAACAAGAGGCGGAGGCGGTGGGGTATGAGTGGTGGTTCGAGTAAATTGGCTGTAAACGTCGCGAAAATCCTTTTATGTAGCCCTCGGCTTAATTTGGAGTGAGATAAACGAGAACTTCAGTAAAGCTAAGCCATCACTTCCTTGCTCTACGGTGTTATTAAGGTATGAAAGTGGTGGCGAGAGAGAGAGAGAGAGAGAGAGAGAGAGAGACAGACAGACAGACAGACAGAGAGAGAGAGACAGACAGACAGACAGACAGAGAACACAATGTGTGAATGGGTGAGAGAGATAGACTGGAAACCGAGACCAAAGATCAGGTTTACCTCAAAAATCAGTGGATCAATTAGTGTTACTTTCACATACACGGAGTAGGTCAAATGCATCCTGTATCGTACGGTTGGTTGGTTGGTTGTTTGGGCTTCAGGCCTATCAATTGCTCAGGGTCATTAAGGCCGTCAACGTCAAGCTACATCCACCAACCGAAACATCTTTAACACCTTCCTCAGGTGTTAAAGATAATTCCAAGACCACATGTGTACACTCTCACTGTGCATGTGGCCCATGTGCTACCTTCCTAGATAGGTGATTTTCCAGAATTGCTCTTTCTAGCCTTATCAACATAGGTCGGTGAGAGCGTATACTCCATATCTCCAGGGTACATATGCTGCCATGTAGTGAGGCATATAGATATGTCTAACCATTTTGTGCACATTTCAGCACAGTGAGATCATAGGACATCCTACTATCGAGAGAGCTTCGCGTACATCAGTTTCTATTCATATACGTAAAATCAATGATTTAACTCAACTATGTAAATGTTCTTTGTGGAAAGTTGCATTTTGTATCCTCTATCATATATTAAGATTTCCGTTTAGAAAGTAAGAGAAAAAGATTCAGATTATGGACTTGTATTTGAGAAGGTCAACCCTAAGGGAAATTACTTCAAAAAGTTTCTTTCCCATATCCAAGATATTGCACCACTTGAATGTAATTCATGGAAATTTCTTTGGAGAGTTATCTTTTTCTGAAAACTGAGACCGCAAAATTATATTTCCGAGTCTTCTCAATTTTGAAGTGAAAGGATAAACTAGCAGATAACGTGCTGGTGTTGACCATCTTCCATGGTAAGTTTCTGGGCTTAGTAGCTTAGGCGATCCATGATGGAGTTGGCTGACCAACTGAAAACTCTTAGGGTGTTCACTGATGAAGGGCATCGCTATGTAGACGAAAGTCATAGATAGTGTCAGGTTTCTGTGAACTGAGCCAAAGTTTTGGGTACTGATTTCTACAATGTAGTCATTCCATTGAGGCTTCTCACACGACAATTAACCTTTAAATTCGTTTCTGTGTCAATCCATCGGAGTTGGTGAACATTTTTGCGAAAACATGCGTAAATACATTATCTTTGTAAGATCTTCCTTGAAGTAAAGTCATCTTAGAAGGAATCCAGCCTAAACGAATGTATTCCCAGTATTCATGTTAACAGGTTCCTAGTAATATTAGCATTAACATTTACGTGAGACGATAAATAGAATGAGTTGGGATAAATTTATCCATACTGGAAATTTCTCCATTCTGCTTCATCGATAAAGTTCATGAAAGAGAAAAGGAAGCACGATAACCAGGCGCTATAGAAGCAGTGGCAGCATCACATGACAGGTGATATTTCCACATACAAGAGGACATTAATCCCACCATATAATGAAATGGAGACCAACAAAACTGACGCAGTGTGAAATGATAACTACAAATTGCCGTGTTGAAAAACAGGAAGAAAAAAAAATAAAAAAAAATAGCTGTTTACCAAATGTGTGGTGTTTCATCCTCAAACAGAATGATGAAATATAGTTCAAAATAATTCCTCACCAATTATGCAAATACTGTTATTTAATTCCTTTGGCGATGGATTTTGTGTACTTCTATTTTCGTGCCACACCGCACGTAACGACGGTAATCAAACTGTTTTATGCACTACAAATCCTCGTTGATTTTCCGATAAAAAATCCTTTCGATTGAGCCCATAACACCAATCTGGGGGTTACGTTATTGGTATGGACTTTGCAGAGATTATGAAGCTAACAGAATTATTCATGAACAAAAGGTATGCAAATATCTCTGCGAGAACTGTATACACACGCAGGGAGCGTACCTAGTAATGCCTTCATAGACAAATGCATAGAAAAGATAAAGGTATCTATGCTACCTAAGACACCTTCAAACACCATCACTTCTTCCAAAGAAAGACATCTGATGTCACACACACACACACACACACACACACACACACACACACACACACACACATCTTTTCAGAGGATCCTACAGCCCAGTGCTGCGCTATATCCAGTTGCAGGAAAATGTGGACTCCTTTGGAGTGATAAGTCTTTGGATGAGACTGTGCGCCCAGTGATACATTCTCACCATAGGTGACTTTTCACTCACGCTGTAACCTCATGTACATAGATTTTGGACACACACACACACACACACACACACACACACACACACACACATATATATATATATATATATATATATATATATATATATATATATATATATATATATATATATATATATATATATATATATATATATATGTGTGTGTGTATATATATATATATATATATATATATATATATATATATATATATATATATATATATATATTTTTTTTTCCTTTGTCGCTGTCTCCCGCGTTTGCGAGGTAGCACAAGGAAACAGACGAAAGAAATGGCCAAACCCACCCCCATACACATGTATATACATACGTCCACACACGCAAATATGCATACCTACACAGCTTTCCATGGTTTACCCCAGACGCTTCACATGCCCTGATTCAATCCACTGACAGCACGTCAACCCCGGTATACCACATCGATCCAATGCACTCTATTCCTTGCCCTCCTTTCACCCTCCTGCATGTTCAGGCCTCGATCACACAAAATCTTTTTCACTCCATCTTTCCACCTCCAATTTGGTCTCCCACTTCTCCTCGTTCCCTCCACCTCCGACACATATATCCTCTTGGTCAATCTTTCCTCACTCATTCTCTCCATGTGCCCAAACCACTTCAAAACACCCTCTTCTGCTCTCTCAACCACGCTCTTTTTATCTCCACACATCTCTCTTAACCTTACGTTACTTACTCGATCAAACCACCTCACACCACACATTGTCCTCAAACATCTAATTTCCAGCACATCCATCCTCCTGCGCACAACTCTATCCATAGCCCACGCCTCGCAACCATACAACATTGTTGGAACCACTATTCCTTCAAACATACCTATTTTTGCTTTCCGAGATAATGTTCTCGACTTCCACACATTCTTCAAAGCTCCCAGAATTTTCGCCCCCTCCCTCACCCTATGATCCACTTCCGCTTCCATGGTTCCATCCGCTACCAGATCCACTCCCAGATATCTAACACACTTTACTTCCTCCAGTTTTTCTCCATTCAAACTTACCTCCCAATTGACTTGACCCCCAACCCTACTGTACCTAATTACCTTGCTCTTATTCACATTTACTCTTAACTTTCTTCTTTCACACACTTTACCAAACTCAGTCACCAATTTCTGCAGTTTCTCACATGAATCAGCCACCAGCGCTGTATCATCAGCGAACAACTGACTCACTTCCCAAGCTCTCTCATCCCCAACAGACTTCATACTTGCCCCTCTTTCCAAAACTCTTGCATTCACCTTCCTAACAACCCCATCCATAAACAAATTAAACAACCATGGAGACATCGCACACCCCTGCCGCAAACCTACATTCTCTGAGAACCAATCACTTTCCTCTCTTCCTACACATACACATGCCTTACATCCTCGATAAAAACTTTTCACTGCTTCTAACAACTTGCCTCCCACACCATATATTCTTAATACCTTCCACAGAGCATCTCTATCAACTCTATCATATGCCTTCTCCAGATCCATAAATGCTATATACAAATCCATTTGCTTTTCTAAGTATTTCTCACATACATTCTTCAAAGCAAAGACCTGATCCACACATCCTCTACCACTTCTGAAACCACACTGCTCTTCCCCAATATATATATATATATATATATATATATATATATATATATATATATATATATATATATATATATATATATATATATATATATTATTTATTTATTTATATATTATACTTTGTCGCTGTCTCCCGCGTTAGCGAGGTATCGCAAGGAAACAGACGAAAGAATGGCCCAACCCAACCACATACACATGTATATACATACACGTCCACACACGCATATATACATACCTATACATCTCAGCGTATACATATTTTTACACACACAGACATATACATATAAAAACATGTACGTAATTCATACTTGCTACCTTTATTCACTCCCGTCGCCACCCCGCCGCACATGAAATGACAACCCTCTCCACCCACACGCGCGCGAGGTAGCGCTAGGAAAAGACAACAAAGGCTACATTCGTTCACACTCAGTCTCAAGCTGTCACGTATAATGCACAAAAACCATAGCTCCTTTTCCACTTCCAGGCACCACAAAACTTTCCATGGTTTACCCCAGACGCTTCACATGCCCTGGTTCAATCCATTGACAGCACGTCGACCCCGGTATACCACATCGTTCCAATTCACTCTATTTCTTGCAAGCTTTTCACACTCCTGCATGTTCAGGCCCCGATCACTCAAAATCATTTTCATTCCATCCTTTCACCTCCAATTTGGTCTCCCACTTCACCTTGTTCCCTCCACCTCTGACACATATATCCTCTTGGTCAATATTTCCTCACTCATTCTCTCCATATGACCAAAGCATTTTAAAACGCCCTCTTCTGCTCTCTCAAACACACTCTTTTTATTTCCACACATCTCTCTTACCCTTCCATTACTTACTCGATCAAACCACTTCACACCACATATTGTCCTCAAACACTTCATTTCTAACACATCCACCCACCCCGTACAACCCTATCTATAGCCCACGCCTCGCAACCATATAACATTGTTGGATCCAATATTCCTTTATACATACCCATTTTTGCTCTCCGAGATAATGTTCTCGACTTCCACACATTTTTCAACGCTCCCAGAACTTTCGCCTCCTCCCCAACCCTGTGACTCACTTCCGCTTCCATGATTCCATCCAATGCCAAATCCACTCCAAGATATCTAAAACACTTCACTTCCTTCAGTTTTTCTCCATTCAAACTTACCTCCCCAGTTGACTTGTCCCCCTACCCTACTGTACCTAATAACCTTGTTCTTATTCACATTTACTCTCAGCTTTCTTCTTTCACACACTTTACCAAACTCAGTCGCCAGTTTCTGCAGTTTCTTACCCGAATCAGCTACCAGCGCTGTATCGTCAGCGAACAACAACTGACTCACTTCCCAAGCCCTCTCATCCACAACAGACTGCATGCATGCCCCTCTCTCCAAAACTCTTGCATTCACCTCCCTAACAACCCCATCAATAAACAGCTCAAACAACCCATGGAGACAGCACGCACCCCTACCGCAAACCGACATTCACTGAGAACCAGTCACTTTCCTCTCTTCCTACTCGTACACATGCCTTACATCCTCGATAAAAACTTTTCACTGCTTCTAGCAACTTGCCTCTCACACCATATACTCTTAATACCTTCCACAGATAATCTCTATCAACTCTATCATTTGCCTTCTCCAGATCCATAAATACTGCATACAAATCCATTTGTTTTTCGAAATATTTCTCACACGCATTCTTCAAAGCAAACACCTGATCTACACATCCTCTACCACTTCTGAAACCACACTGCTCTTCCCCAATCTGATTTTCTGTACATGCCTTCACCCTCTCAATCAATACCCTCCCATATGATTTCCCAGGATACTCAACTAACTTATACCTCTGTATTTGAACACTCACCTTTATCCCTTTTACCTTTGTACAATGGCATTATGCATGCATTCTGCCAATCCTCAGGCACTTCACCATGAGCCATACATACATTGAATATCCTCACCAACCAATCAACAACACAGTCACCCCCTTTTTTAATAAATTCCACTTCAATACCATCAAAACCCGCCGCCTTGCCGGCTTTCATCTTCCGCAAAGCTTTCACTACCTCTTCTCTGTTTACCAGATCATTCTCCATGACCCTCTCACTTCGCACACCACCTCGCCCAAAACAACCTATATCTGCCACTCTATCATCTAACACATTCAACAAATCTTCAAAATACTCACTGTCCATCTTCTCGCATCGCCACTACTTGTTATTACCTCTTTTTCTTCCATACAAGCTCTCCATTACCCAAGTGAGTGAGGTAGCGATAAGATCAGATAACTGAGCCTTAGAGGGAAAAGTTCTCAATTGGCTCCTTGCTCTCTGTTCCTTCTTTTGGAAAGTAATACAGGAGAAGAGGATTCCCAGCCACCCGCTTCCGCCCTCATAGTCACCTTCTACGACACGCAGGGAACACATAGGCAGTATTCTTTCTCCCCTGTCCCCAGTATATATATATATATATATATATATATATATATATATATATATATATGGTTTGGGCACATGGAGAGAATGAGTGAGGAGAGATTGACCAAGAGGATATATGTGTCGGAGGTGGAGGGAACGAGGAGAAGAGGGAGACCAAATTGGAGGTGGAAAGATGGAGTGAAAAGGATTTTGTGTGATCGGGGCCTGAACATGCAGGAGGGTGAAAGGAGGGCAAGGAATAGAGTGAATTGGAGTCATGTGGTATACAGGGGTTGACGTGCTGTCGGTGGATTGAAGCAAGGCATGTGAAGCGTCTGGGGTAAACCATGGAAAGCTGTGTAGGTATGTATATTTGCGTGTGTGGACGTGTGTATGTACATGTGTATGGGGGGGGGGGTTGGGCCATTTCTTTCGTCTGTTTCCTTGCGCTACCTCGCAAACGCGGGAGACAGCGACAAAGTATAAAAAAAAAAAAAAAAAAAAAAATATATATATATATATATATATATATATATATATATATATATATATATATATATATATGTATATATATATATATATATGTATATATATATATATATATATATATATATATATATATATATATATATATATATATATATATATATACTTATTTCTTAATACATATTCGCTATTTCCCGCATTAGCGAGGTAGCGTTAAGAACAGAGAACTGAGCCTCAGAGGGAATATCCTCACTTGGCCCCCTTTTCTGTTCCTTGTTTTGGAAAAAGTAAAATGGGAGGGGAGGATTTCCTGACACTGCCCCCCCCCCCCTCCCTCCCCTTTTAGTAGCCTTCTACGACACGCAGGGAATACGTAGGAATTATTTTCTCTCCCCTATCCCCAGAGACAGGGGAGAACATGGTACAAATTCTATTGACCAACACTTTAGTGTGGATGAATAACTGAGTAGACTGTGGACCGAATGCCACAAACAGGATTCGAACCTATGCGCTCGACTCTAGGCGGCTTTTGACCACGTCATGGTCTAGAACGCTAACTGCTACACCACGGAGGGCCACTCTAATCACTAATCAACTCTAATGCAAACCATTGCCATTCCGAATAATGTTTTGGCACCATTTATCAGATTATGGTCGGGACGTGTAATAGCAGGATGATGATTCAATGAAATAATATCGAGGAGTCATTTATAATGAAACTGGACAGTAACTGTTACTGATGTTGTTACATCAGTGAGCAGGTAAGACACATGTGTGAAATAAAACTATCTGGCAATTCCATAAGCAGTATTCCTCATTAGTCACATTGATACTTGCAAGATATTTGGTAAATCCAATGATGTGTGATTCTAAACATAATGATTGTGGCTTTGGAATACAGGTGACTCATTAATGTGGTGAAAATGATATCATTCAACATACGAAACTAGAAGCGTGGGAAAGTCTCTCCCTATGCAGAACAAATAAAGGAATCATCTGGTTTTGGTAGTGAATAAGGACAAGATTTCTTGCATCACCATGGTATTGACTTAGGTTCTTATTTTCATTTGAGCTCAAGGTAAGCTTTCCAAAGCCAGAGCAATAGAGATACGACTGAAGTGGGAGCCACGAGGCACTTAAACGTGGAGACTGCGTAGCCTTGAGTTCTCTCTCTGTTTGACTTACTTCTGAAAGCACTGAGAAAATTTGCACATCACAGAGAATTTTCAGGAACAGTAATTCTGTCATGAAGGATTCTTCCACAGTTAGTGGAGCGTTTAAGAAAGATGCATCTGCGTCCTTCTTGAAGGAAATTTCATTGCCTTTATAAGTCTTTATCAGCAATATCAGTGTAACTCTAATTACATGAGACATTGATTGTTTTGTAAGGTCACGATAAATATCTCTTTCCTTTGTCTCTCCCACGAACGGTCATAAATCTGTGGCTGGAGATGACGAAACAAAATGGAACGTTGTCAGCTGTGTTACTTTCCTAAAGAATTGTCACTCCATATGTAACATAAACAAATATCATTGTTGATTGAGGGACAGTTTGTCTGTCACACGTCTGTCATCCTTCCCATATTTCTTCTGTTGTTTGTTTGTGGATTATGTGTGATCTTCTAGTTGCTGGTTGTGTGTAAATGATGCCCTACATGTACGGGAGAATGCTTGAGGAAATTTCCTATATGTTCGCTGGAATGTTTCATTATCAAATGGGTTTTCTGTACTGTTCAAGGCAGGTCATCGCGTCATCACGTGTGTATGTCTGTCAGTTTATGTATACGTTCGGTGGATCATGTTTACCTCTGCTGGGAGTCGAAGGTCACTAGATTTTTTGTTTTTCTCTTTGGAGGGAGTGAGGGATGGGATAAATGACTTACTTGGCTATATTTCAATAAATTTTAATAGCATTTTCCATATATTTTCCATATATATTTTCCTGGTAAATTATATGGGAGGGTATTGATTGAGAGGGTGAAGGCATGTGCAGAGCATCAGATTGGGGAAGAGCAGTGCGGTTTCAGAAGTGGTAGAGGATGTGTGGATCAGGTGTTTGCTTTGAAGAATGTATGTGAGAAATACTTAGAAAAGCAAATGGATTTGTATGTAGCATTTATGGATCTGGAGAAGGCATATGATAGAGTTGATAGAGATGCTCTGTGGAAGGTATTAAGAATATATGGTGTGGGAGGCAAGTTGTTAGAAGCAGTGAAAAGTTTTTATCGAGGATGTAGGGCATGTGTGCGTGTAGGAGGAGAGGAAAGTGATTGGTTCTCGGTGAATGTAGGTTTGCGGCAGGGGTGTGTGATGTCTCCATGGTTGTTTAATTTGTATATGGATGGGGTTGTAAAGGAGGTAAATGCAAGAGTCCTGGAAAGAGGGGCAAGTATGAAGTCTGTTGGGGATGAGAGAGCTTGGGAAGTGAGTCAGTTGTTGTTCGCTGATGATACAGCGCTGGTGGCTGGTTCATGTGAGAAACTGCAGAAGCTGGTGACTGAGTTTGGTAAAGTGTGTGGAAGAAGAAAGTTGAGAGTAAATGTGAATAAGAGCAAGGTTATTAGGTACAGTAGGGGTGAGGGTCAAGTCAATTGGGAGGTGAGTTTGAATGGAGAAAAACTGGAGGAAGTGAAGTGTTTTAGATATCTGGGAGTGGATCTGTCAGCGGATGGAACCATGGAAGCGGAAGTGGATCATAGGGTGGGGGAGGGGGCGAAAATTTTGGGAGCCTTGAAAAATGTGTGGAAGTCGAGAACATTATCTCGGAAAGCAAAAATGGGTATGTTTGAGGGAATAGTGGTTCCAACAATGCTGTATGGTTGCGAGGCGTGGGCTATGGATAGAGATGTGCGCAGGAGGATGGATGTGCTGGAAATGAGATGTTTGAGGACAATGTGTGGTGTGAGGTGGTTTGATCGAGTAAGTAACGTAAGGGTAAGAGAGATGTGTGGAAATAAAAAGAGCGTGGTTGAGAGAGCAGAAGAGGGTGTTTTGAAATGGTTTGGGCACATGGAGAGAATGAGTGAGGAGAGATTGACCAAGAGGATATATGTGTCGGAGGTGGAGGGAACGAGGAGAAGAGGGAGACCAAATTGGAGGTGGAAAGATGGAGTGAAAAAGATTTTGTGTGATCGGGGCCTGAACATGCAGGAGGGTGAAAGGAGGGCAAGGAATAGAGTGAATTGGAGTCATGTGGTATACAGGGGTTGACGTGCTGTCAGTGGATTGAAGCAAGGCATGTGAAGCGTCTGGGGTAAACCATGGAAAGCTGTGTAGGTATGTATATTTGTGTGTGTGGACGTGTGTATGTACATGTGTATGGGGGGGGGGGGGGGGTTGGGCCATTTCTTTCGTCTGTTTCCTTGCGCTACCTCGCAAACGCGGGAGACAGCGACAAAGTATAAAAAAAAAAAAAAAAAAAAAAAAAAATATATATATATATATATATATTATCCCTGGGGATAGGGGATTAAGAATACTTCCCACGTATTCCCTGCGTGTCGTAGAAGGCGACTAAAAGGGGAGGGAGCGGGGGGCTGGAAATCCTCCCCTCTCGTTTTTTTTTTTTTTTTTTTTTTTTTTTTTTTTCCAAAAGAAGGAACAGAGAATTGGGCCAGGTGAGGGTATTCCCTCAAAGGCCCAGTCCTCTGTTCTTAATGCTACCTCGCTAACGCGGGAAATGGCGAATAGTATAAAAGAAAAGAAAAATATATATATATATATATATATATATATATATATATATATATATATATATGTGTGTGTGTGTGTGTGTGTGTGTGTGTGTGTGTTCTAAATACCACACAAAATGTCGATAACTGATTTATGATGACAGTTTTCAGCCTTCTTTAAAAGTCAGATGTTAGCAAAATTTACAATCATTTTCCCAGTAATTCATTTATTTCACTCCTACCAATGTTGCTTAAACTTAGTAAGTGTCACATCTTTGGTTATTCTTGGCGTATGAGTATTTAAGGTGTACAAAGGAAGTAGACATATCACATTCGCTCCTGCATCTTTAACTTTCTAGATGATTCATTTCCTTTGACGTCAACTTTGATTGTGAACAGGAGAACGACTCTTTTTCATTCTTTCGACGCGTAGAATGAATTGGAAAATTTCTTCATAAAAATAATACAAGAATTCTAATGATATGGACTTACGAGAGAAAACCTTCATGATGAGATCATCAGTTTTGAGAATATATGTTGATAGGGAAATATCCAAACTATTGTTGTGTTCAACGCCACATCAGTTTACAAGTATTATGCTTATAAACAACATTAAAAGTTCTCTGAACATTTTTAATGAGAAAATGCCATTGACCGACAGCTGAGGGTTTAATTACCACATCACGGACGTGCATTCTGGGCAACAGCTGAACAAGCGAATCTCGCTGATGGCCAACCCATAACCTGTCAGCCGGCAGACGCTTCTACACATTAATATTATCACAGGAGCTCAGCCATCCACGTCACAAGAGACTGCTCATACAGAGGTGACGAGATAGTGATTATGAAAGAGCACTTGATGATGTATTTGTAGTTACTAGATAGATATTTGAGTCTCCTCTTTTCCGTCTTGATTTACAAACGTACGCTTAATTCCATACAACTTAAAGAACAGCAGCATGAAAATCCGAGACTGTTAAGTTGATGTAATCGTTACATCATAACACTATAAAGCTACTAGGATCTTTATATTTCCCGAACACCCCTCTCATATCTGGGGTTCTCTGATCCTACGTGATTATTCGACCAAGTCGAGTCAAAAGCAACGAATCATCACACTCACGTAATTTCATATCAGAATTTGACCCAATTTCCACACGCGTTGGTATTAGTTCTCCTTTCCTCCTCATTAGATTCTGTTTCCGCGTCAGCTTCCAAGAGCTGGGTACTTGCAAGCCTCCGTTCTCATACAAGCAGTGCTTCACTATGCGAGCCACTGCCTTACATAATGACTGTGTGGTTCTTGGTACTTCAGAAGTACACTGTTGTGATGTCTGTCTCTTATAGTGATAGGGTCTAGAATGCTCTACCTTCTCATGTCATTCCTGTTCTCTGTGATCTTGTCTGTTAACTACAATTCTTGAATGGCTTTTTTTTTTCCCCTTTTTGTCCGTTAATATGTCTTGAATCACTCTCTCTCTCTCTCTCTCTCTCTCTCTCTCTCTCTCTCTCTCTCTCTCTCTCTCTCTCTCTCTCTCTCTCTCTTGTCTGTTTCATTTACCGTTCTCAATAAGACGTGGTGTCTATATATATATATATATATATATATAGATTTCTTTGACAAAAAAAGAAAAAATCTTTGCAGTGTAATTCATCTCGAATCAGAGAGGTGGTGGTTAATGGACCAGCCAGTGTGTCGCCACGGAGCTACAGCATCTACGTAAAGATCACGTAATGTAACACCGTGTAGCGTAGACGGTGATAGTGTCAACGGTGCACACACTGCCTCCGTCGTCTTGCAAACTGTAAGACAATTGTAAGAAACTCAGTGAATTGTTATACACGCAAGTGATGACCTTCCTGAAATTGATGATACAATATTGCAATCCTACGAAGGTATAACTTTTACTCTCCCAGTAGAACGTTTGTGTATTTGCACCCCCCCCCCCCCCCACACACACACACACATGCACACACACACGCTTGCACGGGCCGCACAGGTTCGAATCCTGGTCGCGGCGTCCGGTCCACAGTCCACCAAGCTCTCCAACCTCCCTTAGAGTCTGGTTGATAGAATGAAGACCTGGCATAGACTAGGATGTGTGTGTGTGTGTGTGTGTGTGTGTGTGTGTGTGT
The DNA here is from genome assembly GCF_036320965.1 of Panulirus ornatus. NCBI lineage: Eukaryota > Metazoa > Arthropoda > Malacostraca > Decapoda > Palinuridae > Panulirus > Panulirus ornatus. The sequence continues at coordinate 36,167,892 of NC_092241.1, read as the reverse complement.
GTGTGTGTGTGTTTTCCAAAAGAAGGAACAGAGAATTGGGCCAGGTGAGGGTATTCCCTCAAAGGCCCAGTCCTCTGTTCTTAACGCTACCTCGCTAATGCGGGAAATGGCGAATAGTTTGAAAGAAAAGAAATATATATATATATATATATATATATATATATATATATATATATATATATATATATATATATATATATACATATACAAGGTTTAAAGAGTAGGCTGCACGAGCGCAAAATTCTCTCCCCGAAACACACAAAAATCACACACACACACACACACACACACACACACACACACACACAGAGTTGAATTTGTATGTGTAATCTGATGTAGTTGTACATGATCATCAGTAGAGTTTTTTGTAGACTTCACATAACTATATCAAATGTTTATGTGTTTAGCAGAGGTATGAGTTCATACATATACACGTGCTGTCCAACGTGGACATCAAATCTCAGTACTGTACTTTTTTCGGAACAATAAAAAAAAATAGTTTCCATCTCGAATCTCTAAAATTTCATTTTCCATGGTTCGATTTCGATAATCTTTAAGATAAATTCTCATCATATGTTTTAACATGGTAAGGTTCGATTTCTTTCAGTTATCTTTAGACTTTCTGGGCAATTTCTTTTTTTCTTATTGGTTTATTGTTCCAACGAACCATATGTAGTTAATTGCTTCACATAAAGACAGCCAAATATCACTAAACTACACCGTACCGTTAGAAGATATGCATTACAGTATTACATCAAAAAAGATTGTGAGTAGCAATGCCAAAATGCCGTTCATCAAGCTGCTTATTTTCTTGATCTCTTTATAAGTTCACGGAGGGTCCACGTCGCCTGTAGATTAGCGTTAAACCATCCGCTTAAGCAACTCCCAGCAGACCAGGTAGATACCATTCTCCTCTCTCCACAGACCTCATTACTTGCACAAATTATTTCCATAAATTCTAACTCCAGACAATGGAGACATCTTTTTGATGTAAAGAGACTTTTTCAAGAGACTTTCAAAACAACATTCATCTCGCTGATTTACGAGACTTCCAAAACAAATTTTACCTTCTCAGGTTCCATAACAACAAATGGAGGCTGAGTATTTAGTATGGTAAAGGAAAATTTAATGTTCCCAGGCCACTGTGTATATCATGTAAACTTCCATGGCTCTAAGGGAAAAACATGGCGAAAAAAGTTTACTGTCACTTACGTGTACCGGTGATGTGATTATTGCACGAAAGTGCACTTGGGAGCTTATATGTGTATATATAGGAAGTATATATAGGAATATACTTGATCACGCGCTCAATTGTGATCTTGTCCAATATATATATATATATATATATATATATATATATATATATATATATATATATATATATATATATATATATTTTGCTTTGTCGCTGTCTCCCGCGTTAGCGAGGTAGCGCAAAGAAACAGACGAAAGAAATGGCCCAACCCACCCACATACACATGTATATACATACACGTCCACACACGCAAATATACATACCTATACATCTAGGCGTATACATATATATACACATAGACATATACATATATACAAATGTACATAATTCATACTGTCTGTGTTTATTCATTCCCATCACCACCTCGCCACACATGAAATTACAACCCCCTCCTCTCTCATGTGTGCGAGGTAGCGCTAGGAAAAGACAACAAAGGCAACATTCGTTCACACTCAGTCTCTAGCTGTCATGTAATAATGCACCGAAACCACAGCTCCCTTTCCACATCCAGGCCCCACACAACTTTCCATGGATTACCCCAGACGCTCCACGTGCCCTGGTTCAATCCATTCACAGCACGTCAACCCCGGTATACCACATCGTTTCAATTCACTCTATTCCTTGCCCTCCTTTCACCCTCCTGCATGTTCAGGCCCCGATCACTCAAAATCTTTTTCACTCCATCTTTCCACCTCCAATTTGGTCACCCACTTCTCCTCGTTCCCTCCACCTCCGACACATATATCCTCTTGGTCAATCTTTCCTCACTCATTCTCTCCATGTGCCCAAACCATTTCAAAACACCCTCTTCTGCTCTCTCAACCACACTCTTTTTATTACCACACATCTCTCTTACCCTTACATTACTTACTCGATCAAACCATCTCACACCACATATTGTCCTCAAACATCTAATTTCCAGCACATCCACCCTCCTGCGCACATCTCTATCCATAGCCCACGCCTCGCAACCATACAACATTGTTGGAACCACTATTCCTTCAAACATACCCATTTTTGTTTTCCGAGATAATGTTCTCGACTTCCACACATTCTTCAAGGCTCCCAGGATTTTCGCCCCCTCCCCCACCCTATGATCCACTTCCGCTTCCATGGTTCCATCCGCTGCCAGATCCACTCCCAGATATCTAAAACACTTTACTTCCTCCAGTTTTTCTCCATTCAAACTTACCTCCCAATTGACTTGACCCTCAACCCTACTGTACCTAATTACCTTGCTCTTATTCACATTTACTCTTAACTTTCTTCTTTCACACACTTTACCAAACTCAGTCACCAGCTTCTGCAGTTTCTCACATGAATCAGTCACCAGCGCTGTATCATCAGCGAACAACAACTGACTCACTTCCCAAGCTCTCTCATCCACAACAGACTTCATACTTGCCCCTCTTTCCAAAACTCTTGCATTTACCTCCCTAAAAACCCCATCCATAAACAAATTAAACAACCATGGAGACATCACACACCCCTGCCGCAAACCTACATTCACTGAGAACCAATCACTTTCCTCTCTTCCTACACGTACACATGCCTTACATCCTCGATAAAAACTTTTCACTGCTTCTAACAACTTGCCTCCCACACTATATATTCTTAATACCTTCCACAGAGCATCTCTATCAACTCTATCATATGCCTTCTCCAGATCCATAAATGCTACATACAAATCCATTTGCTTTTCTAAGTATTTCTCACATACATTCTTCAAAGCAAACACCTGATCCACACATCCTCTACCACTTCTGAAACCACACTGCTCTTCCCCAATCTGATGCTCTGTACATGCCTTCACCCTCTCAATCAATACCCTCCCATGTAATTTACCAGGAATACTCAACAAACTTACACCTCTGTAATTTGAGCACTCACTCTTATCCCCTTTGCCTTTGTGCAATGGCACTATGCACGTATTCCGCCAATCCTCAGGCACCTCACTATGAGTCATGCATACATTAAATAACCTTACCAACCAGTCAATATATATATATATATATATATATATATATATATATATATATATATATATATATATATATATATATATATATATATATAAGTATGAAGTCTGTTGGGGATGAGAGAGCTTGGGAAGTGAGTCAGTTGTTGTTCGCTGATGATACAGCGCTGGTGGCTGATTCATGTGAGAAACTGCAGAAGCTGGTGACTGAGTTTGGTAAAGTGTGTGGAAGAAGAAAGTTAAGAGTAAATGTGAATAAGAGCAAGGTTATTAGGTACAGTAGGGTTGAGGGTCAAGTCAATTGGGAGGTGAGTTTGAATGGTGAAAAACTGGAGGAAGTGAAGTGTTTTAGATATCTAGGAGTGGATCTGTCAGCGGATGGAACCATGGAAGCGGAAGTGGATCATAGGGTGGGGGAGGGGGCGAAAATTTTGGGAGCCTTGAAAAATGTGTGGAAGTCGAGAACATTATCCCGGAAAGCAAAAATGGGTATGTTTGAAGGAATAGTAGTTCCAACAATGTTGTATGGTTGCGAGGCGTGGGCTATGGATAGAGTTGTGCGCAGGAGGATGGATGTGCTGGAAATGAGATGTTTGAGGACAATGTGTGGTGTGAGGTGGTTTGATCGAGTAAGTAACGTAAGGGTAAGAGAGATGTGTGGAAATAAAAAGAGCGTGGTTGAGAGAGCAGAAGAGGGTGTTTTGAAATGGTTTGGGCACATGGAGAGAATGAGTGAGGAAAGATTGACCAAGAGGATATATGTGTCGGAGGTGGAGGGAACGAGGAGAAGAGGGAGACCAAATTGGAGGTGGAAAGATGGAGTGAAAAGGATTTTGTGTGATCGGGGCCTGAACATGCAGGAGGGTGAAAGGAGGGCAAGGAATAGAGTGAATTGGAGCGATGTGGTATACAGGGGTTGACGTGCTGTCAGTGGATTGAATCAAGGCATGTGAAGCGTCCGGGGTAAACCATGGAAAGCTGTGTAGGTATGTATATTTCCGTGTGTGGACGTGTGTATGTACATGTGTATGGGGGGGGTTGGGCCATTTCTTTCGTCTGTTTCCTTGCGCTACCTCGCAAACGCGGGAGACAGCGACAAAGTATAAAAAAAAAAAAAAAAAAAAAAAATATATATATATATATATATATATATATATATATATATATATATATATATATATATATGTGTGTGTGTGTGTGTGTGTGTGTGTTTGTGTGTGTGTGTGTGTGCGTGTGTTCTATGAAAGCGAGCGTTCCATTGCATATATATACAATATATATATATATATATATATATATATATATATATATATATATATATATATATATATATATATATATATATATATATATATGCAAATGAACGCTCGCTTTCATAGACCACATATAGCCCTTCAACAGCAAGAGTTTGGACCCCGTACCATTTGTGTGGTAGCTGGGTATAACCATTCAGCTATGCTGCCCATAATAAGAAAGTGCTCTTTCATTTGCACTATAATCGTGTTCATATACCTCCACGTATGACGGTAAGTTCAGTAGAACTGCTGGCTGCTATATATATATATATATATATATATATATATATATATATATATATATATATATATATATATATATATATATATATAACTGTGATGAGACGCGGCAGGTTAAGCTGCCCAATTGCTCGCTATTCTCCTTCGCTTACTCGTTTGGTTACCGAGTAAGCAATTTAAGTTAATATTTCTATTTTCTTACAGTGAATGCACGCATCTTTGTCCTTTACTATGATTATCTAATTTTCCACGTCACACAGTTGTGATTTACTGAGTTTGTTAGGGATTCTAAGTATACAAGGTTTGTGTGGCAGTGACGGGTTTGGCAACGCTGTTGCCCAGCAGCTTTACCTCCCATCTGGCCAGCTGGCTACACTGACTCATTGACTCGCTCACTACCAGCCTGGTGTTCGCGGCAGATGCGTCTGTATACCGAATGTCAATTTTGGGTTTGCGTGTGGCAGCCAGTTGTCAACTTACGGCTAAGTCTGTATATATCGTTGTTACAATATATATTGTATTTTCTGTATAACAATTGATGATTTCAGGATGATACTATGAGTGATGTAACTACCCTCTTTTTCGAGGTTCATTTATTCATTCACTTATTATTCATTTCATATCATTGCTGAACCAATTGTATATAGTGTTATATGAATACAGTTTACATGCTGTTTTGATATATCCAATCATACTTTTGATCATGTTATGAGTCATTAATAGACGGACGACTTGTAATATATGGGGTTCATCATTAGACTGACGACTTGTAATATATGGAGGTCATCATTAGACGGACGACTTGTACTATATGGGGTTCATCATTAGAGTGACGACTTGTAATATATGGAGGTCATCATTAGACGGACGACTTGTAATATATGGGGTTCATCATTAGACTGACGACTTGTAATAATATATGGGGTTCATCATTAGACTGACGACTTGTGATATATGGGGTTCATCATTAGACGGACGACTTGTAATATATGGGGTTCATCATTAGATTGACGACTTGTAATATATGGGGCTCATGTCCGGGAAGTGTAAAAAATTGGACTGGTCATTCAGTAGCTGTAATTTTCAGTTTATTTTTGTTCGGAGGTCTAATTTTATCGCATTTTGTCATAGTATTCTGAAATCTGAGTTGGTAGAAAACCTTTGGATTGTAAGATTGTAGGGTGATATAAGGAAGTGTGAGTGGGTACCTCTGGCTAGTGATAATACCACAGGGTGATATAAGAAAGTGTGACTGGGTACCTCTGGCTAGTGATAATACCACAGGGTGATATAAGAAAGTGTGACTGGGTACCTCTGGCTAGTGGTAATACCACAGGGTGATATAAGATGGTGTGACTGGATACCTCTGGCTAGTGGTAATACCACAGGGTGATAGAAGGAAGTGTGAGTGGGTACCTCTGGCTAGTGGTAATACCACAGGGTGATATAAAGGAAGTGTGAGTGGGTACCTCTGGCTAGTGGTAATACCACAGGGTGATATAAAGGAAGTGTGAGTGGGTTACCTCTGGCCGGGTGTTATGGACCAGAAGTCAGAGCTAAGATGACCAAACCAGAAGTTAGGAAGATATTGGTTAGGTATTTGAATACCATAGATTTTCTTCAAAAGTCTGCATTATGTCTGAGTAGACTTTATACTGGTGCTGGTAGTAGTTTTACAGGTTTGGTTCTTCAGAAATTAGAAACTGGAGATATGAGACACAGAGGAAGAATCGGAGAGACTGAGGGAATATGAAATGAGATAGAATGACTGAGGGAGTATGAGTATAAGCCAAGGAGGAACACACTTGTTAGCTCGCTGGAGGAGAGCGGAACTCGTACCAATCAGTCAAGTAAGTTTGCTTGTAAGAGTTCTGCAGCAGGAAGTCTCTCGATCTTACTCTGGAGGAGGCAGCAACTAGTTTAACTTAGCACAATGATAACAAGAATGAGTCTGAGTATTCTATGTCTGAATTTTTTGGCTTCAAGTAATTGCTTTTCTTAGGTTACATACTCTCTGGATTTTGCGAGGTTGCCGCTTCTCATCTCATGGTCGTTAAGGACTCTGCGTCTTTTACTTGCTATATTAGTGAGCATGTCATTCTGAATGGTGTAGATGGAGCAATCCGTCTGTCTTTAGCTTGAATGTGCTTACCATATCTCAGTCACTGTAACGGTCAGGACTCCAGGATTCTCCACTCCCAGTGAAAAAAGCGATTTTCTTGCCTAGCATTGACCTCGCACGTAAACTGGCTGTACATAACCTCATTGTTAGTTGCTCCATCACTGGTGGGTGATCCGCAAGCCACCGCTAAAGAGTTTCCTCATTATTTTTTTCCTACTTTTGCTGTGGCCCGGAGCATAACTGTTACCACTGATGTGAGTGATTCTAATTTTTTTTATAAATGTCTGATGGTAGTTCTGAAGAATACTAATCTAAGATTAGGGTTCTGTTTGAGGATTATTTTGAATTCACAAGAGAAGGTGATCCCTTGATCCTAGTGGTGATACGGGTAATAATGAGGAAGTAATTGAGAGTTTGCTCATAAGCTCAAAGAGAAGATGTAGATTCAGCTGGATATTTCAACATTTTCTTGTTGCAAGACTTGGAGTAGAGAGGTACAGGTCATTATGTATATTGTGGTGTGCTGATGAGGCAGAGGTACAGGTCATTATTTATATTTTGTTATGCTGATGATGCAGTACAGACTCACTGAGGTGCCTGATGATAAATGTTGTTTCATGAGGTAGCTGATCTTGCACCGTATATACGCATGTAGTGGTTAGTCTCGCTCATGACTTCCCTGGTGGATATTTAGGTTTGAACCAACGTAAAAGACTTTCAAACATTTCTCTCGCCCTAAAATGAAGACGTATGTGTCAAAGATTGTTAAACATGTCACTAATGTCAGCTGACGTGAAAGCCTTAGGGGTATTGTTCCTCCTGATCCACTAAAACCTATTCTACTGTGCAAGAAAAAAAAAGAAAAAACTTTATCACATCCATTGTGTAGGTCCCATGGCAAGAAACAAGGTCGGGTATCAACATTCATGAACCAACACTTGTGTTACCATCCGTCAGCCAAAGCTATTCACTTGAAAAGTCTCTCTGCTTTATGTCATTGTCGAAGTACTTACAAAGTTCTTAAGTTTGCAGCCCCTGTAAACTGTCTGATCAGGGTTCAAATTTCACGACCGGTCTGTTTTAACAACTTGTGAACGAGTTGTCAAGGAAACAGTATTAATCAGAGTGTACCAACCCTAAATCGTAAGGAGCTTGGGAAAGACTTTGCCAGACAATGAAGTCAAAATTGAAGAAAGTATTGTATGGAGATGGATAAGGACTGGGACAAAGATGTTTTTATGTTGTCTGCCATTAGGGAAAATAAACAGGAGTCCTTCGGCGTTTCTACTTTTGAACTTGTGTGTGATCATGAAGCGAGAGCACCACTCAAACTGTTTAGAGTTGGATGTCGAGAAGAAAGCCTGCCTTTGTTGAAGTACGTTTAGAAATGTTCGTAAGTTTATAAAAGAAAATCTGAAACTTGCTCAGAAGTCATGAAAGAACAGTTTAATAAGAAGGACAAAGTGTTTAAACCCGGAAATTTTGCGTTTTTCGTTCCTAAGAACAGTTCGCAGCCAAGATATTTTGGTCCATGTAGAGTAAAGGTTAGTGGTGCAAACTGTGGTATAAACACTTGATCGTAGGAGAAAAGAACACCCTGTTCACATCAACCTACTCAAAAATATATCACGTTAGAGAGGTGGAGCCACAGCTTGTTCAGAACACTTCAGATGATGACCCATCACCTGAAGACTGGATTTGGGGCAATTCCGTCAGGTTATGTGATCAATTTTTTTTACTTAATCTTTAACTACAAATACAGCATCAGACAACGTAGCAGTCGTGGGACCTGGAGCGGCTACTGGACGACTTCAGAGACATCTTCCAAAGTGCCTCAAGCAGGTCCACTACAGGACAAACCTCGCTAAGAAGAGAAACTAAGAGGAGGTCAACTATTTTATCTCTAATGGTTTAGCAAATTCCTGCTGATCCCAGGGTTCGAGATTCTGCATACACTATCGTAAGGTCAGTGTTCACTCGTCCAAATTCTTTTCCTCTACCTTGCCTGGACATCATCGATGGTACTGGAAAGGTCGAGTTTATCACAAAAGGTTTCTGTCAGGTAGAGCTGACAGAAAGATGTAGAAGATGTTAGTCTTAGTAACACTTGATGGCTAGTCGATATGAGAAACCACCACCAGCTGCGTTCCAGTGCCGTGTCAGCGGTGTCATAACAGGTCTGAAGGGTGTCCAGGCCCATCTAGATGACTTGGTCGTGGTATCTTCTACGTCAGAGGAGCACCTAGCAAGGCTGAGGGCCCTGTTCACTTGACTAGAGGAAGCGGAACTGACCATCAATCTGGCAGACAGCGAGTCTAGTCTCGCCACCGTGGTCAGTCTTGCCCACATGATGGCACAGGGTAAAGTCGTCCCTGTAGCAGTGAAGGTGGAAGCCATACGCAGTTCCCGCCTCCAAATGACTATATATATGTCTCTTCTTCGATTTTTGGGCAGGTATGTTTACTGCATATTTTGCTCTGACCTTCCTAAGTCACACTCCATTAACCGGCTTGGCCCAGCCCGAAAAAGCTCCAGGAGACACCAGAACGTCATGCCTTTAACTGAATGAAGTTCTTGCTTAACTGTGACCCAGGAGTCGCTCAGCCACACAGACGCCAGCGATACCACGACCAGCGCTGTACTGCGACCTGGATCGACTGATACACTCCATCCTGTGTGTTATTTGTCTACAAAGTTTAAGACGCACCGCTGTAATCATTCCATCACTGGAAAAGAACTTTTAGCATTATTAGTCGCCCTAAAACACTTTGATGTATATTCAAGTATTGCTGAGCGTCCCGATGTAGCATAAAGTACGTCTTAATCCCCTAAAGTCTCTTGATATTATAAGCAGGAACCCAACGTTAATGAGATGGTCATTACTGTTACCACAAGTCATTTTGGAATGACACATCAAAGGAAAGGACAAAACGTTTTGGCCTGATACAGTGTCTCGTGTATAAAGTACTTATGTTGGATTAATGATTTGATAAGATTTAGGATGTTAATTAATCTAAGGGGGATAGTGTTATGTGACGCGGCACTTTGAAATGCCCAGTTACTTGTTACTGACCCTCGCTTACTCGTTTGATCTATGATTTAATTCAATTGATATTTTCTTACATTAAATGTTCATGTCTCCTTAATTTTCTATGATTATTTTTTGTGTATTACACAGTTGATTTAACTTCATGTTTGAGACCCTGGTATGCGAGCTGTATGTTTCAGTGGCTGTCTATTAACAAAATTACCCAGCTTACCTCCTGTCTGGCCGGCTTTACAGAACCTCTAAACCGGCTTGTCATATGTTCGAGCTGTGTCGACTCTGGATCTACGTGTGGCAGTCAGTGGTAACCTTACACCATTTGCTAATTAAGAATCATTATAGTATATCGTCTTTTATACGAGTGCCGATTCTGTGATAGGCTGAATGACCTAACGACTCCCTCGCCCTTTTCGTGATTCTTTTGTTCGTTCACTTATTCGTATATTTCGTTATATTACTCAATCAACTGAACACTCGACACAAAAGTATCCTTACACATTTAGTGTCATACAATATAACAGAGAAGCCCCTTGAGTACTGCCTCACATTGGTTGTCAGAGAATTCATGCACGATATTAATTTCGGTAGGTAGAATGCATATAGTAGTTCATTCGACGTCATAAATCTTTTAAGTTTTGAATGATTCCATTACCTGACTATGTGGGCATCTGTATCTTGGAAAGGGGAAGAGGATGGGGAGGTAGCCTTTACTACGTTGATAATAGATATAAGCAGCACCACACCCCAGCCTCTGCCACTCTGTTCAACCTCCTAGGTATGGATACCTCCAGCCATTGCAGCCAATTCTCGTCCTGAGGGGCATCGCAGGCGTCCCCTAGCATTGTAATGCACCCGTGTTGATACTACCGCGGCTCCTGTGGTGTTCCTCAGACATACGTTCTATCATGGCTGCCCACACGTTCTCTATAAGTGAAGGTCCGGAGATTGTGAAGGATGTGGCAACAAGGTTATTTCTAAGTGTTGCTCCCTAAGCCAAGCCTTTACAGCGCGACAGGTGTGGATGAGGTTGTTGTCTAGAATGAGATGCAAAAGAGTCTGGTTCAGGAAGCATCACAACCTCTAGGAAGCAGCACAACCTCTTCTACCATCTCGGTACATTTGAGACCAGTTCACCTGGCCGGACCAACATGGGCCAGCTGCCCCACACCTCCAGCAGGTACCCAGGCAAACATGACCACCGCGGTAGCCCCGCCGCGCCTGGTGGGGGTCAACACGTGCTCTTGGTCATGTCTATAAACACAGTAAAGTTACGGGGAGTGATAATCAATAGCTGGATATTTCTGTAAATGAACTAAGACACCCACTGAACTATTCAAAGAAAGAGAGAGAGAGAGAGAGAGAGAGAGAGAGAGAGAGAGAGAGAGAGAGAGAGAGAGAGAGAGAAAGAGAGAGAGAGAGAGAGAGAGAGAGAGAGAGAGAGAGAGAGAGAGAGAGAGAGAGAGAGAGAGGCTCACCTAGTGTTTATCCACCACCACGCTCTTGTATTTCTAGAAGTGTGAGAATTAAATGCCTTTTCGTCACATAAGACGACGTGATCCCACGGGGGTAACTATCTTCAACACAATACTCGTGTGCAGATTCCATTCTTTCCCTCTATGTTTAAGTCGTTGAGAACCAGTTTCTTTGCTGGTGTGTAGCTGTACAAATTCATGGAGTGAAGTCTGCATCGGACAGTGTAAGAGGTGTATCGTAGTCCATGATCATCCCGAATGCTGACAGTCGTGGCAAAATGAACCGCATCACCTATAGGTAGCTAGTATTGCCTGGTGCAGGAACACAAATAGAATCAATGTTAAGTATGGTTAACTATATGGTTAACTAACCATTGGTCAATATTCCAGTTATTTCAGGAACTTTTCAAAATAAAAAAAAAAAAGAAACTCACTGACCTGCTCATCTTCCGCTGATATGCATGGTGGCAAGTCGCTATACGTTAACCAAAACTCTTCCTTTTATTCCTGGTTCAAGACAACCCTGTCCATTTATTAACAGTAGAGATGAAGATAACGTACAAGAATCTTTTAAGTCCCTCCACAAACACGACACAGCAGCGAGCAAAGGACACGAGCAGTGCCATATAACAAAGAATTTGATGGCTAACAATACGAAGCACACAGAAGAAAAAGGCAATATCATATTTACGATGAGTAACGTCCATGAGCATTGGACTTTTAATCTTTTTCCAACCCAATTCTTATTCTCATTTTTTACGATCGACACCGCCTGAATGTCCCGCTGAACCAACCACAAACCTTCGTCCTATTGCCTTTACCTCAAAGTCATCATTACATGAGACGCAGTTTCAAGCTTAACTCAGTCAGTTCGCTAAACAAAAATATCCAAAGACATAAGACTAGTACAAGACTGGCTCCCAGAATATCTAGGAATAGCAGTGGCTGCCACATCCTCCAAGATCGCCAAAATTGAATCCTATTGACATTTTCTTTTCTTAAAGGTTAGGAAGGGGAATCGTGGAGAGGTGGGTTCTGGATAACCCCCGTCCTTCGCACCCGAGCAAACCTGATGAACCATGCAAAGGCGGAAAGGGAATAGCTGTGGACTCAGAGAGGACGGAATTTAACAGCTGAACTCAAAGTCGCCCTCAACGCGATGGACGATTTATGAAATTTGTTTGATACTCAGAGAAGGTGACTAAATATTGTTATCATTAAGCTGTGTTTCATCTAACATATCATGATTTTTTTCCATATTGAAACAATGTATAAAAGACTTTTAGTGTTTTTTTTTTTCATGAAACTTTCCGTTTTAAGGATAAAACTAAATCATTTCCCCGAGTCAAAAAGGTGAGTCAATTGAAACATCGGCTCGCAAGACAACATTGCAGATATCGACTATGAGATTATATTGATTACCTTAGGGTAATAATAACTCAGCTTCTCAGAGAAGTAGAATTACAGTAAAAGATCAGTTAACTTTACCGTCGCCATGGCATGAGAATCTTCAGTTTGAATCTTAAGTGTTCAAGATACTCCATTATTATGTGCACCTATCCAGCTGAGGCGCACCCAGATGTGTGTGGTAAGCCTCTACCACACCCTGGTTCCCTGGTCCCTGGACGATGGTAACAAGGCAATCAGTGGTTGCGGCTATCTAGTATTACAGTTGTACGGACTGTCAATTATGCTTATGCTTCGAAAAATATTGATTTTCTTTATTTGTCAATGGAAAAAAAAAATGTAACTTTATGAATACGACGAATACTTTTGCCTAGTTATGTATCAAATTTCACATCCATACAATGCAAACGTGTGTGCATTTAGGTTTATATATATATATATATATATATATATATATATATATATATATATATATATATATATATATATGCACCCTAGTTTTCATCGATATAGATGAATAACATCTTGGTCCCACTCTGCAAAATGCCAGAAATATCAGACTGTACATCAGACAAGCGCTACTAATTATTCATGGATGATAAGCCAAAAATACTGACAGTCACTGTCGAGAATACATACAAGATCGGGTTCCTTAGTTCAAGGTCCACTCAGCAGATGGCAAACATGACATGCGCATGGAAGACTCTGGCAACAATTGAAACGTGCATTTGCTTACCTTCTCTCCTGTATTCACCCACCATATAACGTCCTTACTATACAAAGAAAGTTACCATAACAACACAGAACGTGAGACCTTGTGGTTCAACAAGAGGTGCCAAGGCTCATGCTCCGCTTTGTCATAATGTAAGTCGATTCTGGGATCTTTATTGTTCCTTGTTTTGGTCGTACGTATAACTCATTCATTCACCACAGATGGTGTCTTGAGTAACATGTCATAATATTAGATTTCGTTACTTCACACATATTTATGTACGAGGTCATTATCAGTAACATGTCATAATGTTAGATTTCGTTACTTCTCACATTGTTATGTACGAGGTCATTATCAGTAACATGTCATAATGTTAGATTTCGTTACTTCACACATGGTTATGTACGAGGACATTATCAGTAACATGTCATAATGTTAGATTTCGTTACTTCACACATGGTTATGTACGAGGTCATTATCAGTAACATGTCATAATGTTAGATTTCGTTACTTCACACATGGTTATGTACGAGGTCATTATCAGTAACATGTCATAATGTTAGATTTCGTTACTTCACACATGGTTATGTACGAGGTCATTATCCGTAACATGTCATAATGTTAGATTTCGTTACTTCTCACATTGTTATGTATAAGTCATTATCAGTAACATGTCATAATGTTAGATTTCGTTACTTCACACATGGTTATGTACGAGGTCATTATCAGTAACATGTCATAATGTTAGATTTCGTTACTTCACACATTGTTATGTACGAGGTCATTATCAGTAACATGTCATAATGTTAGATTTCGTTACTTCACACATGGTTATGTACGAGGTCATTATCAGTAACATGTCATAATGTTAGATTTCGTTACTTCACACATGGTTATGTACGAGGACATAATAAGTAACATGTCATAACATTAGATTTCGTTACTTCACACATTGTTATGCACGAGGTCATTATCTGTAACATGTCATAATGTTAGATTTCGTTACTTCTCACATTGTTATGTATAAGTCATTAGCAGTAACATGTCATAATGTTAGATTTCGTTACTTCACACATGGTTATGTACGAGGTCATTATTAGTAACATGTCATAATGTTAGATTTCGTTACTTCACACATTGTTATGTACGAGGTCATAATAAGTAACATGTCATAATATCAGATTTCGTTACTTCACACATGGTTATGTACGAGGTTATTATCAGTAACATGTCATAATATTAGATTTCGTTACTTCACACATTGTTATGTACGAGGTCATTATCAGTAACATGTCATAATGTTAGATTTCGTTACTTCACACATTGTTATGTACGAGGTTATTATCAGTATACGTCAGTTGTTTATCTCTTCTTTTGTCATAGGTTTCTGTCTGGAAAGTTGTCTTCACCGAGGCTATCAAGGATTAGGAATAATGATGCAAACCTGGTACATGAAAGCTACCAGATCTTACTTTACAGTGAGTACAAAAGTTGCAATACTTTCTATATAGATTTCTTTTCATACATTTACTGTAATCACTCGTATGGTTTTCTTGACTAAAATCTTAGAAACAAACATTTATCATGTCATTTATGTTACTTTATCATTATGATTAATGTTATTATTATTATTATTATTATTATTATTATTATTATTATTATTATTATTATTATTATTATTATTATTATTACTATTATTATCATTATTATTATTATCATTACTATTATCATTATTATTATTATTATTATTATTATTATTATTATTATTATTATTATTATCATTATTATCATTATTATCATTATCATTATTATTATCATTATTATCATTATTACTATTATTATTATTATTATGATTATCATTATCATTATTATTATCATCATTATCTTTATGATCATTATTTCATTATTATCAACATTATTATTGTTATCAAAATTATCATTATTGTTAGTATTATTAACATTATCATTATTATCATTATTACCATCATCATTATTACTATCATCATCATTATTCTTATCGTTATTATATCATTATCATTATTATCAATATTGTAAGTAGTAGTAGTAGTAGTACTGGTAGTAGTAAAAGGGCAATGATGGCTGCCACTGAAGATACAGTTGTCCTGCCATTCTTGTATGTATACGAGTGCAAAGGTTTGAATGCCAATGAAAAGATGATGATGGATGCGTCGGAAAAGGAAATGCTTGCGGAGTTGATGCAAGACATATGAAGCGGTCCAGGTAAACCATGTCACAGTCTTTAGGCTACAGGGGCTTGGCTGTGATCTGTGTTCATTACGTTCGAGTTACAGAGAGGGTTCGTGCAGACCAAGCCACTGTTCGTTTACCTGATGTATAAGCAGTCATGTATTTCAGGAATTATATTCATTATCATTTTCATTATTATTTCAACATTATCATCATTCATTATTATTATTATTATTATTATTATTATTACTATTATTACTATTATTATTATTATTATTATTATCATCATTATTATTATTATTATTTTTATTATTATTATTATTATTATTATTATTATTATTATTATTATTATTATCATTATTATTATCATTATTATCATTATTATAATTATTATCATTATTATTATTATCATTATCATTATCATCATTACTATTATCATTATACCATTATTATCATCGTTGTTGTTATCAGTATCAATATCATTATTATCATTACCATTACCATTATCATTATTATCATCGTTGTTGTTATCAGTATCAATATCATTATTATCATTACCATTACCATTATCATTATTATAATCATTATTCTCATGATGATCAATCTTACTGTTATTCTCAAAATTATTATCGTTAGTATTAGCATCATCTTTATTGTTATCATTATTATCATTACTGAAGAGGAATTATCATCTGTTTGGAGAGGTAATGTGTAGCTTTTGGTATCATACAGCAGTTTATCAATAACGTAGAATTCGGAAATATAACCGGAAGTGTCTGGTAAATTTTTCGTATTACATTTATGATACAAAAGATATTCCCAAACAGACAAGCACAGCTGACCGAAAGTCTAATGTGTGTACTCAGCTAATGATTAACTTCAATGTGAAATCAACAAATGTATATTAAAACACCATGATGAATTTCAGCTATGCAATATGGTCTGTAAAATGTTGTGAGATATTCCCAAACAGACAAGCACAGCTGACCGAAAGCCTAATGTGTGTACTCAGCTAATGATTAACTTCAATGTGAAATCAACAAATGTTTATTAAAACACCATGATGAATTTCAGCTATGCAATATGGTCTGTAAAATGTTGTGAGATATTCCCAAACAGACAAGCACAGCTGACCGAATGTCTAATGAGTGTACTCAGCTAATGATTAACTTCAATGTGAAATCAACAAATGTATGTTAAAACACCATGATGAATTTCTGCTATGCAATATGGTCTGTAAAATATTGTGAGTTGTTGTGTGTAAGTAACGTCCACACTGTTCTGATATGTAGGTAATGCGCTGAGTCGCCTGGCTATATGTGCTTGCGAGCCTGGGCCCTAAAGGTGACACATGATGTTAAGATTATCTGATAACAAGGTGCTGAGAAAATTGATAATGAGAGGCAAAAATTAATTCATGATTCGGAAACCATTATTAAGATAATCTGATGACTCTGTGCTGAGAAAATTGATAATGAGAGGCAAAAATGAATTCATGATTCAGAAACAATTACTAAGATAATCTGATGACTGTGCTGAGAAAATTGATAATGAGAGGCAAAAATAAATTCATTATTCAATGGAAATCACTGAGGAATGACCTTAATTTCAGAAGTTCTTAAAAGGGGAAAAAAATATCCTCTTAACAATTGGCGCTGGCAATAACAGCGGAAGGAAAGCCGTGTGTGTGTGTGTGTGTGTATGTGTGTGTGTGTGTGTGTGTGTGTGTGTGTGTGTGTGTGTGTGTGTGTGTCTGGGTTCGTTTGTGTGAATCTCGAGCCATCAAACAGTATTTTGTGGACAAAGTGACTCGCGACTTTATACGCACAGCCAGGCGCTGTGAAAGGTCGAGAGAACGTTGACGGGAATGGTTAAGGTAGAATGAATGCTTCAGGCTACGTCTGTGGTCGGCAGAAGGGGCTGACGGTGAGAAGCAAATGTTATCAGACTCTGTGTCATGAGGAGTAAAGGAGGATGTGGCAATGGAGGTGAAAGGGAGAAGAATGCAGACCCTCGTCTGCGTGGTATATGAGCTCGGGCAAGGAATGGGTGTACCCAGGGAGTAAGACTGGTGGTCTACGGAAGATGTGGCACAAAGAACAGTGATTCACGTACCAGCCAAGGCTGCTATATCGACACCTGAACGTATGGTAACTTATTTGATACGATGGTGGTCTGCTGAGCGGAACACTAGAACCAGCTGACTTTATTCTTTACGAAAACTGGATGATGAAATAGACTTAGTATGTTATCTGATTTCATGGCGGTTTTGTCTAGCACACTTGGGAGTATCTAGTGGAGTTCACAGCGAATAAACGCGACAATATCCTCTGTTATGCTACCTCGCGTGGCTTGCACCACTAATGTGGCTCTTGTGTTTCCATCTATTGTATTGATATCATCCTCTATCACAGCTTTCATTCCCTCTTACTGCTCTCGCAACATTCTTGCTTTCTCTCCAAAATGTAAAATTTTCTGTATTCCCGGTCCAGCGTTGGGTAAGGAGAAAATGGAAGAGAATTTCAGGAAAAGATTAGTAAGGAGAAGAACTGAAGGAATACACTTGAGTGATATGAAAGGAACAGTAATATAAACTGGGCACTCATCGGGAATACCGCCGGAATTATAAGGCTAAGTAATAAACATAAAAGGATATAAATGACGTTAACATACTGGGAAAACATTTAGGTGTAGATGAAGAGAAAGATAACCGATAACTAGAGAAAAGATGAAAGCATAATAAAAGAAGAATAATACGAGAATAAAGCGTCGTTGTGTGTATACGCACACGGAAAGAGACTAAAAGATTGAAAATGATAACAGTGAAAGCGAAGACAAAATAAAAGAAGAAACCAGAAGGGAGAGAGGGTAAAAGCAAAAGATGGCGGATGGAGTAGGTAGGTGAAGTGTGTGAGGAGAGGAGATGCTGCGATCGTGGGAAGATGCAGGGGAATGGGAAACTGCTGCCGGAGACGGTGAAGGGGAGGAGGAATAAGAATGGGAGGAAAAGAAGAGGGGGAGAAGGCGGGATATCAAGGAGGTGGGAAGTAAAGGTAGGAGGGAGGTGTAGAAGGAGTTGGGTGAGTAAAGAAATATTGAGGAGGTTGGGGCCAAGTGAGATGGTGAAAAGAAGATTAGTGAGAGATCATTTAAGTGGAGTAAAGAGTTGGAAAGGAGAAAAGAAGTGAATGATAATGTAGCAGACTGAAGGAGGTGAGTGGACAGAATGTTAACGAGGGACTATGACTTGGGCAGCGTAAGTAGTTGGTGAGGAGAATGAGAGAAGGTGAGTGAGGAGACAGAATGGACCGATGAATAAGGATAAGCAGAAGAATAAGGAAGTGTAGAGTGAAAAGACGAAAAGACCAGAAAAATACAAGAAATCTACAGCAGAGAGAAAGCTGTTAAACCAGTAGTTTAGTCTGACAACAAAGTTGTACGTTTTCAGAAATGATAAATGGAAAATTGATGTAAAAAAAAGGATACCTAAGTTTATAAGGAAGGGAGAAAGATCATAAAAAGATGAAACGTGAAAATATATACAAATGTTAGATTACGACATCCTTTATGATCTAAAGTTTGATAACGTAAGCTCTTCATCCAAAAGACAAGATATCAAGAAGATTACAAACAAGCAAAACAATAGTTGAAATTATAGATAACATCGAACATAAACCCTGGGCATTATTACAGTCATACACTCTGGCTAAGGCAACAAATTACACAGAACAGAGCGACGTGCCAGGAGGCTGGTGTTCAAAGCCTGAACATGTGGGATGTGGCTCGGGCAGTCGAGCAGTGCCTTATCTAAATTCTTTGGAAGGTTCTATCGTTCAGGAAGCGGACGTAACGTTCCATCTGCAAGCAATGAGGCGTATGGCAGATGTAGTGTGGCCTGCGTTGATGATGGTCATGGTCGTAGACCATTCTCAGTGGGATCTGCACATATTCTTCGTGATTGTGATCTCAGATCATTCTCAGGCAAATTTCCTGCGCTGCCTGTGGTTCTCAGGTTATTATGTCTAGGCTGATGACGGTTATAGATCACAACCAGACTAAGCTGTTCGTGATGATGGTGCTTGTGGTCATAAATCTCACTCTCCGGTATTCTTGCTTGTGCTCATAGGTCATCATGGTCTCAAGTCATTCTCAAGGGGGAGCTCCATCTCCTAACGGTGGTCAAGGTCGTAGATCATTACCATGGAAGGATCTCCTCTACTGACGGTGGTCATCGTCTTGCAACATGACCAGGAGGCGCCTCTCTCACTGCCGGAGGGGTCATGCTCGTACAACATGCACAGGAGCAACTTCTTCCACTGATGGAACACTAGGGCCATAAGACACTCCATGATAATGTTGTGTGCGCTGATGGTGGCCACATCCCTGGCTCATTTTGTGATGCTCACAGTTTAGCTTATCCCTCGCCAGCGTAATGGAATGGAAAGGTAACTTTTATTACGGATAGATTTACGTCTATCTGCCAGGGTTAAGTGAAATTTGTTAGGACTTAAGTTTTGAGAAGGGCGCGAAGAATTTCTTGAAATAAATCTACAAATGAACGTCTACAGCTTCAAACCGATATAGACAAGCTAATGGACGGGGCTTGTAGGTGCCAAATGAATTCTAATACTGAAAAGTGCAAAGTGTTACATAGCGGTAAGAAAACCGCAAAGGCAGGCCACAGCATGAACTCTGTTGAACTGCAAAAGGTAGATGAGGGAAAAATACTTGGGTGCAATAGTCTCTGGTGATCTAAGATCACGTAAGCAGCACACAGAAACAGTGACAAGAGCGAACAAAATTCTTAGATTCATGGATAGGGCCTTTAAATCTTAAGTCCAAGCAAATCATCTATGCTCTTAAGATTCATTGGTTCTTCCCCATCTTGATGAATCCCAGGCTGAGAGATTACTTATGCAAGAGAAGATTATACGACTTGAATCTAATAAGCTTAGAAAGGAGAAGTTGGAGAGGTGATCTAATACAAGAATTCAAAATCATCAAGAGTTTTGATCATCTTGATCCATTACGTTACTTGAGACTTGATTTCTTTGATTTCACTTTCAGTAATGGATACAAACTTGTGGGCAAACGTTTTACCTTGAATGAGGCTGGGTAATGAAAATCATCGCAGGGAGAGTGGAAGTGTTCTTATCTTAGAGGCCAAAGTTGTTTCCGTAATTTTCCTTTTATAAGATATTCTACATAAATCTTACGTTTTCAGCTCGACATTCGTGACATCCGGTTAAGACTTAGATAAGGTATTTCAAAAAGCACTTCGCGTAGATTGAAAGAATTAGTGCAAGTCAAGATTTGGGAGAAATGGCCACAAGAATGTCTTGATATAAGTTTATAACTTTTAGTTAAAGAAATTAACACGATGACGGCCTACGTCCGCCTTAAGTAGAAACGACAGTAGTCGCCATGAAGCGAGACTACGAGTACTTCTTCTCCGGCCTATGAAACTGTCTGGCAAAATAGACACTTTTCTCCCTTGTCTTAGTCTAGTGAGATCATAGGCCACCTACCCATGGGAGCTGAGGGAAACGGTATGGCGGCCATGTATAAGTGGAAAAGTTTCCCAGTGTCACCTAGATCTTATAAGAAAGGAAAGACTACGCATGTCCTAGGGGAAGAAAATAATCACTATACACATCATCATCATGACTGGTTGACATAGGTGGCGCGTAGACTGAAGCCAACATGACTACGTGATCGAGTAGATATGTGACGACAACAGGGTTAGAAGACAATGGTATGAAGTAGAGGATACGGTAGTGGGTTGAGATATGGCAGGTCCGTGGGTACAGTACGCTGGTGGTGAGAGATACACAGCTGAAGGTTACTGGTGGAGTCTGCAAATTCGATATCAAAACGGGAGGGATGACTTGAGAGGATGAGAAAGATAAGACGTAACAGGATTGAAGCACACGGATGAAGGAAGATTAAAGTACGGCTTGTATCAGAGATGGAGGATACCAGTGATAGCGAGAGATGTGACAGCATCAGGATTAGATGACAAGGGTTAAGTTTGGAGGAGTGACAGCAACAAGGATGAAGAACGCGAGTGAAGGAAATTTAAAGTGTGACATGCAACAGGGATGAGAGATAATAGTAACGGGTAGAGATGTGAGAGCAATAATACTATAAGTTACACAATGAGCGTAGAGGTGTGATAGGAACAAGAACGCAGGACACGTAAGATGGCTAAAGGTAATGTAGCAACCGAGGTGAAGGACAACAAGTAGGGAGGTCGGGTGAAGGAGTAAAGATGACAGCAAGACAGCTGCAGGACGCTAAACTTAACAATGACGCTCCTGCTAACCTATAGAGCGAGGAAGGAGAGAGAAAATGAACATCTACGTTCTGTTAACTCGCTAACTCCGACGAATACTTGGAGAGAGAGAGAGAGAGAGAGAGAGAGAGAGAGAGAGAGAGAGAGAGAGAGAGAGATTATGGTACTTGAAAACATACATTCCATGATCATATTTCCTGGAATAGCCTTCTCAACGCCAAAATAACTGTCATGGTAAACAAACGAACATAATTCTATGTTATGTAGTTTAACCAGTGGTTGGTTGTACCCTGCTCACTCTGGGGTAAAGAGAGACATTACTAGATTCCGCCAGTAAAGGTATTAATGTCTGTTTCCGTATCGCATATTTCCCCAAGGAAATGTTAAAGATGCTAAATGTTGTGGGTTCTGATAAGGTACAGTTTGCGTCCAGTGTTTTGAGACGTTGAGCTGCGTTTGATAGTGTTTGAAGGAAATTAATTTCTTTCGAATATGAGACTGAGGTGCTCACAGTTTCATTCGCTATAGTGTGTACTGAGGTAATTGCTACTCTGTCTTACTGGTGTCTTGTATCATTTGCACCAAGGTGAAATTTCTACTCTCCACTTGATATCGTATGTATGATAAGCACCATCTAGTGTATATCATGCATATCCCATCTACCTTCCTTAGTTTATATCTCATGTTTGATATGCAGTCCCCCTGAAGGACATGCACCATCCCAATGGCTATTACACACTCCAAAAACTGTATCTCTGGAGGGTTTGTTTATGTTTGCATGACAGGGAACGTGAGAGAAATTGGTCTACAATCGCTGACAAATCTCTGCAATTTTGTCCTGCAAGTCTAACTGAAGGTCGGAGGTTAGCAAGGAATTTATCACCCATATCACCCAGTTTGCTTGTGTGCTCAAAGACACATTTGCGTTGGTCGTGACCAGTACTTCCATCATTAAATCTACAAGAGTTTATGTTTGTATAGCGGAGTTAACAACGCGTCAGTAATAAACAAAATAAGTTTTTTTTATATTGTTGTTGGTGTGGCGCGCTTGGTGCTGACTTGATACTTTTTTTTTTTTCAATCTGTCTGATTTCGCGCTATTCAAATCACGTGAGTGGCAGACGTGGGAGGTGGTGTCGATAGCCAGGAGAGTATGACTGGCAATTGTGACAGGAGAGTAAAGGCTGTGAGCCACTTCTGCGCCCTCCCACCCCACCTCTCTCTCTCCTATATGAATAACTGAAAGCGTCCTGTGTGAAGTGGCTGGCGCCAGTGTTTTGTTGGCTGTTGATGGTATTATGGGAGATCTGAAAACCATTTCAGCTTTGGAAACTATCGCGGGCATGGTTGATGTACGGAGAGACGAGTATCATTCATGCAAAGATATTTTTTACTTTTCTGAGCCAGCAAACTTATCATGGTGGTTTGAAGGATAAAAGTAAGAAAGCCATCGTTTTGCTCTGCATGTAGATTATTTTGTATTGGGAGGTGACACAGCAGATTGGTGATCTGAAAAAAAGTAAGTGCACATCTATTTTTTGCACGGCAGATGAGATATTCTGAGGTTTGGTTTTTTTTTCTTTCTTTTTTTCATTCTTGGTGTAGCAACCTTCGATATCTGGTGGAGTTTTTGATTAATAGGCGTTTCTTGTATCATAAATGATTACATCATATGTACAACAATGACTGGGGGAGTGTTTTAGACGCATAACCAAAACTATAAGAATTTAGATTATCCATATAATGATTACTTGGGAGAAGATATTCCAGAAGAATGCGCATCATGTGTTTCACTGTTATATCCTGTAGAGTAAATCGCCATCTGCAGATATGTTGGTGATACTTTTTTGCAAGACTGTGCTCGTGCTGTGTGATACACCTGATGTATGATGTTTGGTTCTGCTGCCCTGATGCTGCTGTTCTTATATTGATGTTTAGTGAGATGTTTTTCTTGTCAATCAATTGTATTGAACTGTGGAGCAAAGGCTTACGGGGCTAGGTTATAGAGCATGTTGTATTATTTTGTTAAAGTACTGGACAAATTAGTTTGGTGATGGGGGTTCTATATTGCAGGGATATGATAAAGAATTATGGCGCCTAGATTTAATGAAGAGCTGAGGAGAAACGGGGTGAGATAATGAGTGCTTATGCGGGTGACAGTGTTGGGATGAGATGGTAATACATTGTTGATGGGGTGGGTATTGAAAGAAAGTTGACGTGAATTGTACTAATGGTAAGTTGAGAGTGAATTATGGTTATAAGCGAACGATTAAAAAAGGAAATGCATTTTATAGTTGCATATATAAAGCAATGATTCCCTTAGCCTTGGTAGGCGCTTCCAGTAGACGGATATATACACATGCATGTTTACTTGATTTAAGAATAAGATCGTGTTATAATGTACATGTGTGTGAATCTGTTCACTATTACATGGAGACCTACCGGTTTTTGACTATCCTAAATCATTGGGAACATTATTCGTTGTAATACACTCAACATATAACACACTTAAACAATGATTTATATATATATATATATATATATATATATATATATATATATATATATATATATATATATATATATATATATATATATATATGCGTGTGTGTGTGTGTGTGTGTGTGTAAACAAACCCATTATTAGCCAGTGATATGTACACTCACTAATTTTCACATACCTTCAAAGACGTGGCGTTTGTATAACGTGTAGTAAGGTACACAGCAAATGGAATGCAAGAGACCAAATACATCATACTTAAGATTATAATGAATACCTTGTACACGAAGACAAAATTACAGGAAGATTGATAAATATCCATAGCATGTGGAATATCTTTTAGTATTTTCCTCTCTCTACTCAGGACAATTACGTCTAAAAATTGAAATTGATAATAGTGTCTGAATAAACATAATTGGAAAGAAGAGAAATATATAATGGAAATGCATTTAGAAACAGAAGGCAGCCTGAAATTGTCAGAGAATCAGAAGAATTTCTTATAGTTTGTGGCTTTTGATTGAGGATTCCAGCCACAGGTTGTATCACTTATTGAAATTACCAATAAGGAGAAAGGGTTTTAGTATCGTTGACCAGGATATCCACCCACATAGGTGTCAAGCCATAACTGATCTGCACAACTGAAATACATGAAAATCATGAGAGCTTCTGTACGGACAAAAATATGTAGAGAAATTCTTCACAAAATGTTTGGCAAGAGGGCGATAACGTAGGAATCAGAATATGTCGTATCTTTGGCGTTCCTGTGAACCTACACACTCCTATAGACACTGTGTTCCTGTGGTGGATTGTGATCCCCAAAGCCCACACGTGAGGGAAGCCTTGACGTATGTGTGTGTGTGTTAAACTGTTACTTAAAATCTGTGTTGACATTTCTTGAGAAGCAATAAGGGCGAGCCGGAAGAAACAGGCCGGTGTGTCGCCATTGAAAAGTAAATTTTGTAAAGATCTTGACGTAGTGTAATTGTAAAGGATTTACGACTCAATCACCGTCAGCAGCTGGGGCTATCGGGCAGCTGAATTGAATTATGAGGCTCGCTCGAGCAAAAGAAACCACTTAACGGATTAACGACGGAGACGAAGTAAAAATTTTGAATCTTCTCGTCCGGAGCAGAAATGGGTGGACTCTCGCTGAATGATAATCATCTTGGCGTCATTATTTCAGTTGCCTTAGCATAAGTGAGGACCGGGAAAGATGCGGTATTCACCAACAAAATTACTCCACACTAGACGTTCTTATGTTAGAACCAGTCTGTCAGAATCTTATCTTCGTGATCGTAATAAGCTTAGGAGGGCTCTAATTGGATATACTTATGGCAACGACTGAGAATGATAATTGGTATACCATCTGTAGGTTGTTAATATGGGACCTGTGATATGTGCGGGAGTGATGGTGGTAATGAAGTAATTCTTACTGCTACGTGAATGTTGGGGTTAGAAGTTTCCTTTGTTTTTGTAAGGTTGTAGTTGTTAGAGGTTGTTATTTTGTCAGCTTAGGAAGATGTTCGTCAGGGTAGAAAATTCATGTTTCAAAGAGACTCTTGCACGCAGTAGACTTCCCTCTGCAAAACAGTATGTCAACTGATCAAGAAGGTTAGGTTCTTGGTGATATTGTAAGATGTTATATACGTTTTTCCATCGTTGAAATTCAGGTTGTGAGAGAAAAAAAGAAGCGTTTTCTCTTTTGAAGAAAATTTTGGTTGTTGTATCAACCCTCTCTGTCACTGGTTCTGCTGGGGAGAATGTGGGTCACATCACATCCAGTTCAAACTTAGAAGAACATTATTTTTTTGCTGTAGAAGCAGTTCCACCCAGGCATTATGTCTGTGGTTATAGGAGTGCACTTTGCTGGAGACTGTCTCTTCAACAAAAGTGTTTCAATCTAGGACTATTTGGGCCATAGGAATATTAGCTAAAGAGAAGTCATGTAAAACTCGAGATATTACAAAATAAAGTTTTAAATGTCACAAAAAAAATTATTATTGAAATAGTAGGCGGCAAATCGCACCGCAGAAAGTTTTATCATCAACTCATGTCACAGATGCATTTAGTAAACTATTTACACTCTCCTTCATCCACCTTACAACGTTGTAGAGCATCTAGCGGTCGGTACTCGCACTATAATGCTTCGAAACGTTTCTTAAGAGTTAGCATATAAGTCCACAACTTTAGCCATGGTGCTGTTTTCCCGTTACCCCTGTCTGTACTTTCCTTCGTGGCTCGTAAATGAGTAGATCCGAAGCTGCGATGGGAAATGAGCGATAGGGGTTTTGATAATGTTGGTGAGAGAGAGAGAGAGAGAGAGAGAGAGAGAGAGAGAGAGAGAGAGAGAGAGAGAGAGAGAGAGAGAGAGGAGAGAAAAAAAAATAATAGAGTAATTTTGGTAAGGCGGCTTAATCTGATATATTGATGAATTATCAGATAAACAATTGCTTTCAGGTGCAAGTTGATGATTTCGGATCAGCTCAAAAAATAGCACTACTAATATGTCTTTGGCATTTTCACTGACCATTATTCGGGGAATAGACCGAGCCATTGGGCGTAGACGTAGACCTTTTAGTGCTAGTGGCTTAGAGAATATTTAGGAATGAAATAATTGGCAAGGTAGACTTTTAGAATAATCTACATTGAGAGCTGAGATTCGACAGTAGCCAGACTTCAAGATCTACTTGTAAGTGATCAGCCAAAATTGTCCTCGGCTGCCTGGGAGAAGCTGATCATCATTCCACATGTGTTATTCTTAGTCATGCAGGAGTGACATAGAGCGTTCATGACGTGGTCTGCACTAAGTAATATCGCCAACTCACGGTCTTCCACATCAGGGAACTGAAGGCTTATCAACTGCTACGACAATGTTAGCATAAAAGATGGATCCCGCTTGGCTTAATCTCACATCCTCTCGGATAATCCTTTGAGTTCGATGTGTTTCTTATGCACAGATAAACTCTAATCTCTTTGTTGTTTCGTGATTTATTTTCACACATATGTTGAGATTTGTCCCTCAGTTTTAAGCTTCTATCTGTTTTGTTCTAAAACTGAAAGGCTTCATTTTGTCTCATTGTGGTCGCTAAATTTTATCTACTTATATCAGGGCGAATTTGATATTTCTAATCTGAATGTGCTCTTGATTAACCTCTTCATTGCTATACATCAGTCATTTGCTATACATCATGAAGAAGTATAGGAGTGACAAGGGAGGGACATATTTGTAGTAAGCACAGTGTTGAACGCCTGTGTTTGCCCTTCATATACTGTCATTGTTGAAATGACAAACGTTTCATCTCTTTTGATAATTCTGGTATTTCAGTTCTGTGTTGCACAAGACCTGTGCGTAACTGTGAGTACCTGTGCGTTATTTGAATTGCAACAGCTATAGCGATGTTCTCAACTCCACATTCACAAGTTTGCAGCCGATCCTTTATGTAATCACGTTTCTATTTCTCTGCAACAGCGGAGTGGGTCATCCCCAGGTCCTAATCGCGTGATATCTGGCTCCATTTTGTGATTGTTTATTCATAGGACTCTCATTCTTACAAGACGTAGCGCAAATTAGATTAGAATTTATCCAGGTCGAGGAGAATGAAATACAGGTTAAAAGTAGCTCCCATTTTCAGAATACTGGGTTGGCAAAACACCGCTGAGCATAAAAGCAAACTCTCTCTCTCTCTCTCTCTCTCTCTCTCTCTCTCTCTCTCTCTCTCTCTCTCTCTCTCTCTCTCTCTCTCTCTCTCTCTCTCTGTTGAAAACAAGTATGAACTGTGAGGACTAAGTTACAGCTCGTTCAAAAATGTTGCATTTTCCTTTCATATCCTTCTGTTATATTTACTCTTCGTGGGTTCTATTTCATTTTTCTCCCTATATGGAGAATTTATTTCATACTGAAAAACTGTAAACTTCTGGATTGTTGAGATTGCATATTTCTATATCCAAATCCTTGCAAGTGGTTAAAATCTATGACAGTTAGAACACAATTAAAAACTGTCGTAAATTCCGTGAGATTCATTCACGATTCATTGCTTCGTAAGGATCGACATATAAGAGCCATAGTTTACATTAACAGATACTACTATACTTACACATCATGCATACATTGGAATGTTAAGAACCCAAGAGATAATGCGAAAAAAAAAAGAAGTCGAGGTATAATAAGGTGGGTTGTTTCAAGAAGCTGGTGGGTGCGACCACAGTTTATACGACAAATCGTTACACTCACACTTGCAGGCCTTCATAAGAAACACCGTCCTTGGATGTACAAACCTTTGGGTAGACCATAGACCACCTCACATGTTCGGTTAATTGGGATTCATTACTGACGCTAGCGATTCCTGAGGAAGAATACCCACAGTTTAACCCTCGGTCGTGAGGAGAATGCTAACCTTGTCTGAGAGAATGTGAGGAGGTTGGCTATGATGACTGCAGTAGGTGTAAAGGGTCAGCAGAACTCAGGAAGTTCTTTTTTTGTGTGTGTAAATTCGCTCCGATCCCGACAACCTTCAGGTCTGTTGTCTCTGACGCAAGTGTCACATCAGATGACCTGGTGGGGTTAGAGAGAGAGAGAGAGAGAGAGAGAGAGAGAGAGAGAGAGAGAGAGAGAGAGAGAGAGAGAGAGGATTCAATAGGAATGTCCAGGGTTCATCTGAAGACTTTTCGTCCGGCTGCTTGTTGATCTTCGCGAAGGTGAGCTCCCCAAAGCTGAGGCTATCATGGACCCACTGGACCATCTATGTATATGTTTCGTCTGGTAGGATTTTCGTCCTCTGTCAGGAAGATGGCCATAGTCTTTTCATATAACCTCAGCGCGTAAAGACGTGGAAGCCCTTATGAGAATTACAGCAAACTTGTCATCCATAGAGTGAATGTTCCAGGACGACATCTTTACGGAGTCCTAGGTCTCTACTGGTCCACAGTTGTCGTCAATGAGTGAGAGTACAGAGAATTACTGGTTTCGAGAGAGGGTCATCAACTGGAAGAGGTAGATTTCTCATTCTTAGAGATGTTGGTTCGTTACATCTTTACAGATAGGAGGACCTTTTTTTTTTCTTAGCCAGAGTGGCCCGGCTCGTTATGGAATGGTTTTGGAATCAGTAGTTTTTTTTTCTGGGGGGGATGTGCCTGCCATTCTCGCGGACACGTACTGATGCTTTGGTATAGTTAACTCCGCCATTATTACCTTTGGTTGCTGACTGATCTTGTTTATCCCAGACTTAGAAATATCTGCAACTAAAACCTACTGTAGACCTGTACTTGTGTCCTTGGCCTGAACACCTTGTGTTTGTCTCCAATGTCTTTTTTATGATTCTTCGTCCGACACCTCAGTCATAACCTTCCTGGCCAATACGGATAGATTTCCCTGTACTGTGTATGGATTCCTCCAGGATCATAATCTCTTTAGCCTTTCCACCAGACTAAGATACAGCCACCCTCTTGAGGAAGAGAAGGGTGGGAGGACATGAATACGAGACTGCCATGACTGGTAGGGCCACTGGGCAACAACCACTTTCTCTAAACCCTCAAAAAACATGAGCGTGGGTAGCCTAAGAATCACTGCCTCGTAAGCTGTCTCATGAAGCTTCGACCGACTCTGCAATGAAACCTCGAACCAATGACCCATGAATCTTCGAATGGTTATCCAGTAAAGCCTCACAAACCTTTGAAATGGAATTCATGACCTTAAAGTCTCTTCTAAAAAAAGAAATGAGTGACGGGTGTAACCCAAAGAGGTGAAATATAGAAGCAAGTGGAAGTTCTAATTGCTATGAACATATCTTCCTTGTGGATCAAATGCCTGGGCCTCAAATAAAGGATACAACACATGATACGTGTTATTTTGTAAAATATTTGCAACTGTTGATGGTGAAAATAGGAAAAAATTCAACCGTTGAGGTCAAATCGACCTGTCTGAAACGAAAACAGTCCATAGTAAACTGATGGAAAGATGAATTGTGGGATGAACAAATGGACATACGGAATGCAACTGACAAAATATTTTCCAACATAGACAATGAAATAATCTATTCAGTGGAAACATACATTTTGCTCTCATCTCTCGAGGTATAAATGTGTTGTTTTTTTTCCCATGCTCTACGTTAGTCTCTTTCTTCGATGCGGCCTTAGTTTTGCAGTCTTATTTGTTACGAATGATCACTTTCTAACTGACTTTCATTTTCAACATTTTCGTTTCTCACTTCCCCTCCTCCTCCTCCTCCTCCTGCTCTAGGCGAGTTATGTCCTTGGTGCGCTCCATTACTCACACTGGCTTTAATGAGGTTCATCTCGGATGAAAAGGAAATACGCTCCTCCTCCCCTAGATACCTCAGGTTCTTCCCTTTCCCTTCCCTTTTTCCACAATGGTTCCTTGCATTATAATCCCTTATGTATACCCTCGGGGTTCTCAGAAGGCCACGAAAGGAGCTTATAACTCTTCTCTATGGCTAGTCCACAACGGATGTTCCCCGCCACTTTTTCCCCCCCACACATAGTCATTCAGAAACGTAAGATACTTCTCGAGTTACTCACACTAACAGGTAGGATGCCGTAAAATCAAAGAAGTTTTGCGTTTATCTGGGTCCCACATCCTCTCTCCACCCCTTCCCCTTTACCAGCAGGGTGAAGCCTCATAATACTCTCATTATTTACTCAGGCTCCCAGTTGGGCTGCCCTCAGAGGGGAAAAAAAAGGACAGACATTCTAAACAAAATTCAACAGTCGTAATGACTGTGTCCGGAACTGTAAAAGTCTCCTTTGTCGATGCTATGTCGAGGCCAACTGGGACCCTAATGCTAAGCGGTTAGGAAGACCGAGCAGTGATCATTTAGGGCGTCAGAGTGGATGCTCATTAAGATTCTGCGTCATAGGTCAGCTTGGGATATAAGTAGGGACTAGGAGGGTATCTGAATTATCTCTTTTGATACTTTAGCTATGGTTTGTGGTTTTCTAAGTACTGTTGTTCACGGGAAAGATCATTAACCGTCTCATCTCGTACTTTAGCTATGGTTTGTGGTTTTCTAAGTACTGTTGTTCACGGGAAAGATCATTAACCGTCTCATCTCGTACTTTAGCTATGGTTTGTGGTTTTCTAAGTACTGTTGTTCACGGGAAAGATCATTAACTGTCTCATCTCGTAAGACTCTTAGGTTTAGGTGACTGTGGCCAGTAGGTTTGCTTAGGTCTATCCCATCTAAATATTTCAGTACTTCTTAGTCTTTTTATTTTCTATATTTTCTCTTTAGTATTTTGTGATAAAGTCCTGGATACATCTTCTTTGGTGAAGGTATGTATGTGTTCTTGAACATTAAAGACGAAATTGAAAGACTTATTCAATATGGAGGCTATTTCTGTATCATCATTCCTCATCTACCATGTTCATTAGTTAGTTGTCCTATTGCAAAATGTTTTTTTTTTTCTTGTCTTACGTATTTGAAGATGTCTCTCGGGTTATTGTTAACATCAGGGAAATTCTTTCTTCTTGTTTGCATTTACTTCCTCCTTTTTTCTTTACTTTTCTTTTTATTTTTGTCTGACTTGTATTCTCATGAATTCTTGATGAGTTTCATGGTTTCCTGTTGTCTTAAATTTTTTCATGCTTTTTGTGGCGAATTGCTTCCATTATTTTCCTAACTATACAAGATAGCTTTGATTTTTTACTGGCTCCTTTAAATCTCTTACTACGTTTTCACTTTCAATAAGATATAGATTTTTTCCGAATCTTCTTGACATCTATTCGGTTGCATTAATACAAAGGAGATTTTTTCATCCAGTTGCTGTTACTAATTCCGTGTCTAGTTTTCATATAATTTGCCTCACTGCAGTTGGGGTTAAGAAATTTTTGCTATTTATTTCAAGTGTTTTATTTATTCTGGTTCAGTGTTGTGGTGGCCACCGTTTGTTAAAGCTTAAATTACCTCACAGAAGTTTATTAAGTTATTGTCTGTAGTAAACACCAAGTCATGAATGTTAGCGTCCCTAGTTGGTTTAACAACTGTCTGGTTTAGAAAAGTGTCTTCCTTTAAGTTATATAATCTCTGTTCCGCTTGAGTTTCCTTGTAATTTTCTCCTATCTACACTAGAACTGGTAGAGTCCATTATAATTATATGATGCATGCTGTTGCAGCTGATTGAATTTCATTGTATGAATGTATGTCATGTCTTTCCATTTGTTTTGGAAGTCTACATATGACAACTGAAGTGATTATGATTCGTTTCACTGTACGTTAGCGAGATATACGCAGAGTCGCCAGGATCTTGCTTCTAGCCTGTCTACTTTACTGCACCGAGGCAACTAGCCACATAATTAATGACACTGTTGGTTTTGTGGTTCATAGTGTTAAGGAGCTTATGCCAGTTCGCATCTTCTTTTCCGCCTTCTAGGTTGATGATGTTTACGGTTTGTTCTGTTAATGAGTGGTTTCGTTAGCTTGTATTTTTTTTGCAGTATGAAGTGTGCAACTCATGGGGTGAGGTTTGGATCATCGTGCTTTCTATGTCCATGTAGTTAGTATGTGTTTTGCAGGCTTGGTTAAAGCTGCTGTACTGGGAGAAAGCAAGGCCTACGGAGAGGATACTGATTATGACAATGTCGCGGAGTCTGGAGTCTATACATTATACAAACTCTGTCTTCTGCGCTTCTCTGTAGTTCGCCTTTTTCATCTTGTGTGAACTGACTGGGTAATCAGAGTGGGTACTTTATTCTAGGAGAGGTTTTCATAATCTGCTCCCTCGTGGTCCGTGGGTAAGTACTGGTGTGTTAAAAGAAACAGGTGGTGACGTTTACTGTTGCAGAGGGTTAGGTTGGATCCTGGTAGACTGGTTGTAGTGGTTGAGGATATCGAGATGGTTCAGGTGGTTCATGAGTAGTTCACCTGAGATCTTGGCTGTAGGTGCTAATCAACGCAGAACTCTGGTGGGTGTTGACATTTCCACAGAGGAAGGTGTTGTTGGATGAGTTAGCTACGTTCTGTAGTTGGCGAGTATATCTGCGAGGGCAGGTGGTGCAGGAAGGTAGCTTTATTCTTTAATGGACGACATTTCAGATGTGAAGCGCTTGGAGTGCTCCCCCATGGCTGTGTTTTCAGGTATGTTTTATGGCTGTGTAGCGATAAAAGGAGGGAAGGTTAAGTGTGGGTGTAAAGCAGGTTTCTTGGATGAGGATAATTTCTATGATGTGTTCCTGGAGCAATATCAGTAGCGCTGTATATAGTTCTGTTGTCATTGATGTTAAGCTAAATAAATCTAGTACGTGACTGCAGTCCTTTGGGGTTTTGCTGTGTGGGATTGTGTGTTTTATAATGATATTTGTTGAGTGTTTCTGAACATAATGTGGAAATTTGGGTTAGCTTTGTTGCTTAGAGTGTAAGAGTGGTCGCCGCGTGTTCAGAGAGCTGAACGCTATAGTCATGGAAGAATAGAATATGAAACAGAAATGAATCCATTGGATAAATCGTTACATCTAAGTATTGCTTTTGATGATGAGGGTTTGGCATGTTGGGCATGGTGGTCCCAGGCTGCGGAGGAAGCCACAGGTCTGTAATAGTAATTGGGGATAATAGTCGGGATATCATCCCAAATGATGAGGAAGATGTGGATGATCATGTGACGTGTCGTGGTTTAACCCAGGGTTCACCCTTGGAAGCAAGAGAGGGAGAGAAGAGGGCTCTTTTGAAGCTTGAGGCTTCTCTTATTGTGGCTTCTTCCACAGCTGCTGATCGTCTAAGGGTACATCGGTGTGCCATCTTCTTGTTCGTGGTGTCGCCACTAGCATAAGGAGTTCATATATATTAATCTAGAGAAAAAGAAAAAAAAGTGTAGGCTGCGTGGAGATCTAATTTGAGTTTCGGAAATATTAGATTATCTAAATACCTGTCTCAGGCTCGGGTATATATATATATATATATATATATATATATATATATATATATATATATATATATATATATATATATCATTAATGGAATGGCCTTGATTGGGGCCTCAGCTGCCCGTGCCGTCTTAACTAACATAAAAAAAATATCATTTCTTCGCGTCCGATAAAGTTAATGGATAGATGTGATACAAATGGGAACGAACGTTTCTTCACCGATACAAAGCTGGTATTAATTATTCGCGTACAGATAAAGCGAATGATGTGACTATATTTGTGATGCGGTTCGATAAATACTCTAATTATCCTGATTATGCTGATGATATTGATTATCAGTCTCTGGTTCCTGTTAATTATATTGGAGAGGAATGAACTGTACGCAGATATTTCACTTTCTATCATTATTATCTTCTTCCTGGCTAACATGCTAGAGTGAGTAGTGGGTGCGGAGGAACATCGTGTTTTACCATCCCGTATCAGAAGCTTAGGTTACTATCTCTTTCTCCGATGAATAGTCTAGTCGAAAAGACCATAAGGTCTTCAGCAGTCTGGTGCATCACACACCCTCCCCTTCCCCACACCCACATCATCATCTGTATGTGTGACCATCCAACTCCTGTCCTTCTCATAGTTGGCCTTATTAAACTTTCCTCCTGTAGATCCATCGTTGTATTGTTCTTCCCTTGGCTTCTCCCTTATATGATTACCATTCCTTAAAACCTTCCTTCCGTGTGTGTGTGTGTGTGTGTGTGTGTGTGTGTGTGTGTGTGTGTGGGGGTTGATCCGCCTAACCACATGGACGTCTGTTATGTCTACTGTCTTAAGAGCTTCGTCCCCCCATTTGGCTCTCTGTCCTTAGGTACATCATGCTGAAAGAATTTCCTCGTTCTAAGCAGCGCCTAATTAAAAGTCGAGCTGCGAAAAAAAACTTATGGTTCTTTCTGAATGCAAATGCGACTAACTTTCCTTTATCAAGGATTCTCAAAAAGCGTTTATAAATGAGCTCGTTTTAGGGAAAGAAATCTGAATCTCCTTTTCACAGAAAATGGGGTAATGCATTTTCTCCTGATATAGTACATGATTATCAAAGCCATAATGGTACCTAAGACATTCTTCGAAATAAGCTTATAAAACTGTATCATAAGATGAAAAAGATTTTCATCATCGGCTTTATATCTTTCCGTCCCAAGGAATGAAAGAAAGATAAGAATGAGAAAACAAGCGTTCTCTCGGTTTCCCAAAGGCAGATGAAAAATCATAAGGAGCTGGACAGCCTTTTATTTTTAAAGAGAAACACCACAAAGATTAGCAGATTACGCTGCACTTAGCGGAGCTTGCTACATAAAAAAAAAAAAAACGAGAAAAAGTAATCACTTTTTTTTCTTATTTGTTATTCTATTAGGAAAGGGATATCTTGACGCAGAGAGTAAAGGTGAAATGAGCTGGATTGGTATATGAATACCCCCCAGTGATAACCAGTTGTGTCATGAGGGATGATAGATTAGTATGAAACATTCACCAATCACAGAAGTGATCAAGAGCATTACACTTATTTTTTTGTTAGAATATTAACACCATAGAAACCGGTGAAGAATAAGATCTCATGCTACTCTGACCACCTACCACTGAGGGAAGGCAAGTGGACCGTGTACTGCCACTGGAAGAACTCCACTTAGTCAGTGGCAAAGACCTCGTCCAATCTCACACAAGCAATGCGATTGGCTCCGTTATTATGCACCAGACGTAAGAACAGAGACTGAAGTGTGCTATCAAGAGGTTCGGGTCCAAAGCCATCAGATGGTAGCACTCTGGTGCCAAGGTTTCTGACCGGCATTCTTTCCTCCCTCCATACTCACCGAAGTACGGTGGATGAAGCCACCAAGAAGAGGGGAATAAAATGGAAAGAAAGTAAACTAAAAGACAGTTTGGAGAAGTAGGAATATACAAAGCTTCCACGTCCACACCGTCGGGTTACAACGGAGTGTACGTGGCAAACAAGGGAAGGGATGGACCGTACGTAGTAAACAGGGGAAGGGATGGACCGTACGTAGTAAACAGGGGAAGGGATGGACCGTACGTAGTAAACAGGGGAAGGGATTGCGGTAGACTAAACCACTACTAGTGGACCTGTACCTGAACATGGGAGGTTTAAGTCGCATATCTCCTCAGTTCTCCGTAATTCTTCCACCTAATTCTTGTAAAGGTTTAGAAATAGAATTTACGACGAAATATGAAGAAATGTCACAACAACCAGACGCTCTCTATATACCGGGCACAACAAAAGAGGGATTGAAATGTGAATTACAGTTCAGTAATAGATTAGAAAGGAGTTGATATAGGAGTTGGATATTTTTGGCAATTTAGAGAAGAAATTATATCAAACTTAAGGGGTCTCATAATGGCATGAATATCTCGAAAGAACTGATCTAAAATACACTTGTAGTAAAACTAGTGATTTCTGCACGTTCAGAAAATCAAAAGGAGCATAAGAATAAAACGAAGTAAGTTAAGAACTTTATTGCTTAAGCTCAAACCATTAAAAACTGGTAACTGAAACAGATATAACAGTATTTTCCATCGAACTGAGTCAGGCGACCCAAACTAAGTACAAGAAAATAAACGAAATTTCGATTCTCTGCAAATATTTAGGTTGCCAATATCTCTACTTGGTATGTGAAGCTCTTGACATTCTATTTGTAGCAATTCATCAATGGGAGAGTTCTATCGAGACAAATACAGAAAACATGAAGTGATACTAATATTAATGCAGGCTGACATATTGTTGATAATCGTAATATATTTCTTTCGTTTACATAACAAATTCATTTGCAGTGTAATATACAGTACTGCTTAAGTGTGAGTAGTTTAAACTAAGGGCAACAAAGCCTCACAACAGATCTATATATTAATAAGAACATGTTTGCCTAAGCGACTCAAACATTTAAGCACTAAATCCACACCACATCCATCCACGTATCCCTTCAAGTATGTTGAGTTTGATTCAGTAATATAGGTCGTCTTAGCCTTACAAATCTGAGAATGATAAAGTATTTCATCCAGAGTTATTTGTCACGGTGAATATCATGCAGCCAACAGATTGGTTCATATGTGCATGATAACTTTACGGATGTGAAAGATTTGCTCGTTGAGAATCACCACAGCGAATTCTCTCTCTCTCTTTATTGGTAGAGATATCAAGATCACTGTAGGTCACGTGCATTATAGGAGTGCATATAGTCTAGGAATGATCTTTAACACCTGAAGAAGGTGTTAAAGATTTTTCGAGCTGTAACGACCCTGGCAGTTGGTAGGCCTAAAGCAGGGGATGT
The DNA here is from genome assembly GCF_036320965.1 of Panulirus ornatus. Taxonomy (NCBI): domain Eukaryota; kingdom Metazoa; phylum Arthropoda; class Malacostraca; order Decapoda; family Palinuridae; genus Panulirus; species Panulirus ornatus. Next base: position 36,130,160 of record NC_092241.1, on the reverse strand, counting down.
CACACTCGTCTGCTACGGCGGGCAAGATATGATATGTTGGTACACTACGCGAGCCATGTGATATATGAGGCAAATGATATATGAGACAGATACGGGAATAGGACGAGAGCCGCTGGCGGCTGAGGGGTGGGGGTCTAAGTCTCCTGCAGAGAAAGGAGGACAAGGGCGAGTGCAAAACTCACATAACAACACAGCTCTCTGATGTCTTAGGTGCTGCGTTGATTTTGGGGTTTTCAAACCGTTCGGACAGGTCATTAATCCCTAAAACAAAGTTAATCTTAACCACATGTAGGTTAAAGTGTTTATGTTTTTGTTAAAATACGTTAATACGATTTCAAATGTATTCATCTACTCCAATTTTCATTTACATGTACGTTAAGTGACCTAGCAATCTATGGCATAGCAAGGGTTTACTGCTAGTAGTTTTTCCTTTCATTTTTGTCACTACGCCAACTTTTCTACCCACCATTTGCGTTGCTCCAGCTGTCGTTTGACTCAACATGAAATTGGTCCACAGCCAATGTCAGTCTTATGAAAATGTCATCACCTGTTGTTCCACAAATTCTTCTGTTAACTGCATATTTTCTTACACATTACGTATGAGAACTACAAGTTGTACCGGTACATCAGTTCCATCTATACTTTCATTATTCACATCAAAAAATGCAGTAAAGGCCTTTACTTTGTCTTTGAGTTGACTGATGATAGTCTCTGATCATTCATCAATTCTCAATGCAAATGTATATCTTCCGAGGCTCATGCGTGCGCAAATGTATATCTTGCGAGCCTTATGCGTGCAATAGCTTGACGTGTTTCCTGGCAAATCTCTTCTAAAGCCGTCTAACATATACAGATATATAAACCTCGCTTCCGAAAAAAGGATTTGATCACACATATTTCCTGGGCAGTCCTGTAACTTGCCTTAACTGCAGCACCACCGCCTTGATGAATACCTTCAAATACTGACTGATGCCTTTTCAGTGCGTGATCGAACTCTTTCATTGAGTCGTCACGTAACTTAACATTATATTCCTTATACATCAGAGCATAGCTAGTGTCATAATGTCTTCTAACATTGTAAGATCTTTGACAACATCAAATCGTTGCATACAAATCAAACATGTCCGTTTTTCATTCATTTCATCAAAAAAGTACAATGTTTAGTTTACCTTAAGTACCCGACGCTCTTCATTAATTGTTCTCCTCTATTAGAGAACGACTATGGACTCAAAAGTCGAAATGATGGACAAAGCCTCCGATATTTGTAACGCTCTAACTGGAGTCGAGCCACAATGTATGACTGGCACCCGAGTGATTGTCCAAGCGCGAGCCTGCTGCATCAGAACTGTCACGTCTAATATGTGTGTAATACGATGATTGGGGGCTCGTCTTACAACCCGTACAGAGGCATGCTTAGAACCTTAACATACCGTAAAAGCTAGATCTAATTACTCTTTCATCGAAGCTGCCGGAGTTAATGTTTTATTCCAGCAAACACCAGACGAATCTTATCCTCTGGGGAGCAATTAAAGGGCTCCCAACGAGTTTGGCTGGACTGAGATTAACTAAACATTTTACGAACACTTATTGAACAAACTCAACATATAGATTGAAGTGGGTATTTTCCGATATGGATAGATTTAACTTTCAACTTCAAATGCTATTAGATGCTCAAGGTGCAGCCGGTTAGCCAGTAGGCACGAGCCACATGTACAAGGGTGAGGAGCCGCAATTTGACACCTCTGACACACGTTACTAACCAGCCATACACCATCATACATTCATCCTTGCTCTATCCACGTATAACCCAACGAGCCAGTGTTTCACTCATGTTTGCCCTCCCCTGTCGAACATGCATGGACCAACGTTCCACACCATAACATTGCTCGCATTATAATAACATGACTGAACAATATTCACAGTTATTGCGATGACCTTCGTCCATTATGTTGAGCTATGAAGAACCTAAGCCCGGCTATATAGTGCTCTACACAAAGTAAGAGGAGTTAACCTGCATCTCACTTCTACCACAGCGCTTCGTGTATATGTATCAAGACAGCAAAATTACTTCCCCGGTATTTTTGTTCCATTTATTCGATGGAATGTAATACCACGATATTTTCTCTATAGAATATCAACCTTTTTTAAATGCTGTGGCTTTACGATGCGCTGACAATCATGGTACTCTCAAAAGTTACTTCGCTGAATAACATCACTGCCTGTTCAACCACCTTCATCAGAGCTGTCCCTCCACGTACGTCAATGAAGGCACGAGAAATCCCTAACTTGTGTAACCTAATTACATAAATCATTTCGAAAAAAAAGAAAAAAAAAAAACGTAGAAATTATGGACGTGATCTAAAAGTCCTTTTTTTTTTCAACCTTCCTCGTAATTAGCAATATCAGTTTGACTCTACAGATGTGAAGGGTGTGATGGCGACTCCACGTATTCCTGGAAAGCAAATATTATCGCTCTTTACATGTACCTTTTCCATTAAGGATTTTCTGAGATTGAACGAGACCAGAAAGCAGGACTTTGTATGTGTGTGTGTGTGTGTGTGTGTGTGTGTGTGTGTGTGTATGTGTGTGTGTGTGTGTGTGTGTGTGTGTGTGTATATGTGTGTGTGTGTGTGTGTGTGTGTTTCATAAATTGAAAGCCGAAATGTTGCCTCGGAAAATGGGATATATCCTTCTCTTTTGAGCATCAGATGAACAATCATGCTACATTTAAGATAGCTGACACAGGCATATATAATAAAGTATGTTGTTGTGTAGATATATACGGATGGTAAAGGTAATGTTGCTTTTAATGAGGTGAGATACGTTATTATGATAAACAAAAATTCCACTAGGCGAAATTGATAGAATCCTTCTCTCTCTCTCTCTCTCTCTCTCTCTCTCTCTCTCTCTCTCTCTCTCTCTCTCTCTCTCTCTCTCTCTCTGTGCAAAGGTTTACCCGATATCCTCAACTAATGTCATGCATAAGTATATTCTCTGATTAGAATGAAATGATCAGGAAGAAATAATCAGGTTGGTTATCAGTTCTTTTTTACTAGCTATGAACAGAGATGTGAGGGTTTTGTATCGGTGTATGTAACAGTGGAGGTGTATTCAGTAATGATATCAAGACTGCACGTGAGCAAAGCGATAGCGAGTGTTTAGAGATAGACTGTGTACTGGTTGGGTATATAGTTTGTGATGATTTGAGTAATGAAGGGAAGAGTTAGTTGACTCGATTTACATTTTCTAATTCTGTTTTGCATGATATAAAAGATTGTTCTGTATTCAAAATCATTTTCTGTATTCAATTGTTATCTTGAATTTGACAGCATGGTATAGCATCCTATACAAATATTACCAAGAGAAAATAGAATGCGCGTCCATTACCAGTTTCCAAGGGTTTTCAATAATGTAATAAGATTCTTAGCTTACACCATTACATATTTTAAGCTTTCTTTTTTCTCAAAAGCTTCGTCTGCTTGATGTTCTTACTCCCATTTGATGTTCCAGTACCTTTCATAATCTTACATATGCTGTTATGACTTCCTGAATCATTATATCAATCTATTTCTCCACCAGAAGCTCTCAACATTATATTGTTTCCTTGTAATGTACAATTTCTTTCTTCATACATGTTCGCCGTTTCTCGCGTGGGCGAGGTACCGTCAAGAACAGATGACAGAGACTTTAAGGGGAAAGTTTTCACTTGGCGCCTTGTTCTGGTCTTTCTTTTTGAAAGTAATACAGAAAGGGAGGATTTCCACCCACCCGTTCATGCCCTTCTTAGTCGCCTTCTACGAGATGCAGGAAATACATGGGCAGTATTCTTTCTCCCGTGTCCCCAGAAATGCATAGCCTTTAGATCTTTTTCCATTATAATCAATCTATATTTCTCGCTCAGTGTCTGATCTCCACATCATATTGTTATTTGTGGCCTTTTTTCATTACCTGCACCTGTGATAGCTGTTTTTTTTTTTTACTTATTTTCTAACGGTTCTTCTTCAGAACTTTTACAATAGTTATTTGAAAAAGAAATAAGAAAGTCAGAGAAAGTTATCCTCCTTAAACCTTCCACTTCTAATTACTGGTGTACTGTGGTCTCGAACGCCACACACACACACACACACACACACACACACACACACACACAAACTGACTTAACATAATCTCACAGACTTATAAACTTTTTTTCCTTTATCTTTAAACTTTTTCTTTCGTCTTTTCCTTAATTCTAAACGACCTCTTTCCTGATTAAGATCATTGTTTTTTTTTCACTCAGTCGTCTCATCCAGTATTATCTGGTGGCTTCTGGGTGTCATGCGATGTTAGTAGATATTACATACGAAATTTATGACCCTATAGTGCCGCCGCTTAATAGTTTTGGACCCTAGCCCTTTGATAGCGTTCACGGGGTGTTCTGCTGCAACAGGCGTGCAATTGCAGGGGATGATAGCACTGCCACCTTGCCACTGGATGACCATCAAGAGTTGTCTTTGGTTAGATATCTGACTGTAAGTAATCTGGACCACCCTAGCAAGCATTCTCATCTTCATCACCTCTCATGGCACACCTCAGATGCTGAGGCTCTTTTCAGTTCCTATCTTCACCGAGGATGATGCTAGCCAGAACCATCGTATTTCTTTCATACGTGTTCATTGGTTCTGAGCTTAGCATAGTAGCGTGAGGAGCGAGATGACTAAGCTTTAAAGGAAGAGTATCGGCTCTGAACTCCTTTCCCTTTTCTTTCTTGGGACGTAGTACAGTACAGAAGAGGATGATACACACACACACACACACACACACACACACACACACACACACACACACACACACGCACACATATATATATATATATATATATATATATATATATTTATATATATATATATATATATATATATATATATATTCGCCATTTCCCGTGCTTGCGAAGTAGCGTTAGAAGCAGAGGACTGAGCCATAGAGGGAATATGATATGTACTTTACACACGGAATAGACGGCAACGATTTACTTATGGACGAAGAGGATTTGATCCCATGAATAACGCCACGCTACCCACTGGACCACGACAATAGCTCTCCATCTCAGACCAACCAATGACCCATGAGATCCCTCACCACATCTCGTGACCAGAGAGATTAAGGAAAGCTCGCGCCTGCACCACTGGTCGCAGGTAGCATCAAATTAATCCCCCAACGATATGGTAAAATATATATATATATATATATATATATATATATATATATATATATATATATATATATATATATATATATATATATATATATATATATATTCTTTTTTTTTTTTTTGATACTTCACCATTTCCCGCGTTAGCGATGTAGCGTTAAGAACAGAGGACTGAGCCTTTGAGGGAATATCCTCACTTGGCCCCCTTCTCTGTTCCTTTTTTTGGAAAATCAAAAACGAGAGGGGAGGATTTCCAGCCCCCCGCTCCCTCCCCTTTTAGTCGCTTTCTACGACACGCAGGGAATACGTGGGAAGTATTCTTTCTTCCCTATCCCCAGCGTGTGCTGGACACATAGAGTTGATGATTACGATTTGTCTAAGGGCGAGGAGGGCTCGAATCCAGTTCTACCATGCGGTTTGATTAGGTAGCTGTGTCTCATAAAAGGAGAGATTGACTGATGAAGAATTGAGGAGCCAGTGAAGATCACAAGTTGTCATCTCTCAGTTTCTGTTAAAGAGGAATAAATACATCACGGCATCTTAAGATTTTTCTTTTCATCAAGAAACTTTCATCAATGTCCATACTAATTTCTCTTTAGTTTAACATCTCTCAGGAATCATTCTCGTTTCAGTAATCACATTACCTTAGTTTTGTATGCCTGATTACCCCATTTCCTCTTTATGACTGTAGAATGTTATCCTCATAACATAATTCTAACCTGATCTGATTACTGATTACGTCTTACCTGAATACGTGTGGATAGATCTTGTCTACCTGGCCCTCCATGGTATATGGTTAAGTATAACTCTAACCCCTCACCACCTCACCACCACCACACCCATGATATTACCAAGCGCTGCACGACACATGCAAAAAAGTCTAGTTTGGAACTTGGCTCTGGAAACGTCCTCCTCAGCAACTTGCCTAATACCCTCGTTTCCCTTGAGGTGGGAGCTCGCCTGAACGCTGGCTCAGATTAGTTCTTGTCCCGGGGAGCAACATAAACAAATGGCGTCGCTTTGTTTTCAAGGAAATTCTGTTTTCCTTCCCCTTTCATCCCTTGCCATATCAGCCATACGTATGATATATTTTCATCTCGTTGGGAAAATTTTTCCTCTTATTCCAATTACTTTTCGTAATGGCATATGTGTTTCGGGAAAAATCTACGCTGCTATGTTGCCAAGGGATATAGAAATTGAATAAAAAATGTTTATCTCGAGCCTAGCTCACTCGCATATATCATTTCTGGAATCTTCTATAATATATCGCTGGATGTATTATTCACTTACGAAAAAACACACAAAAAAAATCAACAGCTGAACTTTTTATTAGGCGTCAGCGAAAGAAGAAATTGTTTCTTTCACGGAAGGATTGTAGACAAAGCGTAATGGGGCGACATTATACGAAAATTGGTACTGAACTCCATTGTCGCGGAGGTTTAGATGGAAAGTGTAATGGAATCGTGATTTTCAAGAGTTGGTAGAGGGACGCCATTGTTGTGAAGCTACAGATCGGGGCTATAATGGAATGGAACCATAAGAGAACAAGTAAAGTTCTGCTGTTCTTTGAGGCTACAGGTGGAGAGTATAACCAACTCGGAATTAGATGATGTGTATGGGAACACCATTACTGAGAACTTACGGACAGTAAGTGTAATAGGGACGGATTTGTGAGGTAATTATGAGATGATGAGATAAGGAGAAGCAGTAGTAGGTGGGATTACACTGAAGATAGGAAAGATGATAGCAAAACACTAGAATCGGAATATAAAACGGTGTTAACCTGAGCAAGTAATGCTAAGTGTAGCAGGAAGGGAGAAGGAGAGCAATGTAGCAGGAAGGGAGAAGGAGGGCAATGTAGCAGGAAGGGAGAAGGAGAGCAATGTAGCAGGAAGGGAGAAGGAGAGCAATGTAGCAGGAAGGGAGAAGGAGGGCAATGTAGCAGGAAGGGAGAAGGAGAGCAATGTAGCAGGAAGGGAGAAGGAGAGCAATGTAGCAGGAAGGGAGAAGGAGAGCAATGTAGCAGGAAGGGAGAAGGAGGACAATGTAGCAGGAAGGGAGAAGGAGGGCAATGTCTGCCCATAATGAAGGAAAAAGTGAATAAAGAAAGAATCTTTAGAATGCAAAAATGAGGATTGGATGAAAGAAAATATAAGAAATGATAGAAAGAATAGAAGCTAATAGGGACAGAAGGGGATATATGTGCTTTCGTATAGCCACTCTTTCCCTTCTCCGTCCTGCGCATCACAAAATACAGTCTACGTCACTGAAAGAAAAAAGTTTAGACCCTCAGCATGTTTCTCCCTGGATGTCCTGGATTGACCAGAACTGGAAACCAGTTGGTCTTCATATAGATCGAACTTTGTCACCACTCCAATCTTACCTCGTTTCTATTTGCACGTTTGCTTGTTTTCCTTGCTGTACCATTATCATCTTTTGAAAAAGAGGTGTATTCATGTCGGTCACCACTTAGACCTATAGAGGTCTCCCTAACCCAAGCTGGTCTTCAATTGGATCCATAGCTTGTGTGTATGAGGGAATCATCAGGTCTTCCTTGAGCCCAGCTGCACCACAGGCTCGTCTATAATGTAAGAATTCCTAATCTTTATATGAAGCATTATCTTGTATCTACCACGTAACATTTTGTCTATAATAGATTATATTTGGTCTTCACTTGGATCCCAATTGCTCTCTTCTTGGATAACATCTAATCGCTTTTTGTTTCTAAATCTGATCTTCAATGAAGTCCATGCGCTTATACATTTAAATCTTTTATAGTCTGCTCTCAGAGCCTAGATTCTTTTTACTTATGATCTATAGCTGGTCTCCACTTGAATCCCACGTCGTCTGCAGCAGAATCGTATCACATTTTCAGTTGCACCCAACTTGTAGCCAAGTGAACCAACCCTGGACTCCACCTAGAAAGAACTCGAATTCCTTTTCTGATCTTGATATTCACACCTTGCTTTTGTTGTATACCCCTCACAGCTGTACGTGTGGATTCCCTGACTGTCGTCCACTTAAGAGTCTCATACAATTTCTTAGACGCTCACTCTTTCTGGTCTCTATCAGGCCTTATGCTTATATCCACTTATATCCACTTGCTCTTTTCCTGAACCCACAGTTGTTTTCTGTGTTGATCTCCAGCAGCCTCTACGTGATCCCAAGCTGGTTTCACGTTGTTTCCCAGGTGATATTCATGTTAGCTACAAACTAGTTTCCACTTGTACCCCTGGCTAGCCACATGTCGAACCTCAGCAGGTCTCCACCTGTGAGAAGAAAACCTTTACTGCCCCAGCTGTCATTAATGCCAATGCTGACTCTTTCTCAGAAGTTCTTGTTCGTAATTCTGCTCTCGTGGGAGAGCGAGGAAAAGATAAAATTATTACGAGGATATGATAAGTTGGAGGGAAGAGGGAGAGATGAGAGAGGAAGATGTGAATAGAGAGTAAATGAGAAGAGATCGAGAAAGGAAGGTGAATTTTAAATATATATCAGTAATTACAAGTTTAAAGAACTGAGGATGGTAAATTATCTTTAAATGAATAATTCTTATCAAACGCAACCGATAAAAGATTGGTACTGGAGCACGATGATAGTAATTATCAAAGACAAGAAATTAAATGCAGGGAAAGGAAATATAAGCTGACAGAGAGGACGGAGGGAAATATACGTTCCAATTAAAAACGATATCATTCAACTTGCCTGTGATAGATAGCAGATACATGTACAGGTCCCTGATATCGAAATTACGCTAGTCAAAACGTTAACTATGAACCCTAATTGGTTTCTGTCGGAACGTTAGAATCCACTAATTTTCGGTATGGGCTGGTCATTTGACCTCTGGCCATGTCAACCGCCAGGGTCATTAAGACCGTCAGTGTCAAGTTATAGCCACCAGTCCAAAAAAAAAAAAATTTAAAGGATCAAGTAAAACTTTTCACCGTTCGTACTCTCATTGCACTTATTGCCATATTAACGTCTTCTCCTCCTACCTGTTGAGGCACAATTTAAACTAGTGGCTTAGGATCAGTACGTTACAGTAAACCATGTTATTGACGTCATAATTACATCTTTCTTTAGTGACTAGAGCCTCCCTTGCTGAACACGTTTCATCAATAACGTTTCCTTCTTCCTCTTCAATTACACTATGAAACCCTGTACTTTCCCGATTCCTTGAAGCTTGATGACCTTGAAGTGGACTTTCCTAATCAAAGATCGGGTAAAAACTTTTAATTCTTTCTTCCCCCATTGTGCCTTACCTTGTGGTTAACACCCAGTGCCATTATGATCCGTTATGGTGGATAAATATCTTGTATATCCCTGAAACACGCTACTGAATCTGATGCTCACTATCATACGACTTATACGATTAGGCCAAGGATAATGGAAGCTTTAGAATGATGGCTTCAGTGATGATAACATAGATGTATACATCGATTTTGAACTGAGATAATGGCTCTAGTTGATTATGTTATTGTACATACATCATGGTGATTATTTCCATCTTCCTACCTCTCAGCTAAGGATATGATACCTACATAGATAGATGGCCACGAATATCTCTTTCAAGAAATATGAAGCCTACTGCATCTGGACAGCTGTTGCAGCATGTCTCTCATCCATGCATATATATATATATATATATATATATATATATATATATATATATATATATATATATATATATATATATATATATATATATAATTGGAGGTGGAAGGATGGAGTGAAAAAGATTTTGAGCGATCGGGGCCTGAACATGCAGGAGGATGAAAGGCGTGCAAGGAATAGAGTGAATTGGAACGATGTGGTATACCGGGGTCGACGTGCTGTCAATGGATTGAACCATGGCATGTGAAGCGTCTGGGGTAAACCATGGAAAGTTTTGTGGGGCCTGGATGTGGAAAGGGAGCTGTGGTTTCGGTGCATTGTACATGACAGCTAGAGACTGAGTGTGAACGAATGTGGCCTTTGTTCTTTTCCTAGCGCTACCTCGCGCGCTTGTGTGGGAGGGGGTTGTCATTTCATGTGTGGCGGGATGACGACGGGAATGAATAAAGGCAGCAATTATGAATTATGTACGCGTGTATATATGTATATGTCTAAGTATGTATATATATATATATATATATATATATATATATATATGTATACGTAATTATGTATACGTCGATATGTATAGGTATGTATATAAGCGTGTGTGGACGTGTATGTATATACATATGTATGTGTTTGGGTTGGGCCATTCTTTCATCTGTTTCCTTGCGCTACCTCGCTAACGTGGGAGACAGCGACAAAGTATAATAAATAAGTAAATGAATATATATTTGTATATATACATATATATAATTATATATATGTATATATATATATATATATATATATATATATATATATATATATATATATATATATATATATACATATGTGTGGTGTGAGGTGGTTTGATCGAGTAAGTAATGTAAGGGTAAGAGAGATGTGTGGAAATAAAAAGAGCGTGGTTGAGAGAGCAGAAGAGGGTGTTTTGAAATGGTTTGGGTACATGGAGAGAATGAGTGAGGAAAGATTGACCAAGAGGATATATGTGTCGGAGGTGGAGGGAACGAGAAGTGGGAGACCAAACTGGAGGTGGAAAGATGGAGTGAAAAAGATTTTGAGTGATCGGAGCCTGAACATGCAGGAGGGTGAAAGGCGGGCAAGGAATAGAGTGAATTGGATCGATGTGGTATACCGGGGTTGACGTGCTGTCAGTGGATTGAATCAGGTCATGTGAAGCGTCTGGGGTAAACCATGGAAAGTTGTGTGGGGCCTGGATGTGGAAAGGGAGCTGTGGTTTCGGGCATTATTGCATGACAGCTGGAGACTGAGTGTGAACGAATGGGGCCTTTGTTATCTTTTCCTAGCGCTACCTCGCACACATGAGGGGGGAGGGGGATGGTATTCCATGTGTGGCGAGGTGGCGATGGGAATGAATAAAGGCAGACAGTGTGAATTGTGTGCATGGGTATATATGTATGTGTCTGTGTGTGTATATATATGTGTACATTGAGATGTATAGGTATGTAATTTGCGTGTGTGGACGTGTGTGTATATACATGTGTATGGGGGTGGGTTGGACCATTTCTTTCTTCTGTTTCCTTGCGCTACCTCGCAAATGCGGGAGACAGTGACAAAGCAAAATAAATAAATAATAATAATAATAATATATATATATATATATATATATATATATATATATATATATATATATATATATATATATATATATATATATATATATATTTTTTTTTTTTTTTTTCTTTTTTTTTTCCAAAAGAAGGAACAGAGAAGAGGTCCAGGTGAGGATATTCCCTCAAAGGCCCAGTCCTCTGTTCTTAACGCTACCTCGCTATCGCGGGAAATAGCGAATAGTATGAAAAAAAAAAATATATATATATATATATATTTTCCCTGGGGATAGGGGATTAAGAATACTTCCCACGTATTCCCTGCGTGTCGTAGAAGGCGACTAAAAGGGGAGGGAGCGGGGGGCTGGAAATCCTCCCCTCTCGTTTTTTTTTTAATTTTCCAAAAGAAGGAACAGAGGGGGCCAGGTGAGGATATTCCAAAAAAGGCCCAGTCCTCTGTTCCTAACGCTACCTCGCTAACGCGGGAAATGGCGAATAGTTTGAAAAAAAAAAAAAAAAAAAATATATATATATATATATATATTCCTATGAGAGACGGGAAATGGCGAATAGTTAAAAAAAAAAAAAAATATTCCTATGAGTCCACGGGGATAATGAAGCACGATAAGTTCCAAGTGCACTTGTATCTCCTCAGGGGAGATACAAGAAGGAAGTATAATTCAGCTGATATACAACGAAAAGACGTAGCTAGGACGCTATCTGGTATATATATATATATATATATATATATATATATATATATATATATATATATATATATATATATATATATATATATGCATATATAAGATGTACACAGCTTACAAAGCTTCAACACTCAACACAGCACTCAGACCTGTAGACCCTCACTCCGCCATGACTGGACAGAAACTGATGTATGTATGGCCAACCGTTGATGGAGGCAGGGAGTTGGGTGGAGCGCCTGCATGTAAGGAGGGTTGGGTAGGAAGCCAGGTGGTGGTTGACGGGTGTCGAGGTGCGTGTTCAGCTAATTTCCTTATGCTATCCTGTCCTCATAGATCATTCGTAATTATTTGGATGATGATGGGATGTGCATTAGAGTTATCCGTGGATAAGTTAAAGTTATTTGTATGAGCAATGGAGACAGATTTAATGATGTTGCTGATAGCGTAACCGATGAAGGTTACAATGTGACTGGGTTGTTAAAGTCTGCAGGATGATCGTTTTCATGGCAATGCTTGGCGATAGCATTACTGTGGTCACTTCTATATACTGATGGACTTGCCAGTAGCATCTCCCAGTTTCTGTCTGGCCAATGTATACCTTCTTTATTTTTTGCATCTGACATCGTAAGGACTTCCATTTTCTTTATGATTTGGCCCACTTTTGATTAAGGTCCTACTGATAGTGTTGTTATATTAGAAGGTAACATTAAAAGCATTGTTTTTGGTAGCTGTCTTACTAATGTAAATCAGGTGAATAGGACGACACCAAACATAGAGATCTATCATCCTTTTCTACAGTATTGTCATTAGATGTATAAAATGTCTTCTTGGCCTTCCACAAAGCCTCGTTCACAAACCAATCAGGACAACATAAATTTCTAGAGGTATATTTCATATGATTACATTCTTCTTCTAGTCTTGTGGGATCACATATACCAAATGCCTCTAAAACCATGGACATAACTACAGAAATTTTTATGAATGATCAAGCACTGCAAAAGACAGGTTAACCAGGAATTCAATTTCTTATCTGGTTTAGTTTTCAATGTTTTGGCCATTGATAACATTTCTAAGTTTAGTTACATGATACAAAGATAACAGAAAGCCACCTGAAATCGCAAGAAAATGAAAAGTATTTATACTACAAAATTCGATAAAACTAGTCCCTCAGTGATATCACATTCAGTGGACTATAGATGTAAACTTCGGGATCTTTTAGATGACAAAGAAACACGACAAATTGACATCCAATTCCCTTACTAGTAAAATAAAGACTTTCAATTCTAGACTAAACCAGATGATAGATAAGCACTAGGACATTTTGACGTCATTAAGGATGGTTAATCTCCCTCTTCGTTGCATATATGTTCTCTTCAAAGCTCACAAAGACGGATGTCCCCTTCGATCCGTTATCCCCTCTGTTAATTCCTCGGGTTATGCATTATCCAGGTGGTTAGCTAACCATCTTAGCTACGGTCAAGGAAACATCTCTCCATCACATGTTACAAATTGCTTAGACTTTGTTAAGAAGGCTAGGAACATTAATATGCCTAAGTATATACTTATTGGTTTTGATGTGAATTTCCTTTCCGCTAAGGTGCTTAATAATAAAGAAAAAATTACCTATTTAAGCAGGAAATTACCCAGTCTCACTCTCAACTCACCCTTACCCATAACACTTTCATTGACTCGGTAGAACTTTATGTTTCCAGTTATGTTTTCCAGGAAGCTAAGGGTAATTATTATAGACAGAAATTGGTCTAGCCGTAGGAAATCCTCTTAGTTCCCCTACCCAATTATATATTCATAGAATACTTTCAGACTGAAATTTCAATTTCTAAAAGTAATCATCCTAAAATTTGGCTGGTTGCGTTGATGATGTGTGGAACCTTATGTCATCTTCCTAAAATTGTGCTTTCTGGAATGAATTGAATAACGTTCACCCTCAATCAAGTTTAAGATTGATGGGAACCAGAAGACAGTATCCCTTTCCGATGATTAAGGAATCTAAACACTTATCCTTTGAAGTGTACAGAAGGCTTACCATTTCTGGGAACCATACTCGCCAGTTTGCAGTACATAGTCATACGGTAACAATGTCCGTAGTTATGTTTATATCTTTTAAGAGCGCTCACTGGATGTATGTGATCTCACAAGTCTAGAAGATGAAGGTGTTCATATAAAATGAGCTTTTAGGAATTTATGTCATCGCAAGTGGTATGTGAACAAGGCTTATTGGAAAGCCACGAAGACAATCTATGCATTTAGCAACAACACTGTCGAAAACGATGATAAATCTGAATGTTTGGTGTTATCTTAGTCACCTAATTCAGCTAACGTAAGAAAGATTCTCAAAAAGAAATTGATTTTAATGGTATCTTCCGCTGTAACAACACTATCAGTAGGACCTTAATCAAAAGTAAGCCAAACTATGGAAATAAAAGGAAATGCTCGCACTGTTAAATGTAAGGCATGTTGAAAGGTATACAATAGCCAGACAGGAAAAACAGAAACTGAAAGATGCTATTGGCACAGTCCATCAGTGTATAGAGGTAACCAAAGTAATGCTATCTCCAAGCATTGCTATGAAAATGATCACTTTGCTAACCTCTACAATCCAGTCACCTTTTACTCTTCATCGGATTACATTACCCTTAATGTCATTATTGATAATACTATCTTTAACTTATATCCAGTTAACCTTATGGCACATCCATTATTAACCATATCATTATGAATAACTATCAGGACAGGGTAGCATAAGGAAATTGACTAAACACGCATCACGCTACCCAGATGAACCTCATCCACACATCACACCCAACCATCCTGAACACAGGCTCTCACCCCAGCTCCCTTGAACGGTCGGCCATGGCTATATCACAGCTTCCTTCCTGTCATGGCGGTAAGAAGGTCTACAGGTTTGTGTGCTTGTTTGGGGATGTTGAAACTTTGTGTATTGTTTACCCCTGACGAGGTGGATTTCTTCCGTGAAACACGTAGTGTATTGTAAAGTTTCAGTAAACGAAACTATCCGAACAACATTTTCGTGGGATTTTATAAACATCGCCAACATTATCTAAAGAATGGCAGTTCTGTGATTTGTAAAAGTATTTCTGATAATTGTTTCATGAACGATAACAAGAGAGAAATATATAACGCACTTTACCACACGAGCGAAAATGTTTTATGACATCCAGATAGTAGTGTACGGTTCACAAGACCACCAGAGTGAGTGATGCTTTCTGTTGTGGTCACATATCGCTGAGTATGATGTATTTCCGAGAAAGTATTCCCCATCAATGGATTTGAAAGAGCCCATTAGACTACGGGCATTTTTCATAAACGATTAAGGATTGCCTGATATCTCTTATGCAAGGTAAATGTTGGGTCATTTATTTAGTGCATTTTATATAATCCTCTTGTCCCGTTTTCTCTTAGTATTACACTGGAGAAAATGAATTGGTCATAATCCATTCAGTAACACTTCTTGGATATATGTATTGGCTAGACTAAAGCGTTATAATCATTAATAAGATAAAGATATATACCTTATGTATAATAAGATAAAGATATATACCTTATGTATAATAAGATAAAGATATATACCTTATGTATAATAAGATAAAGATATATACCTTATGTATAATAAGATAAAGATATATACCTTATGTATAATAAGATAAAGATATATGCTTTATGTTTCTTCCTATCTTTATTTTTCCTGTTCTTTCCATTTTTGATATAAAGTCGGAGCTCACGGTAATCTGAAAGGAGTGGGTGGGAGCGGAATGGGGTGGCTAAACTATTGTCTCAAAGCTGATGAAATTTCCTTTTGTTCTGTTGAGAGTAATTCAGCACCGTGTTGCACAGCGAGATTAATTCTAGCCAGGCCTTGACAAAGAGGAGAGAGAGATAGAGAGAGAGAGAGAGAGAGAGAGAGAGAGAGAGAGAGAGAGAGAGAGAGAGAGAGAGAGAGAGAGAGAACAAAAAAAAATGCTCTTCCCTGGAATACAGAGTAAATGGCAAATGCAGTGCCCATTTGAATATAGAAAATATATATGTATGTATATCATACAAAAATTAACAGTATTACTTGAACATTCTCTGGAATGATTTTGCCATTTTCTGAGGTAGAAGGTTCCCATGTACTTAGGACGTATAACGCATATAATGTTTGGTTTTGTTTTATGGGGTTTTTTTATGTAGAGGAACGCTTATAGTTCCTATTTGCATAGCACTTAGACGTATGAAGTTCTTTTCACCATCACTATTCAGATTAGCCAAAGTGCAGTTTGGCAGTGAATGAGTACGAAGGGTGATAAGAGGAACTCGAGAAGCCTCATTTCAGCAGTGTGTGACTGTGTGACTTGGAGGAACTCACAAGCGAGGTGCGTACTCAAGGACAATATACTTAACCAATTACACACTGTGTGAGATCAAGCAAAGCAGTGGTGCAGTGGAGGGCGGTAAAGCGAGTAATATAAATGAGGCTGTAAACAAGATAGTGAAGAGTGTGGAAGTGATGCAAAGGTTGGATGAATGTGGTGGAGTGGGTGAATAGTGGAAGTGATGCAGCGGTTGGATGAATGTGGTGGAGTGGGTGAATAGTGGAAGTGATGCAGCGGTTGGATGAATGTGGTGGAGTGGGGTGAATAGTGGAAGTGATGCAAAGGTTGGATGAATGTGTTGGAGTGGGTGAATGGAATAGTGATAATGTTGTCGTGTACAAGATGGTTGTACGAAGGCAGTGATAGCTCAACTGAGCGTTGGAAAGGCCTAATGCCTCCTTACGGCAAGAATGATCTGAAGATGAAGTGAGTTGAAGTTCTACTCGCAGTGTTTAAGAGACTTGCCAGGATTCGTTACCGAAGATCAAAACAACTTAGACTAACCCTATAACCTGAGAATGCACTTTAGATGCTCTGATCCGGGAAGATACCCCAGCCCTTCAACGGAAATTAAGAGTCTACACACAAACAGATCCCAAATCCAACAGAAAAAGCGAGGAAACAGCACATCGCAATGTCACTACTTAAGTTCGTTTCCAGTATCTTCAGAACTTTTCATCATTGATCTCTGAATACGTAATTCTCTCTCTCTCTCTCTCTCTCTCTCTCTCTCTCTCTCTCTCTCTCTCTCTCTCTCTCTCTCTCTCTCTCTCTCTCTCTGCTCTGCTCTACTGTATTCTTCTCTTCGCCATTCGAATAAACAAAGACCTGCGCGTATTCTATCTGTTTTTGCAACCATTTGCTTAAAAATCCAATAGGAGCTGTGCTCTCAACTATGGTCACTGGCATGTTTGAAGCACGACTTTATGAAGTGTATGATGATGTCTTCATGCATTATCTCAACGGCTTTGCACGAGTGTACACAAACGGACTTACTATATGTCTATTATCAGGTGTAGTAACGAGCAATATCAGCGAAAGCACATATTGAGATCAGAGAATAGAGTATACCATCATTTTCACTCATTTGTAAGAATCAAGTATTCGGTTACATCTAAAGCTGACTACATGTCAGCGCAACTTTATACAAGCAGTATACTGCTCGGTAAAGTAGTTTAGCATTATTACGTGTGGGCAAGCGCGTAGCTTAGCAATATTCCATGTGTGTAACGCCCATACGATACATGTTTATGTTTGACTGGCTATTTGGGCTTTGCCGTGGTTATCAAGGCTAAGTCAAGCTATATTGACCAATTAGAACATCTGTAGCGCCTTCTTCATGTGTTAAGGACAAATCTGAGAACACATACACTCTCACTATGCCCGTGGCTCTTGTTAGTTTGTGGAGATCTTTATAGTAGGCTTACAGTGAACTGATGTAACCATGTGTGTCCTTCAGTTACCTGGGATGTTCCCATCATCATCATCGTAATAATTATAATGATAATGATAATGATAATGATAATGTTAGTAATAATAATAATGATAATAATAGTAATTGATGATAACGATGATAATGATAAAATAGTGATAATAGTAATGATAATAATAATAATAATAATGATAATAATAATGATGATAATAATTATAATGATGATAATAATAATAATAATAATAATAATAATAATAATAATAATAATAATAATGATAATAATAATAACGATAATAATAATAATGATTATAACAATAACAATAATAATAATAATGATAATGATAATAATAATATTAATAATAATAATAATAATAATAATTGATAATAATGATAATAATGATAATAATAATAATAATGATAATGATAATAATAGTTTAAAGAAGCCTAAAGATGGAACTCCAGTGCAGAGACTGAGGACTTGGAAGGTAAAGCTTGGCGGCCAGGTACGAAGTTGGATGATCAACTTTCGTTATTTTTGTGTAAGCGGCATTAATTACCTGGTGCATGAAGGTGAACTAGTGGGTGGTGTCGAATGCATCGCTGGCATCTGTTACCACTAGCACACACTGCGGGAGGGAGGATCGTGGCGGGTTGAAGTTATAGCATTGCATGCTGTGTTGGCTGTGGAGTGACAGGATCTAAACCCATTCCCTGAGGATGAGAGAGAGATATTGTTGTGGATCAGCTTTTCGAGGAGTTGGGATGCTGATTATAGCAGTGGCATAGAGCGATGAGAGGAAAGAGAGTGGGTGGTTTGGAGTGTTTCAGAGTGGGTACTATATATACTAATAGGTTTTTTCGTGGGTTCAGGTCTGTGTTGTGTAACCAAGAGTAGTTGAAGGTATCTGAATACATTTGGATTGCGATATTTCATGTAAATCTATACTGTGCAGTGGATATGCTGTCCACAATCTTGCTTGTGGTTACAGAGTATATAGACGTTGTGTGGCACATCACCAATAAGTTGATGTAAATGGCAGTAAATGTATATGTTGCACGGTAACTCTGTTCAGTAATTAGTGATGGAGTCTTTTTGTTTTGCCTCAATAGTAGATTTTGGGTAGGCTATATATTCAAGTCACAGCGGCAACACTTGTTAACATATGAATACTGAGTGAAAAGGAAGAAACAGTTCTCATAACACCATTCATCAATTGTGACTGGATATTGTGATGGAATAAACTTCTTTGATTACTTCATAACGTTAAGTTGTGGTGGGAGGGATGGCTTTCTTATCGACTTTATTTTCTAGTCTTCATTATCATTATACTCAACCAACATCATTAACATAGCCTTGCCGAAGCCTAGAGACAAGACGTACAGTCAGATCTATAAAACATGATATGTTCGACCTTTTGAAATTACACAGCGTCTATTGTAGAATCTTCTATCTATTATGAGTAAATGATGTGTACTTCAACATAACAACGAGCAGGTTTAAGTGAAATCAGACACTGAAGCGTGAATGTGAATATGATCATACTGTTAATTATTCCCTTCTGCCTTTTAATTACTATACTTTAAACAATAATTCATCAAAACAACAAGAAATGCTGTTTCTCATATCTTATTCTTCTACGCAATGGACGGATATCACATTCGATTCTAAGACATAAGAGGTGGGGAAAACAAAGGTATAATCTAGGAAATGAAAACATTGCCCCGAGCCATCAGATCCTACCACATGATGTCTGTTGTTTTGAGAGTAATGTTAATACTGTTAAACCACACGAGAATTCCTGGTGACTTGTTGCATACTCCGTTTTGTTGCATTTTGAGGCCATGCCGTAGCCCACTGTGCCAGTGTTAGAGGAAGTAACAATTGATAAGAGTCCTCAGGAACCCCATTGCCGGTATGTAGATACATCAATACTAAAATCAGGTAAATCCTATTAGACACATTCTCCTCGACAAACGTTGCAATATATGTGCCTGATATTCAAAATCATGGTGCTTTGAACTAAGAGATATATCTTAAAATACCTGATATAATTAGCAAAACCCGTTGACTTATTTATCTATTTTGATGATTATAAAGTATAGATTTCTTATCTATTTCAAGAAACGTGTACAGGCCCTCTTAAGAGTCCATGTTGGAAGTTCTATTTGATTACCCATGTTGGAACATGTTCCCGGTCAGTACTGACTGGTGCAGCGTAGGAGTTTAGTTACGAAGAGGAGAGAGAGAGAGAGAGAGAGAGAGAGAGAGAGAGAGAGAGAGAGAGAGAGAGAGAGAGAGAGAGAGACAGACAGACAGACAGACAGACAGACAGACACAGAGAGACAGAGAGAAAGAGAGAGGAACACAGATGGACAGGAAGGACAGATTACCTACAGAAGTGAGAATAGATATATAGAGTGAGAATTACGTACGTCAAATGAATATGAAAAAAAGGGTTGTAGAAAACTGCACCACAGAATGAGGGATAATGACAACAGTGAGCGCTGAAGGCTCCTCCGTTTGCAAAAGAACCGTTTTACAGACGGCCAGATGATGGGAACAGTGGAGTGAGGTGGAAAAGTTACAATTCAAGTTCGAGGGAAAAAAAAAAAAAAAGCGACCTTAACGTTGGAAACAAAATGTAACTAGATATCAGTAACATAGGTCGGGGAGGAATGAGGGGATTAATCATATTCGCTATAAGTAAATTTCACTATGACTCATCACTAGAGGTGAAGGGATATTGGGTATCCAGAAAAATCCAAGAAAATCTTAGGTGTGTTTTAGGCTGTGCGGCCTTGGTTATAGGATGGAGGTAATTCCACAAATCACCCGTCCATTTACCGCGAAGTGCAACATACCCGCGCCGATGGCGCTGCTCAACTTCAATGTTTTACAGTAGGGAACACGATTTCATCGGAAAGGATCGTGAAAGTTTTGATACCTTTGATAATATATGAAATACGATCATATGAGATACAAGAACCTACTGTTGGCTGTATGACGGTATGATATCATTGATCTCCGTCAGTAAATTGGTATGTTATCTTACAAGAGGAGGGAAGATGACATATTGAGACTATAAACCGAAAATGTATAGTCAGTTAGTACGTACAGTGATACAGTTTCAAATAAGTTCACCACGAAAATGTATCGAGTGTGGAAAAGTGACAAAGTGGAAAAGTGACAAAGTGACATAGCGAAGTAATTAACCAAGGAAACTGAAATGATCGCCTTGGCAACCTAACATGATTTCAAGTCACGCAGTAAGCAAACGAGATGCAGTTGTGGGCCATTTCAGTACCCTACGTCATTGGAGACAGTTACCCAGCTCAGTACCCTACCACCTTGGAGACTGTTACCCAGCCCGGGAGGCATAGCATTCAACATCCACTAAGAAATCCCGGTAAGCTAGCACCTCGATCTGTTACAAAAGGTGGGTGAGGAGCCAATAATGTGTCTACAAGAGACAGACCATACGCACGAGAGGCGTGGAAAGCAGCTTGTGTGTCCCGTGCAGCATATGTAAAGCTTGAGGACGTGCTCCTGGCGTGACTGACTCAACGCTGGTGTAGGAAACGCGAGCACGGACGGACTGACCTGACGTGGAGGACGTTGGACCATTGCTTGGCCAGACGCACTCACGCCCATAGACCTGGCTGCCGTCCAGCTACTAAAAATCCAGACAACAAGAAGCGCCCGCAATTTAAGAATCAGAGTGTTGATTTACTATCAGCATTTGTGTTAGGATGCATGTCACATTATTTCTGATACTGTGAGTAGCCTTAGATATTTGATATTAAGTAAACGTCCTCGGACCCATGCATAATGATTATGTTAAAAGTGCTGCAACCAGTTAGATATTAAGATTCTAATTACTGCGTGCTTACGCACATGTAATTGTCATGTTATGTGTACCTACGTCATTCTATTTAGGTACTGAATGTAGAAAGGTTATTGGCTTCACCATAGCCGACAGAAAAGTGAGTAGTCAAAGTATGCATGGCAGTCCATTGGCCTAGATGGATCATTAATGTCTGAATTAAGGAGTTTTGCTTAAACCATGGCTATGGGCCCCCATGGTAATCTCACTGGAAAATCATCTACCAAATGATAATCTCTAGTAAGTATTACCAGTAATGATAACGCAACGTCAGTATTCTCGAATTCTCCTTTATCTGTCGTGTATCTATCTTGTTTTTTCTTTTTTATTCCGACCCACACACACACACACACACACGCATATATATATATATATATATATATATATATATATATATATATATATATATATATATATATATATATATATATATATTGGAAAGGATCACAATTTTGCGCGTGACCAAGATATTCCTATGAATCCACGGGGAAAACGAAACACGATAAGTTCTCAAGTGCACTTTCGTGTAATAATCACATCATCAGGGGAGACACAAGAGAGAAATATAACATTCAATTGATATACAGCGATGAGACTGTTACATTTCTTGCTTGTATCTCCCCTGATGTGATTATTACACGAAAGTGCACTTGGAAAGATATCGTGTTTTATTTCATAGGAACATACCTTGATCATGCGCAAAATTGTGATCCTTTCCAATGTATATATATTATATATATATATATATATATATATATATATATATATATATATATATATATATATATATATATATATATATTGGAAAGGATCGCATTTGAGCGCGTGTTCAAGTATATTCCTGTGAGTCCACGGTTAAATGAAACATAAGTTTCATTTCCCTATGAACTCATAGGAAAAAATCATATATATATATATATATATATATATATGATATATATATGATATATATATATATATATATATATATATATATATATATATATAGAGAGAGAGAGAGAGAGAGAGAGAGAGAGAGAGAGAGAGAGATTAGTATTGTGCTTGCCTCGGAGAGCATATTTCTATTTTATGTATGTGTCGTGTCATTGTAAGGTTTTCCGTGAAGAGCCCTGAAGGTGCACACATTAGTGGCCCATTCCTCCCCAAGTCACCTGCACACACACACACACACACACACACACCCCAGGATAAGATTTTATTGCTGTATATGATTGCTGGCAAAATGATGTTCGTATGTTCGCCGAAAAAGAACTGGGTTGAAATACGTTCCTGTATTTCTCGTGACCTAACTGTCTACATGTCGCTCTGCATTTGCATATGTCAATTCATGTAGCTTAATGTTTGCAGAAAATCTAAAAGAAAACTGATGCGTAGTCAGTCTGACCCTGTCTTTAGCATTTTCCTCCATGCTCTTCATCTGATTTCCTGTCCTATGTTCTTGTTAGTAGCGATGGCCACCGAGCTGAGCGAGGTGTGTAAGAGGTCTACGTGGGAGACGGCCAATTTTGGATTAGACTCTCTAGAAATGTGACGGACAACAGGAAAGGAAACATATCTCAAGCCATTTCTTACGGAAGAGAAGCAGAATGTAGGAAGATGAAATGAGAAGATGCCTTGAAGACTTATTTATGGCAAAAAGGAATATAGTTAAGAAGAGGAAAATACAGACCTGAAGTGAAGTATGTAATTTTTTGTCGAATTTACAGTCTGCTTTACACAGAGTAAGAGTGAAATAGAGAAAGAATGGTCGATTAAACTAATTCTTGCACCTTGAATGGTGTTGACAGAATCACAGAACATTACAAAGAACGATGCCAATATACCGTGGATCGCCTAATGTGAGTCACTGTTCCACACTGAATGGTGAGTCATATCAAGGGTGATCGCCCATTACTCACTGGTCTCCTTACATTAATCCATATTAATCATGTAATACTGAGGCAAATTGTATAAAGGCCAAACGACAGAACGTGATATTTTGCCACAAAAGAACCTCATAACTGCAGTTTCAAAAGCATTATGGCTGTTGCCAAGCAACTTACCTGATAAATAACGAGAGAGCAGTCTTTGCGCCAACCACATAGTTGGTGTTATGGCCGACATACTTTCGGTTATTACTACTTGTCATAGCCAGCCGAAAGATTATGTGTCTCTGGGAACTCCAATGTGGGAAGACCACGTAGATGTTGTGGCTGACTCTTGTGGGATGGTTGTCACGTGTGCTGGTAATTCTCTCTACTCACACACTACAGAAGATTGGGAGGAACAGGGGTTATGCTACACAGACCTGCGATCTATTCCATCTTTTTCACCATACTGAAAATAAACACACCAGACGTCATTAAGCAATCAGTCTGAGGGTCTTGGTGTAGTTAATACGAACTTTTCTGAAAACACTGTACGTCGAATTCTGAATCACAGTGTATATATTCTATTCAGCATTTATCACAGCCCGTAATCATTGCAAGCACATTATCCGTGAGGGAAAGCGTTCCTTTATCCAAAAGAGGTGCGATAACACCTCTTTGTCATCCACTGATAGCCCTCTCTGGTATTTAGCTAAAGGCATCGTTGAAAACCTGTGTCACTCTACCTTGCCTTCAGTTTTCCCTCATGAAGGCACTAAAAGTGTCTCTCACGTAGACAAAACAACTCTCTTTGGTTCCCGTACGGTGTAGATGAAGAACCAAAAGCAGAAGGATAGTCCTCTTGCCATTTAAAAGCAAGTGTGTAACAGCAAAAACGAAATAACTTCTTTATTGTACACAGTTGAGACGTCACGCAATGACATCCTGCTACCCTGAAGTGCAATTCCAACACATTTTCCATGGTGACCTCAGTAACTCTGGCATCAGTCAGAACTAGACACTAGAAGCTCCATGTTCTCCAGTTCTTCGAACGTCATCAAGTTGTTGACTATGTAAGGATGTTAATTCCTGCAAAATCATCCAGCTGTTAAGTGCCACTGTTCCTTCCAACATCTTCCACCTGTCAAGTGCTTCATGTCGCTGATTTCTGCCGACATCATTCCCTAGATATCTATTGAGTGGATGAAGTCAGTGTTTCTTCCAACATTATCCAGTTAGTAGATGTTTCATGAGATAATTCCTTCCAGCAACATTCAGATGTTGAATGTTTCATCATCTTCATTTTGAGAGCGTCTTGCCAGTACTTTTTCCATCATGGTATCATCTCACTCAACATAGCCTGAGTATTGGCATCATTTCTCTCACTATGACCCATTTACTCACTGATTCAGACCACCATTTGATCCTGTGTCATTCAACGTCCATTTCTTTATTCTACATTTCCTCTAATGGGTCATAAAACGTATGTGTCTCAATTATTCCTTAGGAGGAGTGATACATTCGACTCGGATTCGAACAAAAATATCCTGAAGGTTTAATATCGGCTCGTTGAAGCACTTCACTTTATATCTAGCTTCTCATATCCTTCCATATGAGAAGCAGTGAGTAAAATGAAAAGGGCTGTAGCTTCCAAGTAGTATTGGTATCCTAATCACAGGTTGTGTACAGATCAGTCTATGAATAGATGATTCAATGTCTATTTTTCTATAACCTACGATTATGTGTTTGTATACGTTATGTGAACGAAAAGTAATCATGCGTGGAAACATTGCAGCCAATATTCATACAAATGAATATACAATTGACTTGTTCCTGTGCAACGTTTTACAGTATGTAGAGACTTCCCCGACTTGTTTGATTTTGCCACAGTCATTACAAGACATTATATACTAAACAATCTGCACATTAGTTGGTGTCGCATATCAATATGTACAGAAGCACAGCACAATCCAAACAAGACAAAATTGGAAGATCAATTTCTAGATTTGGTGAAACGAAAGTTTTGATTAAATAAAGCTGAAAAACAAAATAGGGAATGTCTGTGCTTATATCGCACTGTACTGAAAAAGGGAATTCAGAAAGCGAGTGCAATAACTCGCTTCGAAAAACACTTGACAAATAATGACCGAGCAATAACGTTTTTTGTTGTTGATTGGTACCATTTAGTGTGGACAAATTTTATTCTTGCAACTCACTTCAGTCATGAACATATAACCTTTACTGAGAATATGAACTGTGAAATTCTTGATATAGAACAGATCCCAGAGAGAGAGAGAGAGAGAGAGAGAGAGAGAGAGAGAGAGAGAGAGAGAGAGAGAGAGAAGAGAGAGAGAGAGAGAGATTATCTATGACGAGATTTTGCCAAAAGGATGATAGCGCGTAGCTCCCACCGTCCGTCTAATCAAGTTGATATTACTACTTCTCTCTGCTGCCATACATGTCTATCAGTCTTGGGTTCATCTGAAACTGTTGTCATCTTTAAAAAAACATCATTCCATTCATATTTCAATGTTTTCTCTTGATTATATACTGAATCGTCTTGCCAACTACTTTTTTTTTCTACATGCTTTTCGTATGACTGATTTTTTTTTTTTTCTAATATTTCAGTGTATCATTGTACACTGATTTGATTTATTTCCCCGTTGCTGAGGCGCTTTTGAGCTCAGGAGGTTATTCGAGATATCTTCACTTTGCTGTCACACATGGATCATCATACAACCTCCTCCTCTTCTTTATAAGCTGTAGAGTTCGAGATCATCCACGCTTTGTTTGGAAAGGCCATTTGTTTCATTTCTCTTGACTCCGTTTGTGTAATGCTTCTGAATTCTCTCTAACATATCCATTTCCACTTGTCTGGCTGGTGACCGTGCGATTCACTTGTGTTCGGTTTTGATCACGATGTATACAATGAATATTTTTGTCACTGGAGATTTTTCGTCTCTCGTTGTGATATTTCTCGTTATCATGCCGCTCATTACATGGCCTGATAGTAATACCTTAAAAGTGAAACTTAAGTTTTTCATTTATATGACTCCCAGATTTTGTACGTTTGGCTTAGATAATATATCTTTCCTTGCTGATCCTGTGCGATGCGTCATCGGTATATTGTTAATCAATCCGGGATTTACTCGCTCAGAATATTCTTCATTAGATTCCACCTGTTTCTCTGTTCTGCCCGTCATATATAAGCATATCTTTTTACACTTGCTTGTAGAGACACTGTTCATGTTATCGCTCGTACGGAAAAGTGGGGTCATCTGAAATCCCCTGATTTTGCAACGGTACATCTAATAGCTGGTTGAAACCTATTCTGTACTCAGATAACAGAGGAATTGTAGTCTAAGTAGCCTTTGCTAAAAAAAATAGATATAATGTTACGAAATATTGTGGAAGAGCTTGACAATGATAGAGAAACTCTTGTCGCGTAAGCAGATAATTGATTAATCTATCTAAAAGAGATTTAAGCAGAGACTTATCTAGGACGAAATAAACAAGGTATCAAGATGTAATAACGTCTGTGTTGTGCGAGACTTTAACTTAAAGTAGATGGCTAAAGCTAAAGGAGAAGTCCAGAAGTTAAAGATATCTAGTTGATTATAGCTGCTTCCTCAACTAATGTGATACTGAACCTGTCAGAGGAAGTAGCACATTCGACCTGGTGCTCTGTAAGAAGAAAAATTTAGTATGTTCAAAATGGTCGAAAATGTGTGGGGGATAGTCTCTTCGGAAAGAGTCGACAACAGTGGATGGAGATTTTGGAAAAGTTTGAAAACAGTGAAAAGGACAGCTTTCCAGATCACGATTCATTACTCGTTACTCAGCGGGTGACCGACGTCAGGTCATGGTCATAAGGGAAGGTACACAGCTCTGGAGATGTTGTCATTTCCGAGATGATCTCTCGAACCTGGTCGACAAAGAGCAGATGTTGCTCCTAACCCAGGCTTGTTAGACTGGTTGGATGGTTGGTTGTTTGGGCTTTAGGTCAATCCAACCTGCTAGGATCATTAAGGACGACAAGATACAGCCACTGTTCGAAAAATCTTAAACATCTTCTTCAGATGTTTGGGGTAATTCTCAGACTCATGCTGTGTTTGTGGTCCATGTTAGAGTGGTGGATCGCTACGCTAACTACAGCACTGCGGGGGATTGTTGTGTGTGTGTGTGTGTGTGTGTGTGTTGTGTGTTACGTGAAGACAGTCTTGCACTCGTGTTACCCCATCTCTTAACCCCTTATGTGTACCAAGCTTTTTATCCCTGTACACACACACACACACACATACACACACACACACACACACACGTTAGCCTATGCCAGATGCCCAATTTATCGACCAGCCCCTAAGGGAGGTTGAGCAGCTGGATGGACCGTGGACCGTGTGTGTGTGTGTGTGTGTGTGTGTGTTGTTATCCCTGTCCATCTTATCATTTACGCACATAATTGTTCCCACGTCTATGGAACTCGGGTAACAAGATTGTTTCTATAGATTAACAAACGATCGTTGTCCTGCCCAATTCATTAGCTGGAATTTATGTTGCCGTTATAATCATTGTTATCATCATGATTATATAACCCCAGTTCCCATTCTCTAAGGGCTCCTGCTGGTTCAAGGCTGCGCTACACTCAATAGTAGAGACAAGATGAACACTTCAATAACGGGGTCTTTAACGTGACTATACCATTTTTCGTCCACTGACGATGATAACCACGTCAAATGGTGACTTATATCACTCGTGGTATAATCTCAACCCAGGCAGAGTGTGATAACACAAATTCATACACATGAACACGTAAATTAAAGTTCAGTGGTCAGATTAATCTGAGATTTCAATAAGGTAGGTACAATGCTTCCTCATCTCTGGTGATAGAAAAAAGATTATGTCTCCTCGGTTGATAAGATTCGTAAAGTTAATTATAATCACAATATTAATCGAAATATCCAACACCAAGATTTATACTTAATGACATTGATCCAGTCGAACTACCGGTCACCAAACTACTCGTTATGGTTTAGTTCACCTGGTGCTGGCCAACCCACACGGCAACGCCAACACTCCAGTTACCCCGGTGCCTCTTGTGTGTGTGTGTGTGTGTGTGTGTTACTCTTATACGTAGTGAGAGATCGAGTGAAAATGAAATCAACAGCCAATATCAATACTACTGTGATCATGATGTTGATGTACATGTGTGTAAAGTACATCAATTGAGAACACTTCAAAAGTGTTCTACAAGCTGTTTGCAAGAGACTTACCACGTGAGAATATGTTACATGATAACAAAGATATCAAGTGAGACGAATATCATGTATCAGAAAAGAAAAAATCGATCGATGATAACAGATCTTGGGACAAAACTACAATATTTCTTTTTCTTTTTATTGCGTTCGACCCAGTTAGCAAATGGTACAGTACCCTGCATAGTCCTGATGAATATACTCACATTTTACTCACCCTCTTCCATAAGGTAAAGTGTATAGAGTTAGAATGAAGAACTATAGACTGCAACAATACATAGCAGAAGTGAACAGTTAGAAATACGTTACAAGAGTGGCAGACAGTGTGGTGGTGATGGTAATACTACTCAGTGAACAACTTCGTTGAAATCTCTAACGTATAGTGAGCTATGAAAAATATTGTGGAAACATTGCGGCATATAGTGAAACTGGTGAAGAATAATGACTAGTAGTTAAGGAAATATAGAGGTAAGAAATGTGGAACTATGGTATATATGATGATGGTGAACATAAGGGTGAAAATGTTTGTATCTTTAGTGACTGGTGAACATAATGATGGAAGTTTGACACAATCCAGTGTTGAAGAGTAATGATAACTTGTAACGATGAGAGTGATAAATGAACAATAGGGTGACATTTTACGAAATAAAGTGGTAATAAATGGGATAAGTGCAATATTTCCCTCGGAAATTACTTAGAGCGCCTAGGTATAGGATAATTACTAAAAAATTTCGAAGAGTGATTACTTTTCTGAAAGTCTCCTCACTCATGACTACTGATTGTCATAGCTCTACATGCACCACCTGCAACTTGGAGGAAGGTAAGCAAGATAAAACCTCTTTATCAACCTGTTTCGCGATCATGTTTCAACTGTTCAAAATGTGTTTTCCAAAAGCTGTTTGGAGATCATGTTCCTACCGATTCTAGTTTGCGTTTCAAACTCTGTGTGGCGACAATATTTCCCTGATTGTATGAAGCATATGAAATGCTGCTGGGCGATCGCATTTCGACCAGTTTTTATGTAACTAGTTGAATGCTGTTCAGCGATCATGTTTCAACTAGTTTCATACGCTGAATATTATCAATCATGTTTTCATAATTCTAACAGAAGGCATAAGTTAAACGGTCTTTGGCGATCAGGCTTCACCTGGTTTAGTGGTATGTGCCGTACGCTAATGAGCGATTATGTTTGCAGTGGTTACATTTCTTATGTCATTGTTACTTAGCGAACATGTTTCATTTGGGTGGTGTTATGTCCATGATATATATATATTTTTTTTTTTTTTTTTTTTTTTTTTATACTTTGTCGCTGTCTCCCGCGTTTGCGAGGTAGCGCAAGGAAACAGACGAAAGAAATGGCCCAACCCCCCCCCCCATACACATGTACATACACACGTCCACACACGCAAATATACATACCTACACAGCTTTCCATGGTTTACCCCAGACGCTTCACATGCCTTGCTTCAATCCACTGACAGCACGTCAAC
>NC_092241.1:35957296-36094796 GCF_036320965.1 Panulirus ornatus | reverse complement strand
AGGAAGTTAAGCTACTGGCATACGGAACAATAGATGATGTGAACAAAATCATGCTGCTGGTATATGTTGGTTCTCAAGTTATGTTGATGATATATGAATGTTGTGCAGCAAGTTCTGTAGTGCAGCAAGTTCTGTAGTGCAGCAAGTTCTGTTGTGCAGCAAGTTCTGTTGTGCAGCAAGTTCTGTTGTGCAGCAAGTCTGTTGTGCAGCAAGTTCTGGCCCTGTCTTATGCTATTCGCTAAATTAAATCTAATAAGATAAACCACTGTTATACTGCTGTAGTGATGAATGCTTTGTAGCAACATACGCTTGCCGACTCATGTTGCAGGACCGTTCCTGTATATGAAGTTATGCAGCTAACACCTCTTATGAATCTAGATATCATGGATGCTATGTTACGTTATGTAATGCTATGTTATGCTGTATTGTTGGGATGGTTGTCATGTTGCTCCTACAGACATACGTTGCAGAAGTGAATATTATGTCACAAATCACGGTGCTGAAAAACATTTTGTAGGTCTGGATATTATGTAGCAGGTTATAGTATTGATATATGGTTCAGAAATATGTAGCAAGTTATGCTGCTTGACATGTGTTATAGCGTAAGATATTATAAAGCATATCATTATGTTGACAATATTGTTGGATGCCATGAGATATGTAGCGTTGACGACACACATTGCAAGGATGGATATTATGTAGCAGCTTATATTTCTGATAATATTTAAGGGCTGGATACTATGTCTTATAGGTAAACTTAAGTCACATTTTATAGAGTTCGATGTTATGCAGCGGGTTTTGCTATTGGCAAATACTGCAGGGTTGGATAGTAAGGTATGTAGCAAGAATGAAATGTAATACAAAAGGCAGATCGTGGTAATTTTATCTGAGGAAAATGAAAGAGCAACAAATGAAATAAGTAAACCCTTGATTGCCCTTTCCAATGAGTCACTAGCCACGAAAAAAAGTTCCAGATGAATGGAAAGTTTGCTATTGTAACACCGACGTTCAAAAACGATAATGAGTCATTGCCCAAAAATTATCGTCCTAATTGCTCAAAGTGTTTCGTTGGAAAACTTATGGAAACCATTATTCGAGATAGAATTGTAATCATTTAGAGGACCACCACTTAATAAACATTTCTCATCTTGATTTGCAAGAAATCGCTCATGTCTGACAAATCTGATTTACTTCATTTAGGATACTATCAACATGTATGATGAAAGTAAAGCAGGTGATGTCATCT
This sequence comes from Panulirus ornatus, assembly GCF_036320965.1. NCBI lineage: Eukaryota > Metazoa > Arthropoda > Malacostraca > Decapoda > Palinuridae > Panulirus > Panulirus ornatus. The sequence continues at coordinate 36,093,550 of NC_092241.1, read as the reverse complement.
ATCTAGATTTTCAAAACGCATTCGATAAGGTTCCGCATCAAAGGTTACTAAAAAAAAAAAAAAGGAAATTCACACAGTTTTGATGAGCCTGACTTCAGAGGATATGGAACTGGTTGACTGACGGTAAACATAGCGTTGTGATTATTGGTCATTCCTTAGAATCGTGAGACGTAGCAAGTGGAGTGCCACAAGGATCAGTCTTGGGAGCAGTTCTCTTTCTCGTATACAAAATTGACAGTGATACTGGGGTGCGTTGCACGATGTCATTATTCGTTGATGATACTAAGCTGAGATGTAAATCTACAAATGAAGTTAAACGTTTACAGCTTCAAACTGACAGATAAACTGATGGACTGAGCTCATAGGTGGCAAATTAATTTTGATATCTCGGTATCAAAAACGAAAAGGCAATCTACAGTATGAATTCTGTTGAACTACAAAAGCTAAATGAGGGAAAAAGTCGTGGGTGTAACAACCTCTCGTGACCTAACACCAGGTAAACTGTGCATAAAAGTAGCGAAGAAATCCAACGAAGTTCTTGGAACCATAGGCAAGGCCTATGGTCCTGGGGAAAAAATCCTTACTCTACAAATGATTATTTGTCCCCATCTTTAATCCTGTGTTCAGTTTTGGTCATCCTACCTAAAAAAAAAGAAAAAGAAAAAAAGACATGCAATGGAAATAGTGTAGGGGAGAGCTACCAAGGTGATTCCTGGGTGAGAAACAAATGCTATGAGACAATTCAATTCCGTTTAGCTACGTTGAATAGAGGTTGTCTAATACATTCATTCAAATTTATCGAAGGCTTTGATAAACTTGATCAATCAGTCAACTCTCCTATGATAACTTCAAAACTTGACCCACTTGCCCAACGTCGCAATGATGGTTCACTTTCCTAATTCTTTATACATTACTTTTTCCCTCCGCGAACTGGCTGTTGTTGTGCCCCCACGCAACATTCGAAAAGCGGATGAGTTACATGATTAATGTGTGGCCGTTTTGATAACTGTATCTTCTCCCTACACCTCAAAACTTGGGAACTCGCAATTCTTTCATGTCTTTCCCAATATCTATGACCTGGCACGTTTCAAAAGAGCGCATTTTCATTTCCCCCAAAACTTGTAGATACTTTCCTTGATTTTTTCCACCTTTTATTGACCTCCCAATATTTCAATTAAGTCCCGGCTTTGATGTGGACCTTAGGCCATGGCTAGAGCCTCCAACGTAAAGAACAAAGATGTAGTGTCTTTCGTTATAAAAATGGTCACAAGAGGCACCAACGTGGTTAACTACGATATAGGCCCAGAACAACCCTCTCCCTCACCACTGTTTCTCGTTCTTCACACAACTCTTCTTTTCTTAGTAAACGTCTTGCCTTTCTTAATTTCTCGTTCTTAACACAACTCTTCTTTTCTTAGTAAACGTCTTGCCTTTCTTAATTTATTCCAGGCAGTTGTACTCTCGTTTTCTTTCATCAGCAGTAAAAATCTCTGTCATTTCCATAACAGTACCCTGGCTGGCTAAAGGTACTAAAAACGTGAATTGTTTAAATTGTTTGTGTTAGAATCTTTCTGTATCATAACCGAGGTCACGTAGCGAATGGAAAAGACGTTTTCTTTTAAGAGTGATAAATCAAGTTATATGAATTCATTCGTACATTGCTTCAAAATCATGTAATGCTAGTCTTCTAAATTCTCGGAAACAGACATAAAAGAACGAAATTCAACACTGCGTTACAATAACAAGATTGATTTTAGCTAGAGGACACAATGACTAAGAAAGACTTAGTGCAGAGGGTATAAACTTCTTGTATCTGAATTTTATATGTATTTTTCTGAAGGTTTATGTAACATTATATCAATTGAGGTTGTTGAGTAAGATTTCAGTATTGAAATATTTGTAACAACACTTCTGTCGTGCTTACGTCCTCCATAACGAGATATTGTATATTACAGTGATGTTCACCGAGTTTTCTGCTTATTCAGTGAAATGAAGCAAACACGTTGACTATGTTTATCTTAAATACTCGGTCTGTTTTCACATTAATAGCACTTCACAAAAGTCATTGTTTATACAAGAGAACTCTCATGCATATGGCTATGGAGATTATCGGACAGTTTGCCCGACATAATATGTGTCAGATACGTTTTAGATATGTTAGCAAGAAGAAGGGAAGATCCAAGATAATAGGAGAATCAGCTCGGTTTCGAGAAGGAATTCGGAACACGAATGGGGTGCCAAAGGAGTCTAGAACCCGTCAGTGAGTTGTGAGTTTCGTAGACTTAGAAAACTATAAACAGAATGGCGTTCTTGGCTATCTTGGAGGAGAGTGGCATTAACTGGAGAGAGAGAGAGAGAGAGAGAGAGAGAGAGAGAGAGAGAGAGAGAGAGAGAGAGAGAGAGAGAGACAAGGATGAACTGTGATCTGTTAATGGAACAGGAGAATATACCTATGGTATTAGAGCTTTATCGGATCCAGGAGTGTTTTGAAGGGAGTCGACCGGAGTTCTTACTATCCTTTACCTTATCTTCAGTTTGTGAGATGACGAGCAGTGAAGTGATGAAGGGAAGTGAGGAGGGAATTGATGCGAGGGTCGGAGGGGAGATATTAAGATTAATTGTACGCTAATCCTCGTGGCTGGAAAGAGTTCAGAAGCGCACCTACAGAAGACAGAAGAGTTCACTCAACAAAGCAAAGGAGAATGGTATGAGGACAGAAGCAAGAGTAACGTACCTAAACAGCATTTCAAGTAAAGGTGGAAGAGTTCATGGGAAAGCCAAATACTAAAAGACCTGATGGTCTGTGACGAGGTTACCTGACGAAGGACAGTAAAAGTACCCTGAACTCCTAATCTGTATTCATGGAGACAAGACAAAAGGCACAAGGTTCCTCCCCAGCCAGTACTCTCCCCGAGGGAGATATCTATGAAGAACGCCGGGTACAAATGTGTGAATATACGGCCAAGGAAGTTTCATAAGAGCGGATGACTGGCACATATATATTCTGATGCAGGCACAGCCTCCGTGTACTCTGAATAGGAAAGACTGAAGCCACTGTCTTGTAAGGAATAAAGCAGTAGGAATATGTGCATGATATAAAGCCACTCTTGAGAAGGCTTTCTTTGGACAGTACTGAACGTGCTTATTGCTTATTCATGGCCATCTAATATGAATGAAGAATTTGCATCTCATTGATTTGAATATATTGTCAGTCTTTGGCCTGACAACTGTTAGTTATCTATTCGATGTTATCTATCTCTTTTCCTGAGGAAACTCATGTGACATTGGAACTTTTTCTCGGGAGGAAAGTTTAAGAATTCTGAATCTTTACTTACTGCTTTTATTTGATGATGTTGGATTTATTTTTTGAAGCTTTTTATGTATTCGTCTCACCATTTCTTTGAGAGTGATAGAGTTTTTTGACCACGTCCTAAATGTAGTATGACCAGGGCGTGGTAACGAATCATATATTGCGTGTTTCGTGTTATAATTGATACTTCCAACAATGAAATTTGTCATTCTGTTTCCTTTTTCATTTTCAATTTAGCATTGATCTGCCTATTTTAGGCCATTATTCAATATCACTCCAGCGTCTTTTCTTCTTTCATTTCAAATAATGGCACAGCAGCGTAATGTATTCGTATTCAGTAGTTTGTATCACCAAATTGCTTGACTATGACACTTTTCATGCAGCAAAGTCACATATTATGCGTCTCTCCTCAGCATCTGTTTGTTTAAATCTCTTAAAATCATTAAACGGTCTTCCAGTGTATGGGCTGTATTTCCTTGTTTGCCATCGTTAGCAAATCTAGAGATTTCACTGCCTTAAGACCATCTGAAATAGACAGTGAATAGATTGTGTTAGTCTATAAGCAAGCAGTAATGAATCTACCTCGTCGCGCCGAACCAATCAATCGTTTCCATTTCGTTCATTTCAATCTATGATTTAGTTCATGATCCACACATATACTCGATCTACTCTCCCCTATGATTTTAGATTTAATTGATAATCTTTCATAGAGGGAATTTATCAAACACTTCATAGAAAGTCCAGGTACATAACATCTAAAGGAATTTTTCAATCCCGGTTGTTATTCATACGAGACAGAATTCGATTTAGTCCGCTTTGTTTTTCGAAATCTACGTTACTGACAGTTATCAGTTTCAGATCTTTTAGATATTTAATGTTTTTGTCTATGATTTATGGACTTATGTTTCTGGCATTCTACTGAACACAGAAGCAGCAATGAAATTTTCTACTGGCGAAAGAACAAACAAGGTGAACAGCTTCAGGTACACGGGAAAAAAAAAAAAGCGTGTGGAAGAGAGATATACCAGATACTGGAATGGCATAGGAAGAGTTCCCTTAAAGGATTGGAATCTATCTATGAAGAACATGAGCTCTGAAAAGGGCTGAACTGAGGTATAGTAAGGAGTGTAACTCTGTAGGGAACCGAAAGCACAACCTGAAAAAACAAAAGAATCAGTTTGAAGTATTTGAAGGACGCATTTCGTGAAAGATGATGAAATGAGGTGGGGAAAAGAATGAAAGATCAAAAAAGTCTTCAAGTTGTAAGTAAAGATAAGTTTGATGCTGGAGGTAATCATGGCGAAGACGGGTGGAGTGGGTGTTTTGTACGAGGAGAGGGACTTCACAAAGACGTGGCTGAAGGATGGTAAAGGCGTGACGAAGGAGACCAAGGATCGTTACGTTAGTTGAGTTAAGAGAAGAGTCCTTTGCTGAGATGGAGCGGACAGCGGAGAACCAAGAGGAATTGAGATGTGAGACTCAGTTCTGATTCAGGTACTCATTAAGTTAATAGAATGTCCACCTTTTCAGAAACGAACAAGGATTTTCTGAATTGTGTATGTCTGTGAATGAATGACGAAAGGCTTCGACACAATCTTCTTGGTCTTATGTATAGATGTACGCAAGGAAAGTTCAAAAGGACTGCTATAGAATGTTGTGTTGCCTGAAGGAGAACGAGAGAGAGAGAGAGAGAGAGAAAGAGAATGCGTAGCTACCTACTTAAAACGAGATTTTGCCATTATGGCATGATTACAGAGAGAGAGAGAGAGAGAGAGAGAGAGAGAGAAAGAGAGAGAGAGAGAGAGAGAGAGAGAGAGAGAGAGAGAGAGAGAGAGAGAGAGAGAGACAGAGAGAGAGAGCAGTGGCAGCGGTGGAAGATGAATGGACACGTCTCAGGCTATGTGAGTGATCGCTTGAAAACAATCAGGCAACAGCTGGTCTACGAACGAAATAACAGATGTTTACTGCCAGAAGACGGAAAAAATATGTGACTCATTGTCAGCCAGCATATGGTGCTGGTGGAGCCACGAGACGGAAAAAGGAACAGTTTCATGAAAATGTGGCGATAGAAAAGATGAGAACTAATGAGGACGTCTGGTGCCTGTGTCAGTGGAATGTTGACGGGCGAGTCATTCCTCCTCAACTCCCTCTCCTTCGGGAGCACCACCACTGCCAGACACACTGGCGAACTCACGACCACACTCTCCTCCTGACTATATCAGACACAACTAGATTTCCACGTTTCTCTGCTCCTGCATTGGTACCGTTGTTTGCTGTCTGGAACACAATTATACGACTTAGTGAAGGTGTCGTATATCATCCATGTCTATAATGATTGTCCTAAGACACCTATTAGTAAATTTGTACAGGACCGTGTGATCGAGCCCTAAGACACCTATTAGTCAATACAAGGCCGTGTGATCGAGCGTTATGAGATGAACGACATAAAACACCGGCAGTCATGAGCACTGTCTTGAAATATTATATAATCAGTTTCGAATTCAAAACTCATCTTTCCGAAAGTTAAAGAACTTCAACTGCAACACTACGAGTGCCTACATTACAAGAATGCTGATCCAGACTGATCATTTGTATGTATTGTCAATAATAGCATTCGATGCGCAACGTTATTTCCATATTCAACCAAACTCATAAATTCTTTGTATCACTCTATCAACATTATTCATTACATAATCTATTATCTAAGACTGGGGGTAGTCTTACATTCTTGATGGCAGAGTCAATGATTATTCCATCTTCTTCAAAATGTACCTTACATCTTGTAACATCATATTTATCGCATACTCCTACACACTTTCATATGCTAATCCTAATCTAGCCACAATTATATCCCTTAACTTATCATTTCCACGACAAAATCCTCCAGCATCTCTACTTATCACACCACTATATCCTTCTACTGACTCTTTTCATCATTTTTTTCTAAATACATATTCTACAAAAATTTTCAGTTACTCTACACCTTTAAACGCATGGAATAAGGTAATGAAGTAGTAAGGTAAAGCCTGGTTTAGTTTTAGGGTTCTTTAAGAATTTCTAGCACTGAACACCTTGACGACGAATTCAGATACATCTAAAAGACGTTCACCAGTCCGACATACCCAGAGGGATTACTTATACAGCTCAAAACACAAGGCTATAAGAACAGGACAATAGAGGACGAGGTTAAAAGTTCGTAATGGTACCTAACTCCAAGCAGGCTAGCATCATAGATCATCATTTGAGAAATACCGATATCAGCGTTGTAACAACCTCGGGAGTGAGACTCGGTGAGATAGTAAGCAGGAGAAGGGTCAGTAGTGTAGAATGATTGGAGGACCTTCCGGTTGACAAGACACTGTGTTCTGGATCTGCAAAATATTACATCGGTGAGATTGGCCGAGGCTTGAACAGAAGACTGAATCAATATAGGATGGAGGTTGAAAAGAATAGACCGTCATTGATGATATGCAATGAATAAAGATCTCTCCTCCCTAGTCGTGAAGGGGTAATAGTTATATAGAGAGACGTGGATAAGGGTTCCAGGAAATACCAAGAGTCATAACACATACATATCGAGGATTTCACGAATATCAGGTCGGGTTTTGTGACTGGGCACCAAAGAGTCGGGGCACAGCATAGTATGGGGCTTGGCCAATGAGAGGACTTCAGTTCCGGGTCGCCATACGGATGATTGGTTAAGAGGAGTTCATTTTTTTCTTGTGCAGTGCATTGATGAAGGCCGTGGGTTCGAAACGTCTGGAACAGAGCTCCAACTCTAGCCATTAGGCGCCAAGGATTTGAAACCAGGGACCCGTTATAAAATAAAGGGAATCCGCTGTTATGTAACAGACACGTATTGGAACGGCCATTGCTGACAGATCAACGACCGTAACAACGCCGAAGACAGTCGTTCATTCTCCAAAGGCATAGACAAGCCAACATGGTTACAATATGTGAGATAAACTTAGAAAATTCATCAATGAATTTTTATCGACCTATTTCAATCAGGGTGGTATTAGCTAAGGCCAAGGAGAGTATTGAAAGATTATTCAGATTTAAAGATGGTCCGATAGATTTACAGTCGTCTCTTGTTTATAACTACGCGTGTGATAGTTTCCAGTTATCATATACTAGTAAAACTAAGAGACCTCTGAAATCTCACATATCTGAACGCTTCGATCCTTAGGCACGACCGAGTGCTACATCAACTTTTCGACCACTAGGAATCACTAGCGGGAAAACAGTGTCCATGTTCTCAGCACCGAGCAGGAGTGTGCAGGAACAGGACCTCCTGCTTACAGAAGCATTAAATACCTTCAGAGAAATGCCTTCCATTGTTGCACATGAGAGCTCGACCAAGAATTTCATGCTTCTTGTCTTAGATATTGAAACATTCATCATCAGTTTTTATGAATTATTTTGTTTAAAGATCATAATTTTTTACTCTTAATTTAGAATTGGTAGACTGTTTTAGTATGGGTCAGAGGGGCTGTGAAATGAACTACTTTGTGTACCCTAACGTAGCCGTATTTACTGAAAAAAAGGACAATAGTTCGTAATATAATCCACAATTTAAAGTCCATCCAGAACTTCCATATTTTCTCTTGTATACCATATCATTTTTCCCAATACTGAAGACTCCTTACATAATGGATGCGGTGAAGATAAGGAAGGTTTTTTCTCAGTGTCTAGGAAAAACTCGTCTGGAAAACTCAAGTGGTGTCAAAGCAAAATCAAACGTCAGTATGACAGCGATGTCCACTTTGCAACGAACCAATACACTGTTCATTCTCTGCCGTAAGCATCACACATCATGCGAACGTGGTACGAAAAGTGTAACGACTCGTCGAGTATAAAGACTGAGTTTCATTCAAGCTCTGTAATACCCTCTCTTAGAAATGAGAGTCTGAGAGGCCTTACGGAGCTTTAGAGATTTATGAGTGCATCACCCTCCAGACTTAATGGAGTTTGAAAGCATATCAAGCCAATATCATTCACTGTAATTTCTGAATCAATTGTCTATTCGACACGGTGCACGTGTACGTTTCTTTTTTTTAGCATTTGTTTCCTTGATTGACGGCCGACGTTACTTATTTTGCTTGTGGTAATGGTTGGAAAAGTATCATATGTCGTTGTTTTTCTTGAATACATGCTCGGCATTTTCCGCATGAGCGAGGTAGTGTTAAGAACAGATGACAGAACCTTAGAAGGAGAAAAAATCTACACTTGGCTTTTTGCTCTAATGTTTCTTTTGGAAAGTAATACAGGAAGGGAGTACTTCCAACCACTCGCTCCCGCATCTCTTAGTCGCCTTTAGCGACACGTAGTGAATACGTGAGTAGTATTCTTTCTCCCCCACCACAAGGGGCAATATATCATTGTATTGACTGTAGTAATGCCATCTCAGTTATTAACTCCAGTAACACGAGAAATATCATTGAATCTTCTATTATTGAATACATAAAGAATTATAACCTTAATATTAGTGAGGGTCTATACAATTTGGATAACTTTATTGTTGATAGAATTTGTAAACAATTCACATTCTTGTCCACATAAAAAGTTTATGATACGCTCGTTGTCTGTCTTGGACAATCAATTGTTTACCAAATGGCGTCCTGGTTACGTCTCTTCGTTGTATATCAACTGACTGTTATATTTCTTTCTTGCATCTCCCCTGATGATGTGATTATTACACGAAAGTGCACTTGGGAACTTTTCGTGTTTCATTTTCCCTGTGGACTCACAGGAATATCTTGATCACGCGCAAAATTGTGATCCTTTCCAATATATATATATATATATATATATATATATATATATATATATACGAATAAAGTGCATATGAACGCGCACCTTCATAGAACATACAAACCTCCAACAGCCAGGATCGAACCCGGGACCCCTGTGCAAGAGGCAGGCATGCTAACCGCTAGGCTATGGGACTGTATAATAGGAAACAACTATTCGAAATACTAAGTACTCGAATACCCTTCGTCTCACAATGGTGAGCAACGGGGTCTATACCGGTTATTTCCGAACAGACGCACATAGCCAGCTGATAGCGTTTTACCGAACCTAACTGTACAACGCGGAGGTATATGAATACGAATAAAGTGCATATGAACGCGCGCCTTCATAGAACATACAAACCTCCAACAGCCAGGATCGAACCCGGGACACCTGTGCAAGAGGCAGGCATGTACAGTTAGGTTCGGTAAAACGCTATCAGCTGGCTATGTGCGTCTGTTCGGAAATAACCGGTATAGACCCCGTTGCTCACCATTGTGAGACGAAGGGTATTCGAGTACTTAGTATTTCGAATAGTTGTTTCTATTATACAGTCCCATAGCCTAGCGGTTGGCATGCCTGCCTCTTACACAGGGGTCCCGGGTTCGATCCTGGCTGTTGGAGGTTTGTATGATATGTATATATATATATATATATATATATATATATATATATATATATATATATATATATATATATATATACACACACACAACTTAACTTTCTGCAACAGGATTTCTTTTTATGAGGCTTCCACAACACTGAAACAGGTCAGGTTCACTCTGCGGGATCACAGTTCAATAGGAGCGGTGCTGCTTTGTGTATGTCTTTGTGGGACACGTTCAGGATTTTCCATGAGTAATTCTTTATTGTTTTCAGCATGGAAGTTGAATCTTAGGCTTCAGGATTCTTTTTGCTATGTTGAACTGGTGTTTATTATCATCAAGGAGATAGGTAGTGTCTAAAACCCAGACGAGAAAGCGTAACTCTTACACGCCGGGGGAGAGTAGGTTCTACTGTGCACGTACATGACAGCGAATAGATAATACAGTTAAAGGTAGCCGAGCATCTCGAGTATAGTAACATAAAAGATAAGATACATTCGTATGATATTTTGCTGATAATACCAAAAACGATGATCATACAAAACACCTAATATGACAAGTGAGAGGTTTTCCTGTTGATGAGGTCTACGTTGAGTGGGCTGTCTTCTATTGTTACTTTAGATGTGATTTCAGGATGCATCTGTGAGGTAGGATCGCACCTTTAACTTCTCAAATGTTATTAAAGGAAACCTTTTTACTAATGTAAGTGTTCCCGAACACTAAAGCTATCTTCCTGGCTTAAGCTAATAATTATGGAAAGTCTTGTTTGGGTAAGTGCGTCATATATCTGAACCTCATTTCAACATTTTCAGGTACAGTAAGCCCCTTTTTAAGCGTCCTGTGAAAGAATCATCAATAGGGGAAATGCTGATAAAAAGAGAACTGCACATGTGATTCTTGGCTCTTAGGGGAACGATTTTCTCTGTACAGTACAAAATAGGTAAATGGCTCGTCAAAATATCACGTTGTTAACAATTCCCAACTAACTTTCAGTGAATTAGTCATAATTTGAAATGATGATTTTTCATTTTCGGCATTGCCTTTACACCTCATTTTCATAAACAAAAGCGTTGCTTCCAGTGAGTCATGAAATTGTTGTGGCATTTTTACGTTGCTAAGCCGACTTTCTTGGCATAAGTAGCTTAAAGCTCCGCGTCCTTGTTCGAGATTCTTCAGGAGCTCTTGGATATGGTAATGGCCAAGTGCTTAAGATAGAATAAATGTATGAAACAACGAGATATATCACCTCGCGAATTCAAATAGATTTTAAGCTCAAACTCTACCCAGTTTTACAGTTAAGAATCTCCATAGTGTTTTCCAAGATTTGGGAAATGTCATTTTTGGTTCTGTTGTCTTCCAGAGTTATCAGCGGCAGTAGTTCTCTTAGTTATTTCGAATGCACGTACAAATAGATACTCGTTCAGTGGCATCATTGAAATCACTAATTCCATTAAAAACAAATGAGACAATTCTTTTCCTACAGTGTTCTGTTACGCTTTCCTAAATATCTCCATCAATCAGGTCGCATCGGATGCCATCTAATAAGGTCCAAAGTGAGGCACTCGTCCGTCATGATTTCCGAACCCATCCATTTCTGGACACAGAATGTTATGCAACACATCACACAATTTTACACAACCATCATTTGAAATTGGTTGCAATTTTCGTTCGTTCTGAAAACTTGTTACGTAACTGACACAAACAATTTATGCATTTGTATTCTTTGCGTGAGTCTTTGTTTACAGACGGATTTTCTTTTTTTCAGTGTGTTTCAACTTCACATAATATTTGTTTGAATTAAATCATTTTCATAGCTCTTATGTTTCAGAACATACTATGTCAAAACACTGACCGCTTTCTTTGTGGCCGTGAAGTGTAGATTATCATATAAGGTTATGACGATCTATAATAGGCTAGTTTCCTGGGAAATCTATTATGTTAAAATGTTTCTTCTCACCCAAAATAATTCCTTTTACTATTCAGTCACACGACCCTTACAGCCGGAGCAAACGACGAACAGCAGCCGAGCATATCATGAACTATCAAGATTTAAAAGAGTGAACGACTAACCGAATCATAGCCTCTACAATGAACACACTATCTATAACATTCTCAACCCACCAAGCACACATCACTCATGGTGTTTTCATCAACAGTTCCTCCATACCTGTATCATGCGTGGTGAACGTCTGCATCACAGCTCAAGGCAGTACGTTCAAAAATATGGGGGAGAGTGGTATTTTGCTTATCGTTGGTGCTGATCCTGTTTGAACTTTTCGAAAGAATATGTTCCAGAGTCGAGATCATAGATTTTAATGCTAAATTTACGTTATAGTTTGGCTGAGAAGAGACACTAGCAATGTTTAAAGCAACACTCAGTAATGTGGCTCTAGTAGAATTCATCTTCACTGGCCTATCAAGTAATGACGGATATAACGTAGACTGCCGAAGTATGAATACGTCGTTCGAATAATTTCAAGACCGTAGAATTTTGACAATATTCAATCACGTTTCATACCGACAGCCTTCAACTTTTTTTTTTACAAGATAATGAGCTGATGTCCAAAATCATGACAGATATAATTTTCCCTAAATAATAGATATAATGATGTAAGGACACAAGATTCGCGAGGCTGTGTAATGCTCCTGAAGACAAGATAACGACATGTCATGTTCAGGCTCGTTAGTGGGTCCCCCATTTGTCAGGGTCCTGGCAGTCTATACCTGTCGCCCGCCCCCCCCACACACGATTAACGAAACCAGACACAAGAAAATGAAATACCGGCGCAAGAGACGTGTAAGCGCAGGGCTTTCTGGACGTCCTGAGGTATCACATCTCTCTCTCTCTCTCTCTCTCTCTCTCTCTCTCTCTCTCTCTCTCTCTCTCTCTCTCTCTCTCTCTCTCTCTCTCTGCGACTGAAGGCAGGCAGCATCACAAATAACACAGTAAAAAAAAAATATGGTCATTCTTAAACCAAAGTCTACAAAAGATATCATTACATGTGTGTCCACACAAGTGTTGGATTACGTTCCATCATTGGATTAAGAAGTGATGCTTCACAAAGATAATGTTCCACTTTCTTTCTTAATACTAACCAATATTGCAAGGGCAAGAGCATGCATCCAGTCGTGGTCCGGAATAGATGAAGAAATGGCTTCTTTCCCTCACATCCACTCTCTAGCTGCCATGCATAATACATCGGAACCAGAGCCACTTCTAGGCAAAATAAGCCACACAGAAATCTCTGTAGCTTCCCCTTGACAAAGTACTAAACAAGTCAGGCACAGGAAAAAGTTAATAACCTTGCTAGAGGAGCGCCAACACCAGCCCACATACTCACCACCAAGAATGAAAGGTCTTCCAAAAATCCACAAACCCGATATACCAATAAGGCCTAAAACCTTTGAAATAGGGAGCGAGCGCGCCACAGGCTGGCTAAGCCGATGGCCAAACCACTCTCAGCCATACTTGGATCAATATGTGTCGCACTTCTGAAAAACTCTATTGATTTGATAGAAAGATCGTTAATCTTAACGGGAAGAAGCTAACAAGCTTTGACACTAAAAAAGAATTCCTTCGCAGTCTTTTCAATAGATGAAGCAATAGAAACTGTAAGACCAGCAATAGAAAATGGAGAGGAAAGTCATCTACTAGTAACGAGGGAGGACTATATTGAATTAGTTTCCTTGTGTGTAAGGTTTGATGCTTTCACATTCAAAGGTGAGGAATACAGGCAGCACAGAGGCCTGGCTATGGTCTCACCGCTTACCGTCGTGATGGCCTGTCTCCATATGGAAATCCTGGAAGCTTAATGAAGTGGATGAACACAATCTACAATGGAAGAGGAGGAAAATGGGAAATTTCTTTTCTGGACACCAAGTTTTGGAGACCAGGTCAGAGTGCCAAATCCTCAGTTTTATAGAAACCCCACCAATAGTTAACAGTTTATAGAAACCCCACCAACAGTTGACAGTTTATAGAAACCCCACTAACAGTTAACAGTTTATAGAAACCCCACCAACAGTTAATAGGTTATAGAAACCCCACCAATGACTTCGTTCATTACTTCTCTGACCAAAGTGAGAGAATATATACAAGCTCAGAATATAAGTAGATGTGGACATGCAAAAGCTGTACAAATGTACATAACAGTTCCAAATTCAAGGGAAGCCCATATTTAGGATAGATTCTCACAGAAAGCGAGGTTGAATATCACAAATTCGTCAGGACTAAAGGTTGGTGATGTGATAAAACCCAAGCACACAACAGAAGAGTCAACATCCTCCTTCCCTGCTACCACATCCTCCCTCATTATCACCACTCCCTCCCTCCGTCCCTGACACCACATCCCTCCTCACAACCATTATTCCCTTCCTCCCTCCCTGGTTACCACACCCTCCCTCACCACCATCACTTCTCTCTCTCTGGCCACCTCACCCTGAAGGGCTGATGGTAGTGTTCAGTAGTTCCAAAACAATCGTCCCTCGTTTTCCCTCTCCATACCTCTCATATTTCCGAGAAAGCATTTCCGTTCAACAGCAAAATATCTTCCCGGAAATATATTATTCCAATAAATTTATTTCCTATTCTGCTAGGATAATGGATGACCTACTGCTACCTGTGTATGGGAGTTTATTGTTAAACGTCTGGCATCTTGTTCCCCGTCTCGAGAGAAGGTGGACGGGACGGACGGGCAAACAGACAGGATCACCCGTCTATAGTAAAGAAAATAAATGCAACGAACGGATATAACCGGCCACACCGACGCACCTGGAATAATAGTGTTCATCTTAAATTCCATCGGACCCATGAGTAGCGATCCTCTTCAAGCTAAAGCTGACCGTACATCGAGATAGTATATGTGGCCACAGAATTTACTTTAACTGAAATAGAGTTTTTCTTTTAAAGGTGAATTTAGTTTGGCGTTATAAAGGCCGTAATTACCTAAGCAGATATTAGGCTCAAAGCTCAACTGACTAGATGATTGATCTATCAAGAAACATTACGGTCAAAAACTGTATATCAGACGAAACAGTACAAATAATAGTGACACCACCTCCTCCTCCTCCACGATGGCTGAACTACATGAACTTTGTGAAGGTCTTCAGGTTGCTGCAGAGAGATGTAAGGACGTACATATTATTGTTGGCAGTCGGGGTGCACTTGAGGCCACGCAGAGTGAAAATCCATGTAATCATCCTGTCGTTAATATTTGTAAAAGACTTGTGATTGTGTTGCAAGAAATGAGATGCTGTGTGCGTCACATGTGAGGGATTCAACTTATTGAAATGGCTGACGTGTTAGCCAAAAAAGCCATAGGAAAGAAGTATTTAGATGTTGTTAGTAATGTAAGTATAGAAATGATAGAGAATGAAATGAAAAGAATAGGAGGAGGATGGGAGAATTTATGAAGTATCACCCCTTGATATAGAAAGAGTTTACAGCATTATTTGTATGAGTTACAAAACACCACTGTAACTTACAGGACTAACTCAACACCTGCAAATACTGTTTTAATGAGAATAAGACTGAAATACAAATATCATCGGAAGATTATCATGTGAGGGACGCTCACACATTAGAACATCACGTATCAGACTATGAAACATCCAACCACACAGAAACAATGATATCACTGATCTAAAACAACAAGTCTCCTAAATGATCGCTAATGACATGATATCTATAGATCATTTTTGCACGTAAAAAAAAAGAAGAAAAAACTGCACCAAGGCTGCGACATATTTCTGTGAGCCCAATGGAGGGATGACCAATATGAAGATGGTAATATAAATGCCAGTACAGCATAGGTGGTTCTTTTACTGTACATATCGTGTACAAATGATGTATGGTATTTTGTAAACACTACCGAGGGATGATGATGTTGATGATGGGGGTGGGGGAGGAAGTAGTATGATAACCCACCCTTTTGACGTTGATTCATGTCAATAGAATATTTCAATTTTAATCTGAAATAGATGCCATGACAATAGAATATTTCAATTTTAATCTAAAATTTATCCTTATTCGTTACTTTGATCACTTTACTTACAGTGTTGTCCTTGAGAGTATTGTAATTCAATATCATTTCACATAAGCTAGTGGAACGAAATGTAGTACGTAATATCCGTATGTTGATACATTCATATGTATCAACTTACGCTCGAAACGTGTGAAGCAGTATGGGTAACGTTATGAAATTTCAAATAAAAACTAATTTTTCAAATGAAATATTACAATTTTGTCTTTAAATTATTCTACTTTGTTTAGTATCTCACTTTTAGTAGTATGATTCACTCTTGGTAGTGTGATGAAAATTAGTTATTATTCATATAACTTAATTCTCTTCTGTGGAACACGCTGTTGTGTTGGAGGCAAGGCTACGTGGCAGGCAGTTTGGGCGGGAGAGTTCACGTCGGCCCTGGTGGTGTAGACTGGGGTAGGTAGTTGCCAGACGCAGGCAAAATATTGATCTAGGTAGTCGGCTTAGAGTCTTAGCACTGATAGCAGAAAAGGTATTAAGGATCTCAGCCACTAACCTCGTAGGCAATTGTTGTGAAACTAAAGGCCTCAATAACGTATTTCATTATATTGGTCTTGAAATATGTATATCTTCATACCGATCTTACTTTTGTATTCATGAAATTTTGGTATTGTGTTACAGAATTAACATCATCCCCACGATGGGAGAGTCTCGTATAATCTTAGGCTTCAGTACAGGCCGGGACCTCAGTAGCCCAAGTAGGTACAAAACTGCTTACACAAGTCATTGTCGACTCTGTTCATTTTCTCGACGACGATAGTTCCGCTGATCCCGACACCATTCTTTTGCAAACTGGATCTCAAGGAGTTTCTTTAACCTCATGCCTTCATCATCTCCTCCTTCCTCCTCTTCTTCTTCTTCCTTCTTCCCTTCTTCTTCTTCCTTTTCTTCTTCTCCCTCCTTTTCTACTTCTTCTTCTTCTTCTTCTTCTTCTTCTTCTTCTTCTTCTTCTTCTTCTTCCTCTTCAGCTTCCTCCTCTCCCTTTTTCTGGACCCTTGCTAGTCTTCTTGCTAGTCATTTCCTAAAGGTAAGATTAGACCTTGTCAGACTCTAAATAGTTTTCATTCCGACTTTTCTCCAGTTCCTGAAACAGGTTCTCCATACCTTGATCCATCTTGAGAAGATTCTCACTACGTAGCTGGTCGTCTTGTCGAGTCTCTTCATTCTCTTGACGGTGGAAGTTTTCCAGTACCTCACTCAGGTTCTCCATGCTGTGCTCCAGCTTCAGATTATATCTGCAAAGCTCCTCTTTTTCTTGGCGAAGTTTTTCATACTTCCGTCGTTATTTTTCCTTCATCTTGACGAATTTTCTGTTGCTTCTCCATTTTCTTTACTTGATCCTTCCCCCTGTGTACAAAATACGTGTTAAGTTCCACGCTCGCTCGACAAACGTATTTGTCCAGTTCTTTCCATTTCTTTTGTTCTCCCCTCTCATTCCGTTGAACATACCTGCGAAGATGAACGCTTTTTTTGGCGAATATAGTTCTCTAGTTCTTCTTATTTCTTATCTTCATCCTCCTCCTTCTGTATAATATACCTGCGAAGACCTTCCATTTCTTTGCGACTCTGTACCTCTTTTTCCTCCTCCTCTTTGCTAGTCTGACTAGAAAGGCTGGCTCTCTCTTCGAGATACTGCTAATACTTGAAAATGAAAGTCGTCGTCTTCATGACTCTCCTCTTCCTCCTTTTGAAGGTACTGTCGATACATTTGCAAATGAAAATCGTCGTCTTCACTCTCTGCTTCCCTCTTTAGGAGGCATCGCTGATACATTCGAAAATGAAAGTCGTCGTCTTCACTACTTTCCAGTTCCTTCTTTCGGAGATATTTGTTTCAGAGACTGAGATCTCGTTACTATCAGGGACTGCAGTCTTGCGCAGAGTGTTCCTAGGATGAGCACATAGCCCAGACCTAGATCAGTACATCTCTGGATGTCTTGCTGTATCACTACAAGAAAGTCGTCATGTGGTTCGGGGACTCGAGTCTCCTCGCTAGTGTCAGAGATTCGAGGGTTCTCGGGTGTGTATCCCTCACGTGAGGCGATCAAGGCTCGGGTCCACTTGCAGGCGAAGGGGCATTCGGCGCCCAAGTAGCTGGACGCCTTGGCGCACATGCCGACCCCAACGTACATATTGTTATTTGTTTTATTGTGTTTTTTTGAGGCTCCAGTCACGGACGAAAGTCCACACCAAGGCCGGGCCTTAATTGAAATGTATAGAGATTAATGAAAGGAAAAAACAAGGGAAAGTATTTAAGAATTTTGGGGGATAAGAAAATATTGTCTTTTAAAATGTGCCAGTTGATAGGTATTGAGAAAGACATGAGAGGGTAGAGAGTTCCAAAGCTTACAAATGTAGGAAAAGAAACAGTTATCAATATGGCCCACCCTAGAGTAACCAGCGGCCACATAGTAATCATGTGAAGCAGCAGCTTGCCGAGTATTGAATGATCTAGCAGCCAACTCTCGGTAGCAAAAACCAAAGTAATACCTATAGAAGAGGGAAAGTGAACTAACTTTGCAGCGTAGGGCAAGCGGGTCAAGTTTGGAAGTTAGCCTGAGAGAGTTTATAAGTCAGGCCGCTGTCGACTCAACTGCTTCAAGTAAGGATGCAGAGCTAGAACCACCCCAGATGTGAGGACAGTACTCCATTCAAAAACGAATTAATCCTTTGTATAAACGGGGCAACTGTTTGGACATCTAAGCAGGTATCCCAGTTTCTTGGAGGCAGACAGCTCCTTCCGTAATGTCGGGTTTCAAAGACAGAGTAAATGTAACAGCAATACCAAGAATGTTCATTGAGTCAAAAGGTGGAATTACAGAACCGTCGAAGGAAAGAGGAAAGTTGAGAGGAATTTTTGATAGAGAGATGAGCAGAAACTGGGTCACCCTTTTTAGAGATGAGATGTACCAACGTATGCTTCTCAGAAAAGTGGAAAGATCTGGATTCTAGACAGACACGGAGCAGGCGAGCAAGCACAAGTGCGAGGTCCGGGGCACAATCTTTCAGGACAAGGGCATGGATGCCATCAGGACCATAAGCCTTGCTTGTGTCCAGAGAAAGAAGCGCTTTTTGGAGGGTTCGAAAAGAGATTACTGGAAGAGGCATAGGATTAGTAAGAGGATCGTCATGGGGTGAGGGGATGTTAGAGTCATCCAAGGTGGAGTTTAGAGAACGTGAACCAAGAGTTGCTTTGTCTATAGTACCGTCAGAACGGAAAAGTAAAGGAAAGGTAGAGCGACAGTTGTTGTTAACTATGCCCTTAGCTAAAGACCAGATAGTTCTATAAATGGATAAAAAGGAGAGGTTATCGCACTTCCTTTGAACAAAGGAACGCTTGCCTTGGTTAACGAAATTCCTTTGAAGAAAGGAACTCTTTGCTGAATGCGAGTCGTTGGGAGGAGACTTTTTCCAAGCCCGTGTTTTATTCTGTACAATACCAATGAATTACTAACAGCAGAGGGAAACGGTGAAGACAAATGACCCTTAACTTCTCTACACAAATTGAGAGACGACTAAGACGGACAGAGAAATATCATATCTAGATGAAGACAGCTTATGTTTTATAAGGAAATAAGTATATCATATCTAATTTAGGACAGCTTTTATTCTATACAGAAATATACTATATCTCATTGAAGACGGCTTATATTTCATAAACAAATAAGTTTATCGTGTCTAATTGAGGACAGCTATATATTTAATATATAAGTTATGGTTCTGAAGCATGTGATACGTGGATTGCATTGATGTTTAGTCATTCATAGGAGAATAGAACCAATTCACAAACTATGGAAATTAACGGAGGTGAGCAAGTTATTGTCTCACAAATCACTTATTGTATCAATGTTCCGTAATTGATTCATATCTGATTTCTTCAATGTATTCCAATATTCGCTTGCATACTCCTGTCACGATGGTTTTGTTCTCGTTTGTAAGATACTGACAACCTTCATCATTCATCAGCAGTAACGTTGCCCGATTTTCATATGTCTTTCTCATCTCTTTACTGATGAGTCCTTGTTCGAGTCACACTGTACCACCGTTCGTTCCCCTCCGTGTGTTGGTGGAAGGATCGGCGTATTACATAGAATAAAGATAATGGGGATCTAAATATAATAGATCAAAAATATATTTGACCGTGATCATTATCACTTGTTAGTTATTCCATGCAGCTGGAAAGACAAAAAGAAAAACGTAAGTGTGGGTTACTGTCCACAATGCAATTCATAACAGGGCATGAAAGATACTACCCCCAACAATTACCCAGCACAACCAGAATAAAGTATAAGTTTATAAGTTAATAAGTTTATTGTTACTAAGTAACCATTGGTGACCAATAATACGCAGACTGTAATGTAAATATACACAATATGTTGAAGATGATATATATAAATATATATCATCTTCAACATATTGTGTATATATACATTACACTCTGCGTATTATTGCTTACCAATGGTTACTTAGTAACAATAAAGTTATCACCTTACAAACTCAAATGAAATCCAATTTCCACATGACAGCCTTCCTCCTTTCTCATTAACCACATTCGACCAATCTGGCATGGACGAGACAGGGTCACGAGTAATCTACAGCCTATGTCTGCAGGGTTGCCACTGAGTGTGGACGTGGTTCAGGAGTTGATGGCTGGTCCTCTCGTCACCTGGTTGCCAGGTGTTCACTATTTCCGCCCAAAAGTGTTCAATGACATTTAGGTCCACTACTTTGGTGGGCCGATCCAGAAGCTGAAGGGTGTCTTGTTTTTGGAAGCAGCGTTGAATGACATAAGCGATGTGGACGGGGCAGTTGTGAATAATAATGACAATTGTGTCCACCTAGGAAAGGGAAACCCTCCCCTCGCCCACAAAGACAACAAGAAACGTTCCTCCAGGTGTTGGATATATCTTGCTGCAGTGAAGCGACCCTTGGTGTTGAAGACGTCATTCAGGACATGTAATGTCAGGCAGCCCCAGACACTGCAGGTAACGTGACCTGACCGTACCTCCTCGCTGGTGTTGGCCCTGTCACATGTGCTCGCTAGATATTTATGATATTTATTTATATTGCAGTTGCTAGGCAGGATTTTATATTGACTCTATCTTACATCATTAACATTTGATTATCCATATGGAATTGTTACTCCCATAGCTATGATCTTCTATGTCTATGAACAGTGATAAATCATGAACTTCATACCGGGTGTTGCTCCTCCCCCAGCGGTAAGCCATGCCATGAGAGGTGTATGAGAAACACTTCTCTTCCGTGAACGGTACTCGAGACTAGTAATACAGGGTTGGCTCGGAATGGAATTGAACGAAGATTAACTTCCCTGCTCTCTATTGTTGTGTCACGCGCTACTACCTCGCGGAGGAGCTGGAGTTCACACGTCCAGTTAACTGCACGTTGCCTCGTTTAGCCATCGCTTTGGTTAGGGGAGTTGCGTCTTGGGGGGGGGGGCTCCTGTTCTCTCTATCAAGAGAACACAATGCACAATCATATTCACAAGAAATATGACACTTTAGGTTTCCTATATCATAAATTTACATTTCATTTATGACGAATTTCATGACCTTTTTACACAATCTACACATTGTTTTCAATATGATAATGCCTCTGCAGCAGTGACTATGTTTCCAGATATCACTATCCACATCGCTATCGTCAACGCTTAGCCTTACGTAACTACCAACAAATAGAGACGCAGAATTTGGCTGCCTATATTCTCTATCCATCATTCACCAATGCTCCTATGTCCCTACCCTTTTCACAGACACTAATAACTGACGTAAGTCGTTCAAGTTACGCATGCCACCCATTTTCTAATCCACTACCATAGTATTGGAAAACAGGCTGTGGTATGATACCATGCATGGTCTGCCAGTTATCTCGGAGAGTGATAATGTGATCTCCGACCACCATCATCTCGTCCCTCCGATTCATCTGGAATGGATGGAGTTTTGATGACTCTTTATCAGCAGCGGGTAACAACAACCCGTCCTAGGAACACACACACACACACACACACACACACATAGATATCATCAAGAACAGGCTGGCTGGTTTGTTTGGACTTTATGTTATCAAATGCAAGGGTCGTTAACCCGTTAACGTAAGCAACATTCACCAACTGGAAATTCTCTAACACTCTCTTCGAGTGTTAGAGATAATTCTCAAGCCGCACACACTCTCTCCATGCATGTGGCTCTTGACATAGAACATCATAAGTAAAACCTCAAGTAATGAACACAATGAAGACTTGACATATGAGGTCTGTTCAGACACGAATCATAGGCTTCATTCGAAGCCGACTTCTCAATTGTTCTGTTATTGGAATGGACGCTCCTGTCACTATGGTTTTGTTCTTCATGTAAGCAGGATTTTGAAACATTCATTATCCACCAGGAGTAACGTTGGATGATATTCATATCAATATCCTTCCCATCTCTTATCAACGAGTCTTCGTTCGAATCACATGACTACGTTGCCTGTTTCATTCTGAGTGATGGTGGGAAGTTCGGTGCAGTGACTGTACACCTCCGTCCAGGAAGGGGTGCAATGGGCTGTCCACCCTCCACCGCGAGTGTCTCACGAAGTTCTGCACGGAGGTGTACAGTTCTCTGAATTGTGTCGTCTGCGAACAATCTAATATTGACGAGATTACTGGTTGTGGTACGTGTTATGAAGTAGACGTGTGTGGCAACGTTATGAATGGAACTCTTTGTCGTTTGTCATCTGATTTTCAATTGCCGGATATCATTATAATGTTTAGTTATTTGCTTAGTTCGTGACGACGAGATATATTTCTAGTTTTATTTAGGTGTTTAGTATTTCTCAGTTGTTTATTTTCTCTCCTCTTTCTTTTGGTTTGCACTTCCATGTAAGACAAGGCCTCGTTGAGACTTTCTACCATCCGTAATTAAAAGCTTTTCAATGGAAAAATATGAAAATACAAGTAAATTACGACAGCACGCAGAGGGTGTAGTAAATGCACGTGAATCAACGCACAAACTAAACATAAAATGAATATAAAGAAAAAATAAACATAAAAACAAAATGAAGGACAGTGATTCATTGCTTACAAACAGTTCATCAACACAGTTCATGAACCAAATGAACTCAGTTGATTACTGCGTAACAAGAGATAAACACCGTAATAAACTCCTTTGACATGGAATGTATTTTTTAATGGTTAACTAAATTTCACTGTTGACTCTTGCTGAATATGGACCTTAATGAAGGTAGCTTTATGTCCCGTAAAACGTTGCCAGTTTTTTCACTGCATGCAATGGGACTTTATGTACACAGATATTCTCCATATTTATGTCATAAAAGAATAAAGGCCATTAGACTGTTTTATGTACTTGGGAGAGCCTAAAGGAACCCAGCAAATGAATATATTAAAGCTCTGATAGATATCCTGAATGATAAACGTCAAATAGTGACCCAGAGATTAGTCGCTCTTTTGGATTTATATATATTCGTTTTCCTCTCAATGGGAAATCACTGTGTGTGATCATGCGATTCACAACTTCCAACAAAACCGACATGTTTGTACGTTTGAGTACGTTAACCCCATCAAAGCTACAATCAAGACGACTTTGTCATCATGAACCAAAAGACTTACAACTGTCTATAACGAGTATCCTTTTCCAAATAGGATTTCCAAGAAATAATGAAGGGAATGAACAAATGAGTAACCCCCGTAATGATATTACTAATATTGAAAATGATCACAAAGAAAATGGGAGTGCTAACTGTAATAATGATGATGGTGATGTTGATGCTGGTAAACAATGATAGTGATAATAACAAGGATATAATCCTTAAACATTATGATCCTTATACATTATCTAGATATTTCTAGATAAGATTTTGAACATCCCAGTTCTCATATGCAGATCTTCCTCGAGCATGAGCTTAAATAAATCTTTTGATTATAAACATAAATCTAGTCTGCTCATCCTGCACCAAATTCGTTCCTACATATCAGCATATATGAAAACAAAAGATGGAAATCTTTAGGCACATCTTCTGGCTTTTGTTTACTGCAGTTTTATTCTTCATCCATTATTTCAGTATCAAGAATATTTTTTTTTTTCCTTCCTGCCAGACTGTACCAACACATCGCTGGGCCAAATGCGTCCCCAGAGGCAGCATATCTCAAGCAGTTGTGAGGACAAGAATTTAAGATACGATTTATTCTTGACTTTCCTCGGCTGCCTGAACCGCTCTCGCTCGTTGTTTTCGTGTTTCCTCAACTGAGCAACTTTCAACCGAGAGAGAGAGAGAGAGAGAGAGAGAGAGAGAGAGAGAGAGAGAGAGAGAGAGAGAACAACTGACTTTCACCATAAGAGTTCTGAATATCTTTGGCCTCTTAGATCACCTAATAGTGTGGAAGGGTGTCGAAAAAAAAAAAATAAAAGAAGTCAGGGAAACTGTTCTGCTCAAACGTTGATGATGGTGTTGTGATGACGAGGTCATTATGAGAACCAGGACGACGTAAGCGACGCCGACCGTTCGTCGAGATGAGCGTCACGACCGCAATGCGAGCTCCTCCATCCTGTACGTCAAAGCTACGGTAAAATAATGAAGCGCCAACACTTCTCCCAAACACCATGACGTAACACACTACACCCATGATACGCTGCGACCCACAACATCCCAGCGTAAAAGTAGCATATCTCCACACACCATAGCCCACCTCACCTCTGACGCACTGCACACCATAGCCCACCTCGCCTCTGACGCACCGCACACCACAGCCCACCTCGCCTCTGACGCACTGCACACCATAGCCCACCTTGTCTCTGACGCACTGCGCACCACAGCCCACCTCGTCTCTGACGCACTGCACACCACAGCCCATCTCACCTCTGACGCACTGCACACCACAGCCCACCTCACCACTGACGCACTGCACACCACAGCCCACCTCACCACTGACGCACTGCACACCACAGCCCACCTCACCTCTGACGCACTTCACACCACAGCCCACCTCACCTCTGACGCACTTCACACCACAGCCCAGCTCACCTCTGACGCACTGCACACCATAGCCCACCTCACCACTGACGCACTGCACACCACAGCCCACCTCACCACTGACGCACTGCACACCACAGCCCACCTCACCTCTGACGCACTGCACACCACAGCCCACCCCGCCTCTGACGCACTGCACACCACAGCCCACCTCACATCTGACGCACTGCACACCACAGCCCAACCCCCGCCTCTGACGCACTGCACACCACAGCCCACCTCACATCTGACGCACTGCACACCACAGCCCAACCCCCGCCTCTGACGCACTGCACACCACAGCCCACCTCGCCTTTGACACGCTGCACACCACAGCCCACCTCACCACTGACATATCTCAACACACCAAAACCCACCTCACCTCTGACACACTACACACCACAGCCCACATCACCAACCACGCCCTAAGCAGGCCACCCTCTTAACCATGTAACAGAGAGAACCATTGACAAACGTGCTACTTCATACTCGCCCCGCCCCCACCCACACACACACACACACACACACACACACTGTCAATTACCATTCCATTTAAACAACTGTCGCACTGCAGTCCACGGCACCGGTCATTCACTCTAGGAAACTTTAACGGCGTTTATGACCAAACACAGATCTGCACACATTGTATATATCATTGCGTAACTTGCACATCGTACACTATAGTCGAAATTGCCTTATGCATAATACATTATACTTAACGATAAATGTCAATTATCTGACTCCCACAACATCACATCCTTTCTTTAATAATGTTTTAAGAGTAAGAGAAACGAACTGCAAGTCTCCTCATAGTGGTTGTCACGTCGTAAACTTTCTGACATTATCGTACAGGCTCTTAGCTGCGTTACACAGCAGAACTTTGGAAATCATATGGATATCTAACTGTCCATGCAGGGTTAATTCACCTTCTTGGGAGGTTAGTAGCTTATTTTTTTCACTGCTCAGTACCCCTAGATATTGAAGTTCTTACTAATCTTTTTAATGGGTGATCCGTGACTTTCTGCTTCTAAAGATCAGAAATTCATCAGTTCCAGCCTTTGCTTCCTCTAATTCTGAGAGAAGGACGAGCTTCAATAACGCTCTGTAGGTCATCTTAATCAAGGTGAAGGTCTGGGTACTCGTGAGCCTTTGTATTAGTATTGTACCTTACATTGTGCTCATCTTTTCTACTTATTAATACAGCCGTCTGTTGTACTTTAGTTTTACGTAACAAAGTAGTATTCAGTACAGCAAATGCACTCCTTTGTAAAGTAGCATGCTCGCGAGTTCCACCACCACACATTAGCTTAACAACCAACCCCTGAAGACGTTAGGTGATGACAAGAATGATTACCATGAGAGATGCTGAACAGTGACCTTTACGAGTGAAGCTGAGAACATTTTTCTGTGTGAGAGGCTGATAACATAGCTTTTATGATGGTTGTGATAGCATGAAATTCTGGAGAGAGGCTGCTAGCATAAACCTTTTGAGTGAGGCTTATGACATGATACGTACCAGAGATATTGACAACGTAAACTTTACAGGATTTATAAGGCTGATAACGTACCTCTCTATAGGTAAGGCTGATCCCATAACTTTCGTGAATGAGGCTGATAACATGTTCGAATACGAATGATAAGATTTTTAACCGAGGACGAGAGCCATTTTATTCTTACTTTCAAAAGTGTTAAACACAAGTTTTATGAGCGATACTGATAAGATGATTGTTATGAGTGAGGCTGATAACAGCATTTATGAATGTAAAGGACTACCATATACAAGCCCCATGAAAGAGGCTGATAATTCTTATGAGTAAGGCTGAAAGCATAACTTTTATGAGAAAGGCAGATAGCATGATCCTTCAGATAATGGTGAGAAATACGTTCATGAAAGAAGCTAAGAACATAACATGTATGAGTGGGGCTCATTACATAACATGTACGAGAGGCTGAACGTATGATTATGAAGAAAACAGATAACACTACCTGTAAGAGAGATGTTGATAGCATACGTAAGGCTGATGATGATAATGTTCACAATTAGAGCTGTTCAGTGTAACATTTTTGAGCGAACTTGATGACAACAGTCATTTTGGCTGAAGTTGATTAGTGCAGTCTATATGATAATGGCTTAAACTGACGTTTGCATAAAGCTTATCAATTTCATATATCTCCATGCATACAGCCGATAATGACCTTTATGCCTTAATGCCACATGTCGTATATGAATAAAAGATTAAAGCATTAAGCATGTCAAGAGTTCTCCTCAGCACTTTTGGATGCATGATCAAGGGAGAGGGAGTGGTGTACCGTGAGGTATTGGTCAGCTTAAGGACCGTCTCTTCTGAAATACATGTTAGTTGGTTAATCCTAGCGTACTGCTGCCAGTTATGTGGCACGATTTTGCATCCCTTGGGTCTCAACAAATCAGGTGGGAAATTATAAAGAAAAAAAAATAACTTTTTAACCCGCAAGTTATTGAAAACAAAAATTGTTCATGAACTTTGAGCTTCACTTACCATATTATGATCTGAGAGTACAATAAACATAAATGGAAGTGGTTGTTGTTGAAGAAAAAAAAGAAAACACTGAAAATTAATGAAAAAGATTATTATTTTCATCAAAATGACAAAAAGAAAACTATTCATCATAAGGACTTCTTGCTGAGAGACGGAAAGCTTCCCTGCATTACCATCATTCATATTTCCTCTATAACTTATAAGATATCTATCCACCGCGCCATCACTACCCATGGGTTCATCGGACCCAAACCCCCTAACACACAAAGAAGGAATAGAAGCAAAGAGTGACGCATTCGCCCACGGCGAAATCTGAACAAGAACAGAGGGTAGAGGGACCCATGGGGTGATACATTCATGGGAACCCTGTGAAACAAGTGGACTCAGAGAAGCGTTGGGTCTGACAAACCGAAGGATAGTGTTCCAGGGAAAACATATCCACTAATACTACCAGGAGAAGATGCGTTGTTCCGCTAAAGAGACATCTGGCAAGATGACCGATTTATAGCACATATATAGATACTTTAAAGTGATGATGGATGAGTTGGGAATATGCCTTTTACCTACTTTCTTTGGCATCGTCCAGTTTCCTAATCCTCAATGAAATGAACAATGTTTCAAAGCCCCTTAATTTTTTCGTTTTCTAAATATATATTTTTTTCTTATTCTTCGTACCAGCATAGAGATTCAGACATTCTTTAATAACGTCATGAAGAAAGTTTGTGTCAGTATAATACAAGTGCGGAAATGCATGTTCTCCTCAAGTCATGGAAGAGAATGATCCCCACACATCACACAGACCATTAGTCCAAGATCGAACTTCATGAACCACGAATCTAAATGAACAACTATTAAGATACATCACGTACAACATAGTTTTCAGATAGATACACAAGGCTATATACTAAGTCTATCGCTCAAGACACATAGGAATATAAGATTTTTCCCCCCATGATGACATGATGCAAGAAGCGATACATTTATAAGTCTGCCATACCAAACTCTCCCAGGTTACACGAACTGCAGATTGTATCTAATGAGGACATGCCAGGTTCTCCCCCGACCTTGTTCTTCAGCTTGTCATGGGAGAGATACCTTCCTCCTGGGTTGTTAACTGCGCACGTCTGAGTTTTTATTATAGCTGTTACAAGCTACAGGTCACCTGGATAATCCTCATTTGTGCTAATCACCACAGACAGCCCCTGAGGCGTGCTTTGGCAATCCCTTTGGTGCGAGTCACAGGCTAATGATGGATGTCAACACTGTGCATTTAACCGAGCAAAAGAATGCATAATG
Organism: Panulirus ornatus; assembly: GCF_036320965.1. Taxonomy (NCBI): domain Eukaryota; kingdom Metazoa; phylum Arthropoda; class Malacostraca; order Decapoda; family Palinuridae; genus Panulirus; species Panulirus ornatus. Next base: position 36,064,959 of record NC_092241.1, on the reverse strand, counting down.
ACACACACACACACACACACACACACACACACACACACACACACACACACTGACCTTTCCTTGGTGAAGACATAGGATCCCATTCGCCTGAAACAAACAATTAGTTGATAAACTGTTATCTATCATAGACGGTGGTCACTGATAGACAAAAAGCTGTGTTCAACAACTGACATGCATCGATAGATGTGAATATTTACTGACGGTAGACTGGTAGTGGCTATAGGATAGTTGCCTGGTATACCAAAGTAGTATCTCTAGACAGCAGCATTAGCGAGCCAGTTGTGGAGAGAGACCTGAAGTATAATAGTGTCTATAGGGTAAGCACTAGAAATACCTCACAGCTGGACACTGTGGTGATAAGAGTATGGGGCAACTTTCTTGATCAAGTTCCTCATCGAGTAACCGACTTGTCACTTGCCCTGTTGTTTCTGTGCTTTGATCGATGTCGATTTGATGATTTCCCCTAACTTCTTCCACCTCTTTACAGTCTGGAAATAAGGGCAACATGTCACTGTCACTGGCATTAGTGACCTGATATAGTCAAAAGGTACCTATAGCCATGGCTTTCTTGTACACAGACGACAATTGAAAACATGTCTCTTGCAAAAATATTGTTAAGAGACAGACGACCACTTTATAAACAGATGGTTGGTAGAGGAATAAAGCTGTGGCAGATCCAAAATCCCCTGTACACAGATACCTGGTAAAGATTGATATCTACAAGAAACAGGAGGATGTTTTTAACCAACCGAGTACTTTAGACACTAACTTCTAAACACAAATGTTCCTCAACATAAACTTCATTATGAAGAGAGACCTTGTATCTACGGCGAAAAGGTACGTTAGACAGGTGCCCATTGCAAATATATGTAAGGTATTGTTCGTGAGGAACTGAAGTTTCTCCTGTTAGAGATCATTTACTTTGTTGTTGCAGTAAGGCAAGATTAGATACAGCAAATATCCTTCTAATATTGCCCCAGAATAAATCTTGACTCACTCACGTACGTTAGTATATATCAACATGTGTTTTCCTATGACGGAGATGAGGTGGTAAGATTACATTTTTGCTTTTTGATTATATAATCTCAGGACCCCATTCATGGGTTCTTGCAGCGTAAGGCTGCACTATATCCTAAGGCAGGAGGATGATGGACTTTTTGAATTGAAAGGGTCTTTTGACGAGGTTTTACTCCCCCTCTGTCCTCTGATGATGATACATCCACACCAAAGGTGACTAATTTACTCGCGACATAACCATATGTAGACGGATGGAGATAACGCGGGAACACTCGCTAACACAGGAAAATGTCTGCTGCTTTGTTCGTCAGTAATGTGACACTGACTTAATCCTATAACGAAGCTTTTTACTCCAAGTTAGAGTATTCGTGCATTCAAGAAACCAGTTTGGGATGTTAGATTATTGTTAGGCTAGGAAAGAATTTCCAGACCTGATAATGGTCTCTGTTTATCACCAGTAAGGATGCTGTGGTTCACAATGACGAGAATACCCAGTGCTGGACTCAACATACAGTATTCGGCTTGATCGCAAGTCGTGGTGTCCTTCGAAGTCACAAACGGTACTAGATCGTAATACTTCGTCTCATGACACCGCAGTTGGATCTTTCTGTACTACGTATTTACTGATACCCAGAGCATACCTGCTGCTAATGAGAAAATAAGAAAAGCTCACCATTTCAGACTCTGGAGAGGAAAGTCAAAGTTCATGGAGCGTATCAAGAAAATGTCGTTAATGTTGTTTCGTTTTCTTCGACGAGTTTCCTGTTAGGCAAATGCCTACAATCTCCATTTCAATACACTTTTATTTTCTTACCTTTTCCCGTGCGGTTCTTTCCATGAACGTGCCAACTATTCTATTCTCATATATCTTATGAACCGTTTTCCTTTCAAATATTTGTATTCTTATGTTTAAAGTGTTTTAGCGTTGATTTTCTATACTATACACATTTTCTATATTATACACATGTCCCATAACTGTGATCCAAATTTGCACTCATTGCCTTCCTTGAACGACAAGTGATTTCCTCTCCACCTCTCGCATATCTTCTTACCTTTTATCATCATCTTCCTTTCGCTTCTTCCTCTTATTTCTTATCCATCCTCCACTACATCTATACGCTAGAATCTTCCTCAGCATTATCTTCAGTCCCCGTGTTTACTGTATACCTTGCTTCTGTACCCCTGATCCCAGTGCCTTCTGGCTGACGTTAACAATATCATGACCTTCAAGTCCTCACTGTCTCATCACTGACGCTTCCCTCCTTCATTCCCTTGTTATTGACGATCGCGTCTTCACCACCTCCTCGTTCATCTTCCATCTCCCCAATATTCTTCTTTTATATTCCTTTCTTAATCAACCTGTCGTTGATAGCTGAAAAAACTGCTGAGTGGAATTACATTTTCTTCTTAAACTCCTTTTTTGTTTTACCAGACACCCAAGTCGTGGGCCAATCAGGCCTCCTGTTGTCTGTCTTTCTCATGTGAACTCATGTAAACTCCTCATCATCTCTCTGGTGGTTATCCCTACCTCATCATTTCCGCACTGTCCTTCCTATTCTCACCCTTACTGCTACTTTAATTCCCTTCTTCAGTATTTTCTCACCAATTTTCCTATTCACCTTCTGATCCTCCTATGCCAGACCACCTCGCTTGGACCTTGGGTCTGTGTGGTCTTTGTATCTATGCAGCTCAACCATCTTCCCAGGTACTCTTCTCATCTCCTACCGACCTAACCATCTCTCACTCACGATTTCCAAAGTAACTTTCCCCTCCTCACAAGGTTCTCACTCATCATCTCCTTACGTTTTGAGAATTCACTTTCCTCATATATCCAACTCCTCGCTCATTTTCTTCTTCATATCATCTACTTACTCAATTTCTCCTCACGACCTCCACATTCACATTTCCGTCCTCATTACATTACCTTAACTCACTTTCCTTTCATGCTATCTCTTCACTCATTCTATTCATATTCTGTAAAACTCATACTCCTCTGACTCACTTTCCTCTTCTCCCTTTCTCTCTTTTTGCTCACTCTCGTTCCCCTTTCTCATCATCACCTTTTGAATATCTTCGAATTCTTGCCTTCCTCTACATTCCTTCAACGACGCATGGTTTCCTCTCCACCATTCCCATCTCCTCTTACCTTTTATCATGGTCTTCCTTTCGCCTCTTTCCCTTATCCCTCATCCCTTTCCAAAATCCCTTTTTTTTGGTCTCCTTATTTCTCCTCGCATGTTCATTAACGTCATTCAAGTTTAGCACTATTAATCACATTTTCTCATAACTTCCTTGTACATCTTTCTCATCATGTTTTCGTTCTTATTACATTTACATCTTTTAGTCTTTCCCTTTATGGCACGTTCTTCACCCTGTCTATTCATTCATTGTTCTACTTCATACCTACTCTGTTTCCAGTGTTCCCTGTCTCTCATTCTTCGTACCTTTGTATATCATTATAGCTTTCATGTTTCATTTACAGATGTTCTCTCATTTTGAATAATTCAGGGAGACCGATGAGCTCCTCTTCCAAGTAAACATAGTATCTCTGTACCGAGTATTGTTTCCGAAATTGCCTGCAAGCGAAAAGCATGAGCGCCTATGACAGATGCTCTCAGTACATGAGTTTTATTTCTTGCTACAGTTTCTCTTTTTTTGCACAGTAAGACACTACAGGAGGCTCAAATGTGATAGTGTATTGTGACCTTAATATCATCCATCTTATCCATCTTTATTTGAAGAGATTATATCACCCGTTACTTAATTACTTTTAAGACGAATATTATGTATAGATCAGTCTAAATGTAATCTCCATGACTCATACTCAGTTATAATTTTTGATTTTCTCGTTATTCTGTTAGTTATTTCCATTTGTCAGTACCATTGCCAAAGCAGGTAAAAGGCAGGCCCAGATATGTTTCATGCGAGGACAATGATTAAAGCGAATAATGAAACAGCTGAGTCATTTAATTGCGATTTTCAGTGAATCACTTGTTACAAGGAAAGTTCCAGAGAATTAGAAGTTTACCATTGTTAACTTCGATGTCCGGAAAAATGTAATAAGTCCTTGAACGGAGATAATGACATAGCGCAAAGTCTGTGGCTGACGAACTCATGGAAACCAGCATTCGAGACAAGAGTGTACGTAGGTCATTCTAAGAATGAACGTTTGATAAATGATTCTCAGCATGAATGATAAATGATTCTCAGCATGAATGATGATTCTCAGCATGAATGATAAATGATTCTCAGCATGAATGATAAAATGATTCTCAGCATGAATGATAAATAATTCTTAGAATGAATGACAAATGATTCTCAGCATGAATGATAAATGATTCTCAGCATGAATGATAAATGATTCTCAGCATGAGTGATAAATGATTCTCAGCATGAATGATAAATGATTCTCAGCATGAATGATAAATGATTCTCAGCATGAATGATAAATGATTCTCAGCATGAATGATAAAATGATTCTCAGCATGAATGATAAATAATTTTCAGCATGAATGATAAATGATTCTCAGCATGAATGATAAATGATTCTCAGCATGAATGATAAAATGATTCTCAGCATGAATGATAAATGATTCTCAGCATGAATGATAAATGATTCTCAGCATGAGTGATAAATGATTCTCAGCATGAATGATAAATGATTCTCAGCATGAATGATAAATGATTCTCAGCATGAATGATAAAATGATTCTCAGCATGAATGATAAATAATTCTCAGCATGAATGATAAATAATTCTTAGAATGAATGACAAATGATTCTCAGCATGAATGATAAATGATTCTCAGCATGAATGATAAATGATTCTCAGCATGAATGATAAAATGATTCTCAGCATGAATGATAAATAATTCTCAGCATGAATGATAAATGATTCTCAGCATGAGTGATAAATGATTCTCAGCATGAATGATAAATGATTCTCAGCATGTGATAAATGATTCTCAGCATGAATGATAAATAATTCTCAGCATGAATGATAAATGATTCTCAGCATGAGTGATAAATGATTCTCAGAATGAATGATAAATAATTCTCAGCATGAATGATAAATGATTCTCAGCATGAGTGATAAATGATTCTCAGCATGAATGATAAATGATTCTCAGCATGAGTGATAAATGATTCTCAGCATGAATGATAAATGATTCTCAGCATGAGTGATTAATGATTCTCAGCATGAATGATAAATGATTCTCAGCATGAATGATAAATGATTCTCAGCATGAATGATAAATGATTCTCAGCATGAATGATAAATGATTCTCAGCATGAATGATAAATGATTCTCAGCATGGGTTTCGACTAAAATCTTCGTGTGTGACAAATCTGCTTGATCTATCTTATGATATAATCATTACGTATGATGAAAGTAAAAAAGCTGATGTCATACGATGGTGATCTTAAAGCCCGTTTGGAGAGGATGGAGGCCAGATCTCAGGGGGTGATCGATAAAGCTCCATACTTAAGAGTAAGATTAGCGATTAATGATTAGGCCTCAGAATGATTAGACGTAACAAGTGGTGTGCTGTTATTCAGATCAGTTATGCGACTTGTTCTCTTTCTCATATCATTAGTGACCTGCGTTGTAAGATATCAAAATTCATAGATGATACTAAACTGGGAAATACATTTACAACAAAACTGAGCACTCACAACTTTAAACAGACGTAAACAAAGTGCTTGACTGGGCTCACAAGTGGCAAGTGATTTTTGATGTGAGTGAGTGTCACGTTTACACATCGAAAGTGAAAACAAGAAGGCAAGTAAAAATATGAATTTTGTTGAGCTACATAAGGCAAATGAAGACAAGAATATATATATATATATATATATATATATATATATATATATATATATATATATATATATATATATATATATATATATATATACAGTGTCGGGGGAAAGAAATGACGCCTACAATGAAAACAAACACCAAATATGGGAAACTGGGGAAAAAATGATCAATCAGGGTGTTTTTATTCATCCTAATACTTCATGATGTCTCCTCTGAGCTTCCTAACTTCTTCAAGACGGTCTGGCATGCTCCTGGCCAAGGATCTGAAGTATTCTTTGTCAATATTTTTCCACACCTTGGTGATCGCCTCTTTTAGGCGTGGGACGGACGTCGTCTGGATAAGGGATAACTCATGCTTGATGTGTGCCCAGGCATTCTCAATCGGGTTAAGATCTGGGGAATTTCCCGGCCACTCAAGCACTTCGATGTTTGTTTCCTCCAGCCACTTTTTGACGAGGTCTGAGCCATGACATGGGGCCCCGTCATGCATAAACACGCCTTCGGGCCGATGAAGGTCATAGAAATGATGCATGTGATCCTTCAGCACATCCATATAATTTGCAGCATGCAGTCTCGTTTTTAGGGAGAAAAAATAAGTCCCCAGCTCTGTTAGCATCACTGAAAATTCCCTAAACCATCAGTGAAGGAGGGTGTTGGACGACTTTTGCGGTGTATCTAGGATGGTAGCGGTTGGAGTTTGGGCTTCGGCGGCAGCGCTTAACACAAACACGTACTGTCTTGAAGGTCGATTCATCGGAGAAACAGTTCTGCATCCATTTCTCTGGGGTCCAGTCTTCGTATCTTCGTGCAAATTGAAGTCTGCGGCGTTTCATGCCGGCTGTTACAAGTGGCTTCACTGCTGCGTGTCGTGACGGGAGGTGGAGGTGACGCTGCAAGCGCTCGCGAATGGTGCGGGTAGCAACGTTTCCTAGCAGCTCAGGGTACATTTTCTTGAGTTCTGTGGACGTAATAAACGGGTTTTTCAACACTTCACGCCGTAGGATATTGTCTGTCTTCTGAGAGGTTTTTCTTGGCCTCCCAGAGCGTGGTTTAGGGGCCGGAACCCGGTTGGGGGGAGGCGCCCTGCCGGCAGCGAGACGCCTTAAGACGGTCGACCGAGAACGTCCAACTCGGGCACTAATATCTTTAATGGAGACGTTTTCCTCCCTCAAAGCAAGGATACGGGACCTCTCCTGATTCGACGTCATGGTTCGACCCATATTTACTGATGTGGGGCACTATGGGGACACGAAATGGCGTTGGGCGGTATCTGGGAGGTACCACAGGCAGGAGTGCTAAAATGACATGCTCAGTCCACGCAGAGTTTTCATGCAACTGGGGCAATCAGTCGCCCTGGGCTACGCTCGAGGCGTGAAAACATTCCAGATGTCGCCAGAGCGAGCCACGGCTAACATAAGGTGGTTTGGGGCGGTCTTTTTTGAGACCTATTTTCCATTGCGTTTCAATGGGAGGAGTCATTTCTTTCCGCCGACACTGTATATATATATATATATATATATATATATATATATATATATATATATATATATATATATATATATATATATATATATGGCTGCTGGAGGTTTGTATGTTCTATGAAGGTGCGCGTTCATATGCACTTTATTCGTTTATATATATATATATATATATATATATATATATATATATATATATATATATATATATATATATATATATATATATAAACATGATAATTTCTGATGACCTAGAGGCAGATGGGATACATGACAGCAGTGAAAAAGGCAAAACTCTTGGATTCATAAGTTGGGCTTTCGAATTTAAGTATACTGAAATATTTCTTACTCTTTACACTGCACTTCTGTCTCTCCACCTTCAATCGTGTGTTCAGTTTTGGTTGCCACACTTGAAAGAAGACAAAAGGGATAAAGAAGCACAGCGGCAAGCAAAGATGACGACTGGCTAGACGACTTAAACTTATTTTACCGAAAAAAGGGAAGATAAAAAGGTGATGTGATACAAGCGTTTAGATTCATCCAAGACTTTCTTCATTTCGACCTAAAAAGCTACTTGAGGCTAGATTATTCTGATTTCACTCGTAGTAATCACCAGCGTTCGTTATATACCCTTGCGAAAATTTCGTAGCTGTTTGTGGTGGAGCCGTCTGTACGCAGAATTAATGCAGCACTGACCGTCACACACCCAAGAAAAAAAGAAAAGACGTGGTAGTTTCTCGTTTCGTTTTTTTTTCCCTTTTTTTTTCCATTTCCATGCGTTTCTTTTATCTGCTCGAATTCGTGCACCGAGTTCATACTGTCATTCTCATCTGCCAGTGTAACGAGGTGTGGTACCCAGCTCAGCGATCTGGTCTTGTAACTTCAATTCATCTACTGAATCATGAAAAATTATGAGAAAGTGAACATGTCTTTTGTCTCACCAATATCCCTTGATCATTGTACCCTAATCATTATTCCCTCGCTCTTCATCAGTTTATCATCCTTTGCTTTGTTAGATTTTCCTCGTGGGGTTGAAAGTAACACAGGCATGATATTCTCTCTGAGTTCTTGGGGGAGTTTGAACTCGTAAAAAGAACACTGTGATTGCCTTGAATATCATGGAAAAGAGTTTTTACCACCCTCTCACTTGGTTGTTCTTCCTCGGCATAGATCTTCTCTCCTGTTTAGATCTCGAATTTCTATGTAGATCCTGATTCATTAGCAAATAGCCACACTTTACGACCCATATTGATGGTCTTGCTCGGTATATATCGTATTAATGTATTCCTTCCCTCGAATTTCATCATGGATTCCCTTGCAGCCACGCTTAATGGCTTACTGTCATCATTTGACTTATATGGCCTTTATGTAGATAAGGGGATGGAACTCCAGTGGTTCTTACAGCTCAGTGATGTCTTTATCCCCATCAGACAATTTCATACCAATATATCTACGGACTCCATTTTCTGTTAGAGATTTGTTTGTATTTCAAGCATTAAAATAGTTTTGCTCTGCATAAGAGTTTGTTCCAGAACATATCCTTTACAACAGTTGTTACAAAAACTCTGACCACATTTGATGGGATAGTTTTAACGAGATCTTTTTTTAAGAATCCAGATGATCCCTTGCAGCACTGACTAGTGAAGCTATATGGGGCCTAGATCTGCTTTACCTCAGTGAGACTGAGGTTGCCTAGATTTGGTGAGAACCTTAAACAGGTGGTATAGGCAAAATGGTTGGTCTTACAAGAATATCTGGTGAAGTTACAAACTTAGTAACCAGACTGGAAGGACTTGGAATCAACGATAGTATTACCCCCCGTGTTCACTTATCCAGTGTTGATCTCAGTTGGAGTTGCTCTTCCTTCGATTGAGGAGTTGTATTTTTCGAGTCACCAGAGCCGCTCTCAGAGTCAGGGACTATATTGCTCTTGCAGGAAGATCGAAGTCGCTATCTCCATGAGAGTCGTTTAAGTACTGAATCTTAGTAATCGTTCAGCTTCTCCCTAGTCAATTCGCTCGTTGTAACACGTACAATAAAGAATTATAAAAGGCTAATAAATATCTCTAATCACCCAAAGCTTTATCCCAAATCATTTGCCGTTTGGAAATAAATTCTCAGCAATGTACCGAGCAAGAATTTTCAGAACAGTATTTTGGGATCATGTTAGTGCTCAGGCACTTTATGCATTGTAATACATAATGTTGACCCTCTGTAAATACAGGTTGATTAGATTCATTTTATCTGCAGGTACTTGTAGATTAACTACAGCAATATAAGAAAACAAAGTAAGTCTTGATTCGAAGTGATGAAGGAACGGAAAAATGGATGGATCTGGTCGACTTAGATAAAAGCTATGTATCAACCACAGTGAACGCGCGAGCTCAAGAGAGAGAGAGAGAGAGAGAGAGAGACAGACAGACAGACAGAGAGAGAATATTCCTTCTGCTCATGAATTCTAAACGTCTGACAAACTGCTACCACCTTTTAGCAGGCACACAACTTCTAGCAGTGCCGCTGCGATGTGGTTCTGACCGTAAACCACCTTACTACGTAGAAAGGAGGACTTCGCCAGCATGCCACGCTTCAGTACACTTGGAGATGATGGTATGATTTTTGGACCATCGAACATGAAAGGCTGGCCCATCAACACTTGAAGAACGGGTGACGCTACGTCTTTTTCCTCCTTTTAGGAACAGATCTTGACAGTAGCATCTGCGCTCGTGACCGGTATCTTTATAAGAGAAATGACAAGAAGGGATATACGGGTGAGGGAGAGGAGGACCAGCGGGAAGGAATGAGAAAGTGTAAAGGTTTAGTCACTTGGAAACACGAGACCTGTTAATACGATAATGCAGTAAAAGCTGTTGTTGATAAAAGTAACTAAAATGTTTAGAGATAGAAGATAAGAAGAAAGATGGTGTAGGAAACCTGGAGAGGAATCGCAGCTTTGAAATAGTATATTGAATAGAAGAAGAAGAATTAAAGTTGTGTCGGTGGTAGACTGCTATTACAGGAGGCAATGTGTGTAGGAGGTGGAAGAAATACTCCGGAGAGATAGTGGGTGTTAGAGATGTGGTAAACCTTACGGGATACACAGAGAGATGAAGACTGGAAGATAGGAGCCAATGGTAAAAGGTGATAAAGTACAAAACTGTTTTAACGTAGGAAAAGAATAAATAAACGTAAAGTCTATACGTGAAGAAACAGGAGGTTTCAGTATAGTAGATACCTGAAGTATTAAAGCATCACAGATGGTGAAGTAAAATCTAAACGATGGGTTTAAGGAGGGACGCGGTTGTGTGTCAGATGTTTACCTTGAAACTGACTGCTGATTTTAGCGTTAGATGACAAGGCTGTCGTACATATAGATCTATTTAGTCACTTATTAAAATACGCAGAGACAGACCTCAAAGGTGTATGGATTTTTAACCTCTGAGCTTTTAAGACCAAAGCATCTTAAACAAGTTACTCTGTTTACCGACAGATGGCACACTTACTCTGAGTAACTTTTGGTGTTGTGTTCGTGCGGGTGTTCGGGCGCATGTGTGGACGGAGATTCAACAGGGAAGATCACATCCATTATAACAACACATGGATGTGAACCTAGATATCTCAACGTGTGCGTTAAAAGTTGATATTAAGTACAAGTTTCATTTTTTGCTTGACATTTTGGCCAACTGTAAATACTGAACGGAATTCCAGCAAACGCCTTATGAAATTTGGGACACACTGTGTGTGTGTGTGTGTGTGTGTGTGTGTGTGAGATTATTATTTGTGTGATACGGGAAGACAGCCTTATGCACTTGATGCCCTGGGTAGATGTGTGTGTGTGTGATTTGTATTCCAGTTGGGGCAAGTTTTACATTCGTTGGCCACATGTGTTTTTCATATATGATTAGCCATGATCACTGTACTGTTTCCGTATATGATCACTTACTTTCCGAAGGAATTCGTTTGAGGAGGATCATTTATGTAAACTGGTATACAAGTGTCCCGCAGTATCATTTGTCTCTACTTCCGTAGAGAGTCTGTCTATACGTTTGAAGCTATGCATCAGAATCCATTATTCTACAAATTAAAAGGAAAATGAATAGCAATTTTGGATAAGTATACTGAAACTACCAGTATTATTACTGCAGCCAAGATGTCTGGCACCTGGTTTTCGCGCGTCAGGATGACGTCACTATATAATGTGTCAGGACCTCAACTGACTCAAAGTATCAAGGCTTCTCTGCGCCGGTACAGATGACGTCAACCAGCGTGTTCCCAATTTCCCACAAAACACTCCACAGATTTAAGTAAAGATTGCTCCTACCATGAGCCACTCCACGTAGTCATTTTTCCCTCAGATTTGTCGGAAAATCCCATGAAGTGGCATCACTGGATACGTACATTGGTCGCTAAGTGCATGGGCCACACGTATAGTGAGAGTGTATGTGGTCTTAGAACTATCTTTAACACCTAAGGAAGGTGTAAAAGAGTTTTCGATTGGTGGATGTAGCTTGACGTTGACGACCGTAATAACCCTGGCAGTTGATAGGCCTAAACCCCAACCAACCAACCAACCAACCGGCCGCTAACTGTGCAAACGAGAGTTGCTCCGCCCACTCATATGATAGCGTTTACGTCCTCGGCATCAAAAATATCAACCTAACCTAACACTGGTAATCCACAGAACAATAATTACTGTCCACAGGTATGTCTGAAGGGCTATCCATTTAATTAAGACATAAATGAAGATATTTAGGGCTAAAGATTTTCTTGTCAACAAATTTCGGTTTCGTCGGTCAAACTCTTGGCTTCGCTCCCTGGCTCCGCCCATCCATACCCTCAGTTGTACCCAGGCATCAACAGGGTAGAGATTCTGGTTAGATTAAGGACAGTTTTGATGGTCTGTCGTGTATTACTTCTAGAGAAAGACGCCAACACTAGTGTGATCAACTCGGATTACTAAAATGTGCGTTTATGTACATTCAGGAATTGCAAAAAATGAGCGTAACACTTGTGTGGGTCAGGCGAGGGTGATCTCTGGAGCCTTCTCCAAGGCGGCAAACCGGGAGGTGGGTACCGTCACTCATGGTTGTACTCATGCGTTACTCATCTACCAAACTGCGAATAATGACTCGTGGACTGAATGACTGAAAAATAGTGTGTAAAGTGAAAATGTAAATCAGAAAACCGATGGTTTGTGGGACTGATAGGACAGTAAAATGATTGTACTGTGCCGTGACTCCAATACAATATTGTGGAAATATTGCTTCACGCAGTATGGTGAAGATATTGTTGGGTATTATGATTGGTGAAGAATATTATGGTAATAGTTTCATATAAAGAGTGATATGGGGAAAATATTACTGCGTAGTCAGCATGACGTAGAACATATTGATGATATTGTTGCGTTTAGTGACTAGTGAGAAATATGAAAACTTTCACGTGAAGAGCAATATGGGGAAAATATTGCTGGATATTGCGAATGATCTACGACGTTATGAAAATATTGCTGCGTATAGTGACTAGTGAAGAATATTGTCTAAATAGTTTTATATAAAGAACAGTTGTGAAAAATGCTACATATTGTGACTAGTGGAGAACTTTGTAAAAATACTGGTGAAGAATAATGTGAAAATTTTCTTTCATATGGAGAGTAATATGTTGAAAATGCTGCTTATCATTGTGAATGGTTTAGAACCTTTAAAAATTACTGTATTCTATGGTGATCAGATATAATTTCATGTACAGCAATGTGGTGAATACAACTGCTGATAGTGACTAGTGAAAAAGAGTGCAAATATTGCTTCATATAGAGAGCACTATGGTGACCATTACTATGTAAAATGAGGGGTGAAGAATAATAGAAAAATATCGTTCTTATAGAAAACAGTATGTTGAACATCAATTCATATTGGCTGGTGAAAAGTATAATGAAAATACTGTTTCACAGAAAACAGTGCGGTGAGGACATTGTTGTGTATAGAGACTAGTGAAGAATATTGTAAAGATGTTTTCAGTAATGAGCAATATTTTGAAAAATCTGGGAATAGTGACTAGTTAAGACTATAATGCATATAGTGTTACGTATTGTAAGGGAAAATGGCTTCACAACAATGAACTGTATACAGATCGTGAATATAGTGTGAGTGCTTGGAAAAAGTTATAAATATATAGAAGGCCTCGTCCCTCTGACTGATGGCTGTCACAGCCCCACATCAGCCGGGGGATGGAAGGTAAGTAAAATAATCACATGAATATTAACGTATTTGATGGTCATGTTTCAACTGATTACGTGCTATGTTAGACCTCGGGAGGTTCTTACCACTATTTAGATCGTCCTAAGCCCATTTTTCCTCTATTTAGATAAATGTTTAGCAGACGCTCCAAGAGATAGTTCTAAGATTTCTCTGTTGGTAGCTTGAAATCTACAATTTATGACGTGAAGGAAAATGTAAGTGAGCATTTATGTTTTCGTGTTAGAAATGGCGTGGTGTATATTATCAAACTTACGAGGTATATAGAGTTTAGGTATGACCATGTGCAACTTGAATAGGTCAGTTGACGACATAACGTCGAAAATTTAGTGATTTCATTTTGGAATCCGTTACTAATTCTGTCTTATAGATAATGCGGGATGATACTGTAAAATGGTACTGTTTATAAACAGAACCACTTAGGTTTCAGAGATGCCTTACTACTTAAGATTGGCATCTTAACAATAGCAGTGCCCTTAGTAACAAAGATGTACTGATATGTTGAGCCACAAAAAAAAAAAAAAAAATTGTTAGTCAAACCATTTTTAGGCATCAGTAAAGAGACTGCATTGTATGTTCATTGTCACATCGAATGGCGACTAGGCTGGTCTATCAACAGGGCTTGTTTTGCTTACTTTTATCATGTGTTTACGGATAAGTGAAATCAAATTGCACAAAAATCCCAATTAGGCTTGGAGGAATCTTGTAATTAGTTCATCATCACCGTCCCTAGTGGGACAGTTGGTGCACGATTCATTAACAATTTAGTTTTTTTTTTTCATACAATATCACCGTTTCCCGAGTTGGCGAGGTAGCCCCAGGAACAGACGAAGAAAGGCCGTATCCGCTCACATCCACTCGCTTTGTTTGTAAAAGATCTTATTACAGTATAGTTTTTGTGTGGACTATGTATGTAATTACTTATTTCTAATTACCTTTTTGTACTGTACAGGGAGGGAGTTTTACGCTTGAACAGTCTATGCTACCATAAAGCTTTCTGAATTTGTTTGCTGTCTGCATTAATCTTGACCTCAGTTCTTCTATTTATCCACCACTCTTGAATTCTGAAAGTATTTCTTTGCATCAGTTTGACAAGTTTCTTCCTTAACTTTACGTAATGTTCTATGGTTCATCAGTCACCTCATCTCTCCAAGAACTTTTCACGGAATCTTCCCTGCTTATGGTAGATACCTCTAATGTCTTTCTTAATTATTTTAAGTTGTCTTCTCTTTCGGCAAATGTCGGTTTCCTTCAGCGCAGTGCGGTAAAATTGGAAGTTTTACATCTGAAATCAGCCTTGTGTTCCGCAAGCCTCTCTCTCTTACACTACGCGTCTCCCCGTGATATGCGCGCTGCCAGCTACCACAAGGATCCCTATAGACGACGTGCCTCGCTTTCCTAACCACACCTTTTGCCCAGGAAATTGATTTCAAGGGTTTCCGCGGCCTACGAACGGTTAGGTCTGCCTTAACCCATTAGGTTGCAAGAGGTGGCGAGGATCTCATGGACCATAGAAGACGGTCTTAAATGGGAGACTTTTGTACCTTTACGGCCAAGTGAAAGCGCTCCCGGATCGTGGAGTATTCCGCTCGGGTTTGAATGATAGGGCGCATATATATTCTTTTTTTTTTTCTTTTTTTTTGCTTTGTCGCTGTCTCCCGCGTTTGCGAGGTAGCGCAAGGAAACAGACGAAAGAAATGGCCCAACTTACCCCCATACACATGTATATACATACGTCCACACACGCAAATATACATACCTACTCAGCTTTCCATGGTTTACCCCAGACGCTTCACATGCCTTGATTCAATCCACTGACAGCACGTCAACCCCGGTATACCACATCGATCCAATTCAGTCTATTCCTTGCCCTCCTTTCACCCTCCTGCATGTTCAGGCCCCGATCACACAAAATCTTTTTCACTCCATCTTTCCACCTCCAATTTGGTCTCCTACTTCTCCTCGTTCCCTCCACCTGCGACACATATATCCTCTTGGTCAATCTTTCCTCACTCATTCTCTTTCATGTGCCCAAACCATTTCAAAACACCCTCTTCTGCTCTCTCAACCACGCTCTTTTTATCTCCACACATCTCTTACCCTTACGTTACTTACTCGATCAAACCACCTCACACGACACATTGTCCTCAAACATCTCATTTCCAGCACATCCATCCTCCTGCGCACAACTCTATCCATAGCCCACGCCTCGCAACCATACAACATTGTTGGAACCACTATTCCTTCAAACATACCCATTTTTGCTTTCCGAGATAATGTTCTCGACTTCCACACATTCGTCAAGGCTCCCAGGATTTTCGCCCCCTCCCCCACCCTATGATCCACTTCCGCTTCCATGGTTCCATCCGCTGCCAGATCCACTCCCAGATATCTAAAACACTTTACTTCCTCCAGTTTTTCTCCATTCAAACTTACCTCCCAAAATATATATATATATATATATATATATATATATATATATATATATATATATATATATATATATATATATATTTTCCCTGGGGATAGGGGAGAAAGAATACTTCCCACGTATTCCCTGCGTGTCGTAGAAGGCGACTAAAAGGGAAGGGAGCGGGGGGCTGGAAATCCTCCCCTCTCGTTTTTTTTTTTTTTAATTTTCCAAAAGAAGGAACAGAGAAGAGGGCCAGGTGAGGATATTCCCTCAAAGGCCCAGTCCTCTGTTCTTAACGCAACCTCGCTATCGCGGGAAATGGCGAATAGTATGAAAAAAAAAAAATATATATATATATATATATATATATATATATATATACATATCCCTGGGGATAGGGGATTAAGAATACTTCCCACGTATTCCCTGCGTGTCGTAGAAGGCGACTAAAAGGGGAGGGAGCGGGGGGCTGGAAATCCTCCCCTCTCGTTTTTTTTTTTTTTTTTTTTTTTAATTTTCCAAAAGAAGGAACAGAGGGGGCCAGGTGAGGATATTCCAAAAAAGGCCCAGTCCTCTGTTCTTAACGCTACCTCGCTAACGCGGGAAATGGCGAATAGTTTGAAAAAAAAAAAAAAAAATATATATATATATATATATATATATATATATATATATATATATATATATATATATATGCAGAACCTTCACTTCAGCGTGAAGAGATATATGCACAATCACCACTGGAAAGAGAAGATAAATACGGTAAGTACTTTCGTTTTATACATCCTCAGACAGGGGATGTATTATATGAAAGTACTCACCGTTTTTATTTTCTTCCAGTGGTAATTGTTCATATACATATATATATATATATATATATATATATATATATATATATATATATATATATATATATATATATATATGGCAGCGGATGGAACCATGGAAGCGGAAGTGAATCATAGGGTGGGGGAGGGGGCGAAAATTCTGGGAGCCTTGAAGAATGTGTGGAAGTCGAGAACATTATCTCGGAAAGCAAAAATGGGTATGTTTCAAGGAATAGTGGTTCCAACAATGTTGTATGGTTGCGAGGCGTGGGCAATGGATAGAGTTGTGCGCAGGAGGATGGATGTGCTGGAAATGAGATGTTTGAGGACAATGTGTGGTGTGAGGTGGTTTGATCGAGTGAGTAACGTAAGGGTAAGAGAGATGTGTGGAAATAAAAAGAGCGTGGTTGAGAGAGCAGAAGAGGGTGTTTTGAAATGGTTTGGGCACATGGAGAGAATGAGTGAGGAAAGATTGACCAAGAGGATATATGTGTCGGAGGTGGAGGGAACGAGGAGAAGAGGGAGACCAAATTGGAGGTGGAAAGATGGAGTGAAAAAGATTTTGTGTGATCGGGGCCTGAACATGCATGAGGGTGAAAGGAGGGCAAAGAATAGAGTGAATTGGAGCGATGTGGTATACCGGGGTTGACGTGCTGTCAGTGGATTGAATCAAGGCATGTGAAGCGTCTGGGGTAAACCATGGAAAGCTGTGTAGGTATGTATATTTGCGTGTGTGGACGTATGTATATACATGTGTATGGGGGTGGGTTGGGCCATTTCTTGCGTCTGTTTCCTTGCGCTACCTCGCAAACGCGGGAGACAGCGACAAAGCAAAAAAAAAAAAAAAAAAAATATATATATATATATATATATATATATATATATATATATATATATATATATATATATGAAAAATAGAGGAATGGGGACGCTATTGCCATTTAGGAGCAGATCAAGAGTATTAAGGTGATGGATATATAAGGGCGAGGGATGTCAGATGATATGATGGTCAGGAAATCAGTAAGACAGAATACCATTTTAGTTATGCCGCTGATGGAAAGTTGGAAAAGGACACAGTTTTTAGAGAGAGAGAGAGAGAGAGAGAGAGAGAGAGAGAGAGAGAGAGAGAGAGAGAGAGAGAGAGAGAGAACGTAGTGGTCATGGAACTATTGGAAGAAATAAAGAGGGAAGGCTTCACTATGTGGTAAGGGATGGAGAAAGACACTAGTGATGAGGAGAGTGGGGAGAGTGAAAGCAAAATGCGTTTAGAAAGAGAATTAAATGAAAGGGAAAGAAAATAAATGAGGGTGGAGGGAACCAGAGCTATCAGCATTATGACGCTGACCACAGCCTGGAAGTGGAATTCATTGCACCCTATGGAAGAATATCTGATTGAGGTGAAGACAAGTACCGTTCGTTAATGCAAGAAAGAAGTAAAATTGGATGAAAATGACATTTGAGAAAACTTAAGACACACTGACACATTTCCTAAAGTTACTCTCCTCTTTCCTTTGCCTCTGTATTGCGCTCGCTCTCTCTCTCTCTCTCTCTCTCTCTCTCTCTCTCTCTCTCTCTCTCTCTCTCTCTCTCTCCCTCGTGTTTTTTTTTTTATCTATTCTCTCCAGACTATCTGCGTTAAAATGATAGGACGATTGACATGAATGGGCGTCTACGCTTAGACTTCATCAAGACACCAGGACCCTAATTGTCAGCGTGACCCACTAGGATCCCTAGCAACCTCTGTGTGGACCCTAGCTTCCATCCTCCTAAACTTACGTTTTTTTTTTGTTTTTTTTTTGGGCATTTGCTCTCTTGGTCGTCTCTTTTTTTTTTTAGCTCCCAGTTTATTTTCTCTCATCCACTATGGTTGCATTCCACTCGGACCACAAGTGGTTTGCAATGGAACCCATTAGTTCCCACTGGAATTGTGATTAACTTAAGATCAAGCCTCCGCCTCCTAATCTTTCGAAAGGACCTGGCTGGTATACTTGTGGATCATGCAACCTTGAACTCTGACCTGGACTGATTTTCATAGTTGTTCATAATCTCTTATTCTATTTCTCAAGAGATTCAATTTTGTGTTGTCTAAGTAGGACATAATGAAGGTTCATTGTACATTAGAAAAATGAATAAATAGGTTTCTTATCATGTCGCACACATACTGGAATATCCAGACTTTACTTACCAGAGGAATAACATCAGAGGTGTTTAGAAGGATAGGTAGCTTTGCCACAGTAATACTTACCACAATAAAGAGAATATTAAAGTTAAATTATACATATATGAGAAGCAGATATATTCAGCAACGTATTTCGACTAATCCAACTTTACTACGGAAGTCGAGAATAAATCTGAGACAGGAAGATACAAGTAATGAGCTGGTGCCCTTAAAAGTTTATGTTAATAAAGGTACGACGGTCATAAAGAATGTTGATCACGCAAGGCGTAATGGGGGCGTGAGATATTGCTCATAAATAATAAACTAGGGGGAGCGGAGGATGATATAGGGAAAGGCAGATAAGAAGGGGCAGGGTGGAAGATAGGAGGGGAAAGGAATTATGATAAAGAGGTAAAGAAAAAGAGGAGAAGATGCGCAGGAGAGATGGTGTAGAAACAAGGAATGGAAATGAATAGGGTGAAAGTGAGCACGTTAGGGTGGCTGGATTAGTAGATAGTGTGGAGGAGATGGTGTTGGGTGGAGTGAGGTTGTGGAAAGAAGAGATAATTTGATGGCGAGAGACGAACTCACACATATATTTACTTATTCTATTTATTTATGATTACCCCAAGAACCAGTTTGATAGGAAAGAGTCCTGGTGTTGCCAAAGACATTTTTGAGTGTTCCTACAACCCTAGGTTGCACCACTTCCACTGGCAGGGAAATGAAGGGGAAATGAAGACTTTCGGGGTGAGATTTTTTTTTTCATGATGATAAAGCCTCGCCACAAGCAGGCGGGATCCAATAACCTCTCTCTCTCTCTCTCTCTCTCTCTCTCTCTCTCTCTCTCTCTCTCTCTCTCTCTCTCTGTATATATATATACAGAGGTGAGTTTGAATGGAGAAAAACTGGAGGAAGTGAAGTGTTTTAGATATCTGGGAGTGGATCTGTCAGCGGATGGAACCATGGAAGCGGAAGTGGATCATAGGGTGGGGGAGGGGGCGAAAATTTTGGGAGCCTTGAAAAATGTGTGGAAGTCGAGAACATTATCTCGGAAAGCAAAAATGGGTATGTTTGAGGGAATAGTGGTTCCAACAATGCTGTATGGTTGCGAGGCGTGGGCTATGGATAGAGATGTGCGCAGGAGGATGGATGTGCTGGAAATGAGATGTTTGAGGACAATGTGTGGTGTGAGTTGGTTTGATCGAGTAAGTAACGTAAGGGTAAGAGAGATGTGTGGAAATAAAAAGAGCGTGGTTGAGAGAGCAGAAGAGGGTGTTTTGAAATGGTTTGGGCACATGGAGAGAATGAGTGAGGAGAGATTGACCAAGAGGATATATGTGTCGGAGGTGGAGGGAACGAGGAGAAGAGGGAGACCAAATTGGAGGTGGAAAGATGGAGTGAAAAAGATTTTGTGTGATCGGGGCCTGAACATGCAGGAGGGTGAAAGGAGGGCAAGAAATAGAGTGAATTGGAGTCATGTGGTATACAGGGGTTGACGTGCTGTCAGTGGATTGAAGCAAGGCATGTGAAGCGTCTGGGGTAAACCATGGAAAGCTGTGTAGGTATGTATATTTGCGTGTGTGGACGTGTGTATGTACATGTGTATGGGGGGGGGGGTTGGGCCATTTCTTTCGTCTGTTTCCTTGCGCTACCTCGCAAACGCGGGAGACAGCGACAAAGTATAAAAAAAAAAAAAAAAAAATATATATATATATATATATATATATATATATATATATATATATATATCTGTATATATATATATATATATATATATATATATATATATATATATATATATATATATATATATACAGAGAGAGAGAGAGAGAGAGAGAGAGAGAGAGAGACTGTCACGCTGAAAGTAAAGCGGGATTATGGAAGTCGTGTTACAAATATTGGATTGGATGATAATTTGTTCCGCGACTCTGCTGATCGCTGATGGCTGGTAGTTACGAAAGAAATGGAGTTTACTGTCTTTCATACTGTTCTGGGTTCTGATGATTGGTCGTGAGTCATGTATTAGAGCAGTTTTGAAGTGTCGAGCCAAGTTTCGGCTGTTATTTGAAAAGTGTTGTTGTGTATTCAGTTTCCCATCTTCTTAGACTCATCCCGTAATTGTCTATTTCTATATGCATCTTGGAGGTACACTGTGATATGGCTTGACAGAGTAACTGTAGTAACATCTCTCTATTCTTTGTTGTTCAGAAGTACGTGACCTTTTATGATCGACATTTTCAATAATAATGTCCGAATATCGCGGTGGATTTTGATGGTGACTGAGGCTGCGTTAGGAACGTTCCGCTGTTCCAGTGTTTTAGAATTTTTGAAAGCGGACAATAACTACTGACATAGCCTTCACAATGAGAAAATATGTTATATTCTTACTGATGAAAGTCATCTGCAGCATTTAACTCATGTCTGACAGTGAATAAAGCATACACTGAGTAGATCTAGCTGTAGTTTTCGATAAACGAATACATTTTATATTTTCGCGAACGATAGATATATGTATTTTTCTCCCTCGAGTGCTTGAATCTTGTAGTATTATATCTGACCAAGAGAAAGACGAAATCCTTCTCCGGCAAAGTAACAAGCAATCTCCATCCTATCCTCAGTTTTTCCAGTAGTTTCATGTCCATGGACGATAAGCTTCAGACATGAAATAACTTATTCTATCCAGTTCATAGAAAAATCTGTAGACTCAATTTCAACCTTTTCCAGCATGCTCTTCTCGTTACGTATTTTAGGCGAAATATCTGTTCACGATATCTCGTGCTTTATAACACTTTCATGTTATTACAAGTCGGTAGGGTAGCATCTTCATCGTAATTATCATCCAAGCACAATTATATGCCTTGGCCATTCAGGGAAATCTGGTTAATGTATGGACCTCACGACCTATGGCAATGTTCACTTGTTACGTGGAGTGGTGGGCGGGTTGTAACCATTAAGGCGTCACCTCTCTTTCCTTCCTGACCTGCGTTTACTGGGAGGTTCTCTCCTATTTTACAAGCGAGTAGGCGGTGGTAATGACCTGAGAGAAGGGAGTGGGTGGAGATGGAGCGCAGCTAAACCATTGTATCGTGGCGAATGAATGCCTTCTATTGTTCTCTCGAGAACGCCTCCGCACCATAATGCTTTGCCACATTCTCATCGGTTGTTATGAGAGAGAGAGAGAGAGAGAGAGAGAGAGAGAGAGAGAGAGAGAGAGAGTCGCAAGAGATAGTAGCAGAAATCCAAAAAGATTTCATAGATGTATCAATAAGAAGAAATGTATAAGGAGTGGGATAGGAACCTCAGTAAGTGGAGATGGGGATCCCATTGCGGAGGATAAAAGCATAGCAACAGCCCTGAACAAGTTTTCTTTTTTTTTTTCAGTTTTGTTGTTACACTAGAAAGCAGCGACACAGATTTTGAGACTGATGAATAGCACTCACACGATACCAGGATTTACCGTCACAGTTAAAATACTAACACATAGATTGAAGACTAATGATAAAGTCCAGGTCCCGATCATTTTTTTCACGAGTAAATAGAAACGTCAAACACGGTATTGCAGGACCGTTAACCTATATCTTTAATAAATCTCTCCAGGGTGGAGTAGTCCCATAGGACTGGAGACTGGCAGACGTCACTCCTATATTCAAAAAGGGAAGCCGTGAAATGCCTGGCAATTACCGTCCTATTAGCCTTACATTAATCATATGTAATCTTATGGGGTCGATTATTTGAGATGAAATCGGAGTCTACCTGGAACAACACTGTTTGGTCAATAATACACAGCATGGTTTTAGAGGACACGGTTCGTGCCTTACACCACTCCTTGAATTTCATCATACATTATTCGATAGCTAACGGCGGGACAAAAACAATAGATGTCATATTTCTGGACTTCCTAAAAGCATTCGACAAAGTCCTCCCCCACGTTAAAATGATGCATAAATTCCGGGCCCTTGGGAGTTATTACTGGTTGTGTGGGAAATTTGGAAAGAAGCCTGGTTAGGAGGCAGAGAGTGGTAATGAATAGTGAATCATTACCCTGGTCACCCGGTACTAGTGGGGTCTTCCAGGGATTCATCCTGGGGCTTATACGTTTCATCATCTTTATTAACAATATTGACGTAGGGCTAAATAACTTAAGTGTCCACATCTGCAGATGACACAAAGGTTGAAGAGTTGATGAGTGCTTTTTGATCTAGTCAGGTTCTATCTAGCGAGGGAGCTAAATAATAGACAAGAAGACCAGAATAAATGCAGCAAGCATAAATGCACCAACAGCAACCAGTGATTTCATGGAGAATTTAACGCTCATTAGAAGCAGTAATGTATCACAGTTGAATGATGTTAGAAGTCCATACGGATCTACACTTATTACAGTCGCACTGGTTGTTGCTATGACCTTTACAGAAGTATCGTCTTTGCACTGGAAACTAAAAACTATAGTGATATTGACCAACTTAAAGAAAGGACTGAAAGTAAGCCTTTAACATCGTTATAC
Source organism: Panulirus ornatus (assembly GCF_036320965.1). Taxonomy (NCBI): domain Eukaryota; kingdom Metazoa; phylum Arthropoda; class Malacostraca; order Decapoda; family Palinuridae; genus Panulirus; species Panulirus ornatus. The sequence goes on along the minus strand of NC_092241.1, from coordinate 36,041,493 downwards.
AGAATGCCAACCTTTTTAAGGCAGCACTGCTGCATAGAGCTTTCCACCCACCTTTCCTCTGCATACCATTTATATGATCAAGAATTCCTGTTCCATGCGCAGGGAACATGTGGTCAGGTTCTTATGAAAACCACTTCAATTCCAAACAACGTCCAACCACATTTCACTGGAAAGGAATATATTCATATCTTTACCTTATCTTGGATAACTTTCTTCGCAAAATAGATGTATCTCAGCGAAAGAAATTTCGATCAACTCTCATCAATTAATCAAACACGGATTCGTTTTTAGTGAAGTTCTTGAAACTGGATAATTATTTTCCTGTCTAAAGATCAGCTGCCAAGTGCTATTCGCTAATGTTGACTAAACTTGAACTTTTGCATCAGTCAGTACGGTCATTTAGACCACAACAGCAACATAACCGTCTCTCTGTCTCTCTTGTGACCATCAAGACCGCTTGCTGCCTGAGAATAGTAAGCAGAGCAGGTAAATCGATATTAGGATCCTCATCCTCAAACTTAGACAAGCCGCCAATAGATTAACCCCTCACTGGAGAAATAATTATCCGACAAGCTCTTAGCACCCAGCTTCTCTTCGTAAGGTTTCTTAAACAAACAAGATAAACTTGACTTTGCTGCTGATGATTAGGAAATATCATACGAATCATTTCTGACCTTAGAAATTTATTGAATATCATTGTGAATATATTCACAGAAATAGGTAGAGCAGATTGTATCCAGCATCTGTCTGTAATGTTTCTTCAACGAACAGGATAAGTTTGACTCTGGTGCTGGTATGAAAACACCAGAAGAAGAATTTCTGACCATTGAGAAGTATTGAGTATCATTTTAAATCTACTCGTAACAATAGGCAGAGCAGCTCCTACACCTCAGGCTGCCCCTGTAGTAATGTGAAGACTCACAAACCCAGCAGTTCCGTCCATCTCATTATGTCACAACGTTACCATCCAAATGTATTGTACAGAAGAGTAGCTTAACAGTATCATAACTAAATACATGACATCAAAGATCATCGTCAGTTCAAGAAATGACCCCCTGCATATCTTGCTACATATCTTACGTCAAAATTATCTAGAGTTTATCGTATTAACACAAGTGGAAAGCTACTCTGCCTTCTTAATTTCTTAGAGATGCTAATGTGGTGCATTACACACCAACAGAGTCTGTAGCTAGACTGGTGTTATAAAACGAACAAATTATATCAAAAATAAAATCCTATATAATTTCGTCAATATGAAACGTTAATAAGTTACTATGTATTATATTCAGTATGAAACTTTAAGTCAATATGAAGTGGAGAAACTTCCTCTGTTTCTCACACACACATCGGGGACAAAAATCAAGTGATGTTTTTCATCTCACATAAATACGTATATTTTGAGGATTTACTGTTGGAATTTATGATCCATGAGAAGTTAATAGCTTAATGAACCTCGACCCCAGAGGTTTTACTGGGTCAGGAGTTACTACTCATGGAATCTCTTTCTCACTTTTATAGATCTGAGGAAGTGAGGTGGTGGGAGCAGTGATTATCATTGCTGCCTAATGTACAAGACTTGAGCAAATACGAACATATGAGATGTTTCACGTTGACTTGTGAGAGATTACAGAAAATAAGCTCTCGCCCGTATTCATGAATGCTTTATGAGGAATATTGGTTATATCATATTAGATATCAGAATTTGATAACAAGACCGTAACGTTGGCACATCTCAATAAATTTCACCGGAGGGGAGAGTGGCCCGACCTGCAATATGATCTAATATCTCATCATTCTTGCTAATTTCCAGGTTGCTGTATATAATGTACTCATTACATAGCGAGTAATTACTTTTTTCTACGAAGAAGATCGCCGTTTACCCTAAATAGATTTCATGATATAGTGTACTGGAGAGAGAATAAAGACCTAATAGTTATTTGAAAGTGGATAGCAACATCATATGAATATCCTACATACGTAGGTGGATAGTAGAGGAAAATGTTCTTTCCATCCGTTTTTTCTCTGTGGCATAATAACATGCAGGTGATTAGCTATAAGGGAACACAGTGTAGCACAGAGAGAATAGGACGATATATAAACTTCACAGGAAAGAATGAGCAGGCAACACCTGGCTTGATTATAGCCACGAGGTGCCCTAAATATATAAAGAAGTAGACTTGTTTTTATAGAAAAAGCTGAAAGTAATTGGAGTACTTGGTTATTATAGTCATTACTGAGGCAATCCTCCCTCCACGTGCAGAACCCGCTTCCTGCGTCATGTAATTCAGGTAAACCTGATAACCTTTTGGGTTGCACTGTATCAGAATGTTTTAATAAATCCAGGCAAAAATATTACGTATTATACGTAAGACTAAAGAATTATACCAAACTTTTTAAACACAATCTTTTGAAAATCATGTAGATTTTTAGTATTTAGTTCACTTCATTATCTTCATATCCATCACGTTTCTGTCCTTGATTATATTTCTGGCATTTGATTGAATCCAATATAAGGCTAAGAGTTCGATAATTTGTTTCGCGAATTCATTTATCTATTTTTTCATACATGTTCGCCATTTCCTGCGTTTGTGAAGTAGCGTCAAGAACAGACGACTGAACCCCCTTCTCTGTTTCTTCTTTTAGAAAAGTAAAAACTGGAGGGGAGGATTTCCAGCCCCTTGCTCTCACCCCTTTTAGTTGCCTTCTACCACACGTAGGGAATACGTGGGAAGTATTCTTCTTCTTCTTTTTCTTCTTCTTCTTCTTCTTCTTCTTATTATTCTTATTATTATTATTATTATTATTATTATTATTATTATTATTAGTAGTAGTAGTAGTAGTAGTAGTATAATTATCATTATTATTAATATTATTATTATTATTATTATTATTATTATTATTATTATTATTATTATTATTACTTTTATTATTATTATTGTTATCATTGATATTATTATTATTATCATTGTTGTTATTATTATTATTATTATTATTATTATTATTATTATTATTATTATTGTTATTATTATTATTATTATCATTATTATTATTATCATTATTATCATCACTATTGTTATTGTTATTATTACAAGCGCGAGTTTCTGCTTATTCTTCTGGTGATTTGCTGGGTATTTTAGTGATCGGGAATGTTACTTATCGACTTCCTTTTTTCAGTGCTTAGCAGGAGAGATCATCAGTAACACCTAACGTATGAGAATTTAGGTTTTCTAAAGAAGTAATATCCTTACACGATTAAACGTTGTCCATGTCTAATTTTCCCTTTCTATCCCTGGTATTACATTTTCGACAGCGGATATTGACTTGAAGTATTTGTTTGATAAGTGAATTCTTCGTCGTCGCTTGTCAAGGTGTCAGACAGCTGTTAGAGAAAACAGACCTGCTACCGTACCCTTAGATATTTTTCACATGTATTACGTACTCGAACACTTCTTTAAGGATTTTTTCACGATGTGAGAAATTCTCATTTCGAATTATATCTAAGTGACGTTGCTTTTCTGCCTACATTCTCTCTCTGATCTTCATTACACATATTTCAACGTTTCTTTTACACATTTCCTTTACATTGAATCAAATTTTTCATCTTTTTTTTCTTTTACCAGTAATCCAACCATTCAGTGTACTCTCATCTCTACTCTTTATGTTACGGGTAATATTATCACTCTCAGAAGTATGCATTTCATTCTTAAAGTTCCACCGCACTTTTTCAAACGTATATAGACAAGTAAAATTTCTCAATAAGTCTCATCAAAGGGATCAGGAGTCTCTGACGATGGAATTCCCTATCAAAGTTTCGACGCTGAAATAATATAATGCTTCAGAGGACGTGAGCAAAGGGCGATGCAAAATATTCAATATTGGCCAACGGAAAGTTGTGTCATAAGAAGGTAGCATGGTACCCAAACCCGTGACACACAGTGGGATGAGACGATCAGTCTCTGTTACTCTTGACCTAACATATATATATAATATATTTATGAATTACGATGATGTCACGAGACATGGTTACATACTCGCTTTGCATAGCTCACGGAAGAGCGAGTGATGTTGTGAAGTGTAAGTTTGAGTCAACGGTGCAGAAGTAAAACGAAGTGCTCGAAAAATCTGAGTGACAAAAGTTAAATTTCAGCATCAGCAGCTAGGTAAAGAGAAATGCTTTGTGGTTGAAGCCATAGACGTTTAAGTATGAATCAGCGGTGCAGAAGTAAAACGAAGTGCTCGAAAAATCTGAGAATGACAAAGGGAAAATTTTAGTATCAACAGCTGGGTAAGGAGAAATGCTTCGTGGTTGAAGCCATAGACGTTTGATCACTGACGAATAACAGTAGGGATAAAAGCTTGCTGTGTTTGCTAGAATTGATCTGCTCCTCGTTGCAACTAACTGGTGCAGCCAGCTTTAAAAGCGTACGTCTTGGTAACTTGAGCAACTGATAGGAGAATTACAGAGGCAGTCGTTTAAGATGGAGAGTAAAAATCCAACCGGGTACGCCAGATTGAGTAAGAGGAGCACAATGTTTAAGCTAGAATGAATCATCATATCAGGCTGGGTCATATTAACTGCACCAGGGTAACCTTGGGTCAAATATGTGGGCAGGACCGGGCATCATGCCTTGTCACAACATTACCAGCTCAGATACACTTGTAGCTGATAAAGAGATCCAAACATTTTGGTAACTTAAAAGGGGGTAAAAGAAAATAATATGCAAACACCACGAGTTTTAAGATACATATTACTGAGGTGATTATGATACAAGCTACAGTGGAATGCTCAGATCTGAATTATGGGTCATCGCTGCAAACATCATCACCTGGAAATGTCAGAATGCCAGGATAAAACACCAGAAATAAGGTTAAGCTACTTGAGAATGGCGGAGGGGTTGTACTGTATTAAAGAAAACAGCTGATTCTGATTCAGGCTGGGAGTGTGGAAAGTGAAGATCATGTTCCTTATTTCTAGAAATCGATAGTGGAAATAAAGAACAGAAATAGAAATTTAAGCGTGGTTCACACCCACCTAAAATAAAGCATATATATATATATATATATATATATATATATATATATATATATATATATATAGGGAGAAAATATAGTAAAGCAGATGCACACAACTAAATAAACCTGGAGATTTGGATTACCCAGCAAATTAGTGGTCGGACTGACGAACAGGTAAGGAAGAAAGCGTTTTTGCTCGCTAGATAGATTGCTTTCTCCAGCAATTGATAAAAGGTAACTGTATCATGCTACTTACCAACGTACAGTTGAAACGGATTTGTTAAAAACTGGAAACGCGTGGGTACACATTCCCAGATTATCATTTAGTACTATATGGTTATACATCGTATAAGTTAACATACAAAAATCTTCTTGTAATAGGACATGCTGGCTATAAAATGAATATACCAAGCCTTAGAAATGTAAAGGGAGTTATAAAGGAGTGTGCCTCTTGAACTGGGACCAAATCCTGCTCTTCTATCTCGCCTTTGCCTAAAAACGCAGCCCTTCCCTTCCATTTGGCAGAGCGCTTTGGCTCAGGCCTTCCTTAAGAAAGGAGACCTCTCTAACTCCTCAACTATCCCCTCATTGCTCTCACTTCTGCCCTCTCCAACGTCTTTAAAGTCCTCCTAAACTCTCACGATTTCGCACAACAAAAATCCCATTCCCTTCTTTCAGACCACCAATGCTAGGTCTACTGGTGATCTCATTTGTGACTTAGCTCTCGTCCTCCTCTTAGAGATTTTGGTGAAACTTTTGTCGTGGTCCTCGACATCTCCAAAGCATTTTTACAAGGTGTGGCATAAGTCTGCTTTCTAAACGCCCTTCCTTTGGTTTCACTGCTTCTCTCTGGTCTCTAAATATAATTTCCTCTAAGGCTGTTTCATTATCCTAATTATCGATGGAACGACTTTCACCCTCTTACCCTATCATTAGTGGTGTTCCTGAAGGATCTGTCATATCTGTCATATACGTCATATGTCATATCTCTCTCTCTCTCTCTCTCTCTTTCTCTCTCTCTCTCTCTCTCTCTCTCTCTCTCTCTCTCTCTCTCTCTCTCTCTCTCTCTCCTTTCAATGCATGATCTTACCTCTCTCTTACTTCTAATCCTATCCACTCTTATGCTGATGATTCCAGTTTATATAATTCAACTCACTTTTCCTTCCTCCCTCCCTTTAACATTCGTTTTCTTTCTCGGACTTGTGAAGCATGTCGGATTGAGAAAACAGCAAGCTTGTAAAATTTGAGAGTGCTAAAACGTGATATCTCCTTTCTCTTTCCAGCAGTCATGTGTTTTTCCTGTTGAATTTCAATACACCACAATTCAACGCTGAATTGATATAAACATGCTGAGTATACCTCTGTCCTCCACTCTGTCCTGGCAACCCCATGTAATCAACATCACAAAGTCTGCTTGCCAGATTATGACACTGTTGTATAGATGCCGTAATTATCATTCAAGTGAGCAGCTGTTTGACATCTGCAGGGGTTTTATTCGGCCCATATATGGAATACTGCTGACACACCTGGCGCAGCTGATCTTCCACCTTTCTTAACCAGAGTGGAATCAAAAGCCTTCCGTCTCTCTGATCTTCCTAGCATCATCTCTCTTCAACCTTCCCTCTCCGTACGCTTCGATGTTGCCCCCCCCCCCCTCCCCGTCTCTCTCTCTCTCTCTCTCTCTCTCTCTCTCTCTCTCTCTCTCTCTCTCTCTCTCTCTCTCTCTCTTCATTATTTTGGTCGTTGTTCTTGTGAAGTGTCTGCATGTATCCCCTCCCCTGTCTGCATGTATCCCCACCCCACAAGCGATTGCCTGCTGCTTTGTACAACTTGTGCGTGGAGACCTGCTAGGATTGGCTCTTGATGCTTCCTTCTTCTCTCGAACATCTTATCACCGGTTTCTCTCTTTTTTGTCTTTCTATCTTCGTATAACCTCTACGAGTCAGGTCTGTAAGCAATTGTGGACTCCTGATTTATATCTACTTTCTGTAGAGCTTTTTTTTTTTTTCTTCTTTCACCCGAGATGGCCTTCATTAGGGCATAACATTTGTATGTACCATGTCGGTCACTATAAAAGAAAGAAGTTAAGGTAAGACGGCAGTCACAGAATGCCATACGATGCGCTACATCTAAGCGACAGAAAGAAGCTTTGTAATCCCGCTTAAGTCAAACCGGGATGAACAGAAGAGAAAAAATCTAATACACAAGAAGTTCATAGAGAGTGACGTGCACGTTTCTTTTGCCCGCAAAGGTACAAAAATGTGGTGCAGTTCATCCAGTCTCCCACGCCACGCCAATATCCCTTGGACAAAGCTGTATAGAGATGGCTCTATGAGGAGATAAGAGCAGGGTAACGGAATCTATAATTCAACTAGTTTTGCCGATTAAATGGCATCGCATCTATGACAATTATTGCTAATTACCTCCAAATGATAACGTAGTCATTGAATGCCAATATCGCATTTCAGCAGTAATTGCACACGCTTCAGTGAAGGCCATCATTGAAAATGAACACATTAACACCTCCCTGATAATTGCATATCGTAATTATTTGTAGTAACTTCAATAATACGAACAGCAATTACAAGGAATTTATGATGCTTAACTGTTGAGGAAATGAAGCATGCAACTATTGCTAATGAAGCAGACTAATTCGTGTCCATAGGTAATAACCTGTTATGATTCTGAACACAAATGATGATGGTAATCTCTTGCTATGGCATTATCTTCTGTTCACCGCCCGCCATGGCTCCTTCTCAGCCTTCATCATCTTCCTTTCCAACTCATATCATTCTCCTTCAACATTCTTTTCACGAATCTTCGTTTCCAGTCGTTCGACATCCTTCTCTTCCACCCTTTACCATCCTCTTTTACGATCCATTTTCCCTATCCCCTCACCATCCTCTTTCTCCCTCATCCTCCTCTCTCATGATCCTTCCACGCCATCCCTTAGCATCCTTCTCCAAGGCCCTCCCTCACCTCCTCTCTAACCTGATCATGCCAAAATCGGGTTTGGAATTGTGAGTAATTGTCCTCGCACCTCCGGTTCATGGAATCACATTAAGATATTGATGGACACGTTGCTGTCTTTATGCTCTTCATGGAAGACCATTAATGTGAGACTATCAAAACATAAATGGAACATAACCTCGTTTATGAGGGTATTAACAGTATTCTTACAAATCGGAGAACCTAACTTATAACCATTTTAAATCCATGGATCTTCCATTGCATCAATACTTTACTCGAAACAGAACTTGTACCATGAAAGCCTTTCACAGCTGTCAAAATCAGGATCATTTTCTTTTCTTTCATGCAGTAGATTTCCTGACCAGTGATGTAAACCCATTTGTCCGATTGCAGTATACGTAGTTGCAAGATGCTTGTGAGTGCGAGGTAGCGCCAGGAACAGACGAAGAAAGGCCGCTTACACCGAAACCACAGCTCCCTATCCACTACCAAGCCAAGAAGACCTTTTTATGCTTTCCCTCAGCCGCTTCGCATTTCCATGTTCAGTCTAGTGACAGCACGTCGACCCCTGTATATCACATCGTTTTAGTTCACTCTGTCCCGTGCACGCCTTTCATCCCTCTGTACGTTCAGGCACCTATCACTCAAAATCTTCTTCAGACCATCCATCCATCTCCAGTTTGGTCTCCTTCTCCTCCTCATCCTCTTTGTCAACCTTTCCTCACTCATTCTCTCCAGACCAGTTTAACACACCACCTTTAGCTTTCTCAACCACACACTTTTTAATACCACATCTCTCTCGTACCGCACATCACACCTGGCATCACATACTGTCTTCAAGCATCTCATTTCCAACAACCTTCCTTCGCAGATCCCCCATCTACAGCCCATGCCTCGCATCCATGTAACATTGTGGGAACAACTATACCTTCAACCATACCCATCCTCGCCCTTCTGCACAACGATCTTTCACTCCACAAACTCCTCAGCGCTCCTGGTGCTGCCGTCCTCACACCCACCCCATGACTCACTTCCGCTTCCATGGTTCCACTCGCCGCCTCGACCACTCTCAGATACATCAAACACTTCTCCTCCCCCAACTTCTCTCCATTCAAAGTCACTTCCCAGCCAAACCGTCCCCCTACCTTGTCAAACCCAACATACTTCCCTTTATCCACATTTACCCCAAACTTCCTCGCCGACATTCCTCCAAACTCATTCACCAACTTTTGCAATCTCACCCGAATCTGCCACCAGTGCCTTGTCATCAGAACAGAGCTGACTCACCTCCAATATATATATATATATATATATATATATATATATATATATATATATATTAATATACTTTATCAAACTTAACGACCGTCTCCCGCGTTAGCGAGGCAGCGCAAGGAAACAGACGAAGAATGGCTCAACCCATCCACATACACACATGCATATACATAAACGCCCACACACGCACATATACATACATATACATTTCAACGTATACATACATATACATGCACTGACATATACATATATCCACATATACATATCTATACTTGCTGCCTTCATCCATTATCGTCGCCACCCCGCCACACACGAAATAGCATTCCCCCCCCCCCAATATGTATATATATATATATATATATATATATATATATATATATATATATATATAATATATATAATCTTTCTTTTCTTTTCTTTTAAACTATTCGCCATTTCCCGCGTTAGCGAGGTAGCGCTAAGAACAGAGGACTGGGCCTTTTTTGGAATATCCTCAACTGGCCCCCTCTGTTCCTTCTTTTGGAAAATTTAAAAAAAAAAAAAAAAATATATATATATATATATATATATATATATATATATATAATATATATATATAATATATATATATATATATATATATATATATATATATATATATATATATATATATATATATATATATATATATATATATATATATATATATATATATATATATATTATCCCGGGGATAGTGGAGAAAGAATACTTCCCACGTATGCCCTGCGTGTCGTAGAAGGTGACTAAAAGGGGAGGGAGCGGGAGGCTGGAAATCCTCCCTTTTCGTTTTTTACTTTTCCAAAAAAAGGAAGAGAGAAGGGGACCAAGTGAGGATATTCACTCAAAGGCTCAGTCCTCTTTTCTTAACGCTACCTCGCAAATGCGGGAAATGGCGAATATGCATGAATATATATATATATATATATATATATATATATATATATATATATATATATATATATATATATGTATATATATATATATATATATATATATATATATATATATATATATATATATATATTCCCTGGGGATAGGGGAGAAAGAATACTTCCCACGTATTCCCTGCGTGTCGTAGAAGGCGACTAAAAAGGGAGGGAGCGGGGGGCTGGAAATCCTCCCCTCTCGTTTTTTTTCAATTTTCCAAAAGAAGGAACAGAGGGGGCCAGGTGAGGATATTACAAAAAAGGCCAGTCCTCTGTTATTAACGCTACCTCGCTGACGCGGGAAATGGCGAATAGTTTAAAAGAAAGAAATATATATATATATATATATATATATATATATATATATATATATATATATATATATATATATATATATATATATATGTATTTCTTTCAAACTATTTCATACTATTTGTTATTTCCTGCGTTAGCGAGGTAGCGTTAAGAACAGAGGATTGAGCCTTTGAGGGAATGTCCTTACTTAGCCCCCTCCTCTGTTCCTTCTTTAGGAAAACTAAAAACGAGAGGGGAGGATTTCCAGCCCCCGCTCCCTTCCCTTTTAGTCGCCTTCGACGACACGCAGGGAATACATGGGAAGTATTCTTTCTCCCTTATCCCCAGGGGTAGTATATATATATATATATATATATATATATATATATATATATATATATATATATATATATATACCAGGAGAGATACAGAGTATAATGGCAAATGATGAACGTAAGTGAAGCGAGGGGAGTGGATGAGGAATGAGAGGTATTTAGGGAAGCAGTGCTGGCATGTGCAAGAGATGCATGAGGCATGCGAAAGGTGTGAGATACGCAAATTAGAAAAGGTAGTGAGTGGTGGGATGATAAAGTAAAGGTGATAGTGAACGAGAAAAGAGAGGCTTTTAGGCGTTACTTGCAGGGAACAAAAGCAAATTGTTGGGAGAGGTATAAAAGAAAGCTGCAGGAGGTCAAGAAAAAGGCGAAGAGGTAGAAAGAGACGACAGTTGAGAGATGGGGTGAGAGAGTATCACTGAACTTTAGGGAGAATAAAAAGATGTTTTGAAAGTCGGGAAGTAATGTGTGAAAGGCAAGAGAGCAAATGGGAATATCGTTGAAGGGAGGCAAGTGCGAAGTGATAACAGGTAATGATGAAATGGTGAGATGGAGTGAGTATTATGAAGGACTGTGAAATGTGTTCGAAGATATAGTGGCAGATGTAGGGTGTTTTGGTCGGGGTGGTATGCGAAGTGAGAGGGTCATGGAGGGTGGTTTGGTGAAGAGAGGAGGTAAAAGCCATGCGGAAGATGAAATGCTGCAAGGCGGAGGGAGTCGATGGTATTGCAGTTAAACTTATAAAGAAAGGGAGTAACTATGTTATTGATTGGTTGGTAAGGATATTCAGTGTACTTATGGATCAAGGTGGAGTGCCTGAGAATTGGCGGAACGCATATATAGTGCCACAAAGGCACGGGGGATAGAGGTGAGTGTTCCAACTACAGAGGTATAAGTTTGTTGAGTGTATCTGGTAAGTTGCATAGGAGGGTATTGATTGAGAGGGTGAAGGCTTGCACAGAGTATCAGACTGGGGAGGAGCAGAGTGGTTTTAGAGGATTTGTGGATCAGGTGTTCCTTTAAAGAATTTTTGTGAGAAATATCTAGAAAAACAGATGGATTTGTATGTGACATTTATGGATCTGGAGGAGGCATATGATAGGGTTGATAAAGAAGTTTTTTGGAGGTCTTGAGAATATTCGGTGCAGGAGGTAAGCTGTTAGAGGAAGTCAGAAGTTTTTGTCAAGGGTTTAGGGCATGTGTGCCAGTAGGAAGAGAGGAGAGCGAATGATTCCAAGTGAAGGTTGGTCTGCAGCAGAGGTGCATGAAATCATTATGTTTTTTTCATATGTTTATGGTGGGAAGGGAAGTAAATTCAAGTCTTGGAGAGAAGGGGGAGTATGCAGTGTCTTGGGGATGAGAGGGCCTGGGAAGTGAGTCTGTTGTTGTTTGCTGATGATCCAGCACTGATGGCTGATTCGAGTGAGAAACTGCAGAAGTTGGTGAGTGAGTTTAGAAGAATATGTGAAAGATGAAAGTTGAGACTGAACGTAAATAAAAGCAAGGCTATTAGGTTTTACATGGTTGAAGGACAATTTAATTGGAATCTAAGTAAGAATGGAGAAAAATTGAAGGAGGTGAAGTGTTTTAGATATCTGAGAGTGGTCACTGTAGCGAATGGAATCGTGTAAGTGAGTCATGGGGTTGGGGAGGAGGAGAAGGTTCTGGGAGAGCTGAAGAATGTATGGAAAGAGAGAACGTCATTTAGGGGTTCAAAATTGGGTATGCGGAGGAGGGAGATGTGTTAGAAATATGTTTGAAGACAATATGTGTTGTGAGATAGTTTGATCGAGTAAGTAATGAAAAGATAAGAGAAATGTGTAGTAATAAAAAAGAGCGTGGTTGAGAGAGCTGAAGAGAGTTGATGAAATGGTTTGGACATATGAGAGAATTAGTGAGGAAAGGTTGACAAAAAGCATGTGTGTCGGATATGCTGGGAACAAGGAGAAGCGGGAAACCAAATTGGAGGTGGACTGAAAAAGATTTTGAGCTATTATGGCCTGAACGTGCAGGAGGATGAAAGGCGTGCATGGAATAGAGTGAAATAGATCGATGTGTAGTATACAGGGTTCAGCGTGCTGTCAGTGGACTGATCCAAGGCATGAGAAACGACCGGGGTCTTGATGTGGCTAAGGAGCTATGGTTTCATTGTATTACACATGACCGCTCGAATATGGATGTGAGCTGATGTTGCTTTTATCTGTTTTCTGGCGTTACCTCACTGACGCAAGAGGCAGCGATTAGATTTGGGAGAGAAGAAAAAATGTATACGTATCCACTTTTTCTTTTCTTTCCTACGTTTGTGCTGTTTCCTGTGAGGCAGGCTGGCGTCGGAGATGGATGTCGGCGAGCAAGTATGCATCAGTTCATGTATATATTTGTATTACTTATTGTATGTATTTGAATGGATGTATGGATATGTATATGTACGTGTACGTATATATATATATATATATATATATATATATATATATATATATATATATATATATATATATTAGTGTATGTGAGCGGATATGTCTGTCTTCGTCTGTATCCTGGTGATACCTTGCTAACGCGAGAAACGGCGATCAAGTGTGTGTGTGTGTGTGTGTGTGTGTGTGTGTGTGTGTGTGTGTGTGTGTATCCCAGGAACTGAGAAGTGCAGATTGAAAGAAAATTTTTCATTAGATTTTTCTCGATCTTCACGTTTAATGTTTTACGTAGTTAGGAAAAAAAGAATACTCAGGGTAATGCTTAAAATCTCATTTCTTGCTAAAAGAAACACACATCCAATTTAATCAGAGAGTTACTTCTAGCGAGTCAGTAGAATTTACTTATGGCCTTAATAACAGAAAGAATAATTCTGTCATTTTTACACACTTAGCAATGTTTGTTTTGTTCAGCCCACTCGAGGAAGCCACACAAAACTGGAACATTTATTCTTTTATAGGGGAAAAAAAATTATGTGTACCACAAGAACTTTTTCCTTGCTAGTGTGTCCTGGGATAATATCCCACAGGTTATTAATGAGATTTAACGGCGTATTTAGTTCGTGGCAAAATAATTATATTTCGTAATTTTCTTCCCCTCCTTTTAGCAGGACGGTATAGCAGAGTGTTCTGAGGGTAAAACTTGCTGTTGATTGATTAGAAAGTCGATGAGTATATATCATTTTGAGGTATTTGTGGAGACTTGATAAACAGTGAGCAATAGTAACCCTGATCATTTATAGCCTATGCTTACTACACATCAGAAGTTATAAATGCACCAAAACTACATAAATCATAGTATCATTTACAAGAAAGAGAGGGTAAGATAACTGAATTAAAGTATATACCATATATACAGAAACACGTCTTGGTTGACCTCTTCACTAGAAATGTCTCATAATGACACCAGATAGATCTCTTAATGATATCAGCTTCGATACATAATGAATATCTCCTCGGTTCATTAGAGCTTCGAGATACTTCATCACGTATCAAGATAGGAACAAAGATCATTTGTCAATATAATCTATTGTATAAGTCTCCAACGTACACCAAGAACACCCCTGTATATTTCTTCCTCCATCCTGGTCAGTAGGCACTGTGCGCTAGCCACTCTCAAATGCTCGTGCATATTTATTTTGTTTACGTTTGAATAATTAAACAATGATTACAGTGGAACTGGACACAGATTTAAGCTCATAACACTCGGGTTCCATAAAGAGCTAAAGTTAACGTAGTACTACATACGACACACACTTGGCATTTACTTGCTACACCACAAATATTAGCACAGAGGTCAAAAGCCAACTAAAGTCCCTCAGAAAACTTACCAACATCAGATTTGGAGAGTGAAAGAATCCTTAAGTACCCCCTACAAACAATTCATCCCCCTCCACCCGTAACAACGATTGACCTACCTGTTCAGCCTCACGGTCAAAAGCAGAGATCACCAAATTGTAGACCATCAAACGTGGCCCTCAACACTATCACGAAGGCTCGGTATATGCACAGATATACTTCCAGTACAATCTCAGTCCAATATCCAATGTCCCCCTTTCCTTTCCGTAGGCTTAGACCACTTCTTTCCAAACCATACTATAACCAAGAGCCAACTGACTCCCAGGTAGAAACCACAAACGTACCCTTGGTTCCTACTTTTGCAATTCCAGTTTATCTATACTCACAGATTTTCCCCCTTCCCAAAACACACATTATGCTGACTGAACACAGACAAACGGTAAGGACTTGACAAACGCTATAGCAACTGCCTTCCCAAACCAGTCTTAAATTCTGTTTCACCACACACACACACACACACACACACAAACACACACACACACACACACACACACACACACACACACACACACCTCTGAAACTGCACACCTTAGACGTGTGTGCGAGTGACATTTTCTTGTCTGCGTTCCGGACATCAATCGTCAGCGCGTCACTTAGTTGTCCAGCACTCACCTCACACGAGCATACACACGTCACCACACTTCTTGGCCCGGGGTCTCGCCCAGTGGACGTGGTATAAGCCTCCTGTGCGCAACAGGACTTGTGTGTGTGTGTGTGTGTGTGTGTGTGGGGGGGGGGGGGGGGGGGGGGCTGTCCTGAGTAGAGTAAGTAAACAAACTAACTCAGTAACCTTGGTAGTATTTCAGAAGTCGATGGTTAAGTTCATTATCTTTCAGATTTCCTTTTTACAGTCCTAAACTCATTGGTTATAGCGTGGGGAAACGACTGAATGAGCCTGCCTACATACCCTACACCATAGACGATTATGAACCTACACCTACAGTAACACTAACACAGAGAGACAGTGATCCTTCGTACTCACTCGACCAGGACAACCACGATCTGTGATTTTATGGTATAATCCTTTCCTGGCCTCACGCTGACCATGAGGATATTCATTCTTGAGTTTCTAAGTGAAAGTTTAAGAGATGGCGAATGAATGATTCATAAGCTGTAGGGAGAGTGCGGATGTGAGATGGCTGGAAGTTAGTGTTTATACGTAATTGTTCATAGGATATTTTATATATATATATATATATATATATATATATATATATATATATATATATATATATATTGGAAAGGATTGCAATTTTGCGTTTGATCAAGTATATTCCGATGAATCCATGGAGAAACTTGTGTTTCATTTTCCCCGTGGGTTCATAAGAATATCATATATATATATATATATATATATATATATATATATATATATATATATATATATATATATATATATATATATATTTTTCTTTTTCAAACTATTCGCCATTTCCCGCGTTAGCGAGGTAGCGTTAAGAACAGAGGACTGGGTCTTTGAGGGAATATCCTCACCTGGCCCCCTTCTCTGTTCCTTCTTTTGGAAAATTAAAAAAAAAAAAAAATGAGAGGGGAGGATTTCCAGCCCCCCGCTCCCATATATATATATATATATATATATATATATATATATATATAAATCACAAGACGTTCGTTGGCACTACTGGCTGTCTGCGGTATAAGTAGGTAGGTTTTAAGAAGATATTTCGAGATATGAATTAATATTGTCCTCAGCAAAATTCTACACAGGCACAGTTGGAACGCCTCGTTCGTTATGCTGTGTTGGAGGCTAACATATTTTTCATCCGTTAAACTTCAAAAAAATATTCCCTTGTATTCATAGCTAGGAACGAAACCATAATACAAAAAATATAAAAAAAAGATAATGGATTCATGAGAAATAAGCTCTCCAATGCGATAAAAAGTTGCTTGAGCATATAGTAACAACGGAGTTAGGATTACAATTATATGATTTCCCACAATTCCACGTAAAGGCGAATTAGATCATTTTACCTCTCTGAACACTCGGTATCACGGGAAATGAAAGCCGAAAATTAAATTCACTCGCTTATGTAAAGTTCATTACAGCCTGACTTAGACAAATAGGATCCTGTTTTGCTCCTTGCTCTTACCCCAGCGCTGTTGGCTAAGAGCGTCCTTGCTCCTGTACATAGAGCAATGAGTGTTCTACGAATGATACCTGTTCCTCGCGTATTTATCCGCCAGCAGGACTATTAAGTGAAGAGATGTCTCTCTTAAAAAGGAAAGGCACGGCGAGATTGCCTCCTGCTGAGAGAGAGAGAGAGAGAGAGAGAGAGAGAGAGAGAGAGAGAGAGAGAGAGAGAGAGAGACTCAGACTGGACCCCATTAAACCAATATAACTATGGGACTTCTAGCTAGAAGTGTCTCATCAAGAGACATCATTATCAAACGTAATAGGTGCCTGAGACACTTCGAGCCAGGCTTCTCCTGCGTGAAATGAAGATGTGGTTATTAAAGACTTGAAGCCTAACGTACCGTTGAGCAGCGAGGCTTCCCGTGTAAAAAGCTTCTATCCTGCAGTGTGGTCATGTACCACGCTCAGTGACTACTTCCCAACGTGTAATCATCACTATCATCACCCATTTGATTACTACATTGGCTCGAGTGGCCATGGCTTAAGGACACACTGCTCCAGTATGACGTGCGGTTTTCAAGACCTTTCAAGATGATGTTTCGAGTCTTTGATGTATCACCTCAGACAATGATGAGGTTGATGATAACTTCAAATTAGTTTTAATGTAGAAATAAATCGAAATTGTACATTCAAACTGGAAGTAGTGTAGTTGGAGATTGATTGTCATTTGTTTTATTTATGCTTCAAGAAGGCATTCATTCGTCTGAGTAACTAGATGCTTATATGATAAGTTTCTAATAGAGAAAAATCTCGAGACAGTGACCGAAAACTTATAGCAAAGTTCGCTGCTGGTTAACATCCTTGTTCGTTATGCTTTGCGAGAAACACTTGCACTTTTCAAATGTATAATTCGTGAATACTGTCCAGTATATATACAGACCAGGTACGAAAAAAAGAAAAGTAATATGAAATTCTTTCCTCCCACGTAAGGTTGAATTAGCGAGTTCTTCGTCTGTGTACACTTTATATCAAGGGAGATGAAAGCTGTTAATGAAACTCACTTGTTTACGAACGGCACAGCACAGTCTGACTTTAGAAGACAGTATTATGTTTTCACCTTTTCTACAGGACCAACGCTATGGGGAAAACGAAGTGTTTTTTTTCTTTTCTACATTAGTCAGTTACATTTCATTTTTGTTTTTGCAACGACTTTTTATTCACCAGAAAAAAATACGGACTGAAAAAGGGATAGAAACGGAGAGGGTCTGCACGAAAAATGAAGTAGGGTGAGTTAACAGGTTTACCGAGCAACAGATCATATTAAGCGTCGTATCTAGATTGTAAGTTTCATCAAAGAAAATGTTGTACAATGGTCAGACCTCTCATGACTCACGAGGACCACCAGGTCTCTGGTTGCCACGGACCGTCATGTGTGTTTTGATGACTCATGAGGACCACCAGGTCTCTGGTTGCCACGGACCGTCATGTGTGTTTTGACGACCCCGTTAGACAAAATCTGTCTCTCTACGTCTTTATGCACAGTTTCCTGCTGTGTGGCAAGCCGTCCCCTGTCGAAAGATTTCCCCGTTGGGCTTGCTTGATGTACGGCGGTATCCACCATCTCACACAGACACATTCTGCAAATTCTGCAATCAAACATTTATTTGATGAGGATCATCGCACTGGTCATGGATCTGATCCCTTATCACTCACGGATGTTAAGTTCCTCGTGAGTTCTGCTTTAGATTCCGTATGACTCCCGACCATTTTGTTCCCTCATGAGAACTGGCATAGTATTCGTATGACTCATAGACAATATGTTGCCTCATGAGTTCTGGGTTAGATGTCCTTATGACGCACGGATTTTGGACTCCCTAATGAGTTCTGGAGTCGTTTCAGCTCATCATCATTACTGACGATAATAAAGTTAGTTGTCAGTCTAATATTCCTCTTCTAATGAGAAATCCAAAGTGCTTACCTAAACGTGTATAAGATGATAAATCCAGCGTATTCGAATAATGGACGCCATAGTCAATTATGAACCTAAACCTTCTACAGAATTTTATGATGGCGAACTTTCTTAACCCTGTCGGCTTTGATTTCTGTGCTAATTTGATGTCATTTTCTTTATGGTTTTATGTTGATGATTATGATGCTTGCAAATTTCTTAGCGAAGGTATATGATCTGGTGGATAATTGATGAGGAGTAAGGTCACGAAGAAGAAGGTTGTATGGCTGATGGTTGAATCACTTTCGATCCTTTTTCAGTTTTCTGTTCCTGAATTACAGAGACATTTCCTGGCTGTGTTTATGGAATGAGTAAGCATGGAGCCAAAAGATTTCAAATCTTGAAATAGAAATGTGTAGTAGCAATGTTCCCCATGGGTGAATACTGTTTGGAATTGTATTTTTCACACACAGACTATAATGAATATCCAGCTGTATTTCTTCCAGCGAGGTACGTAATCCAACTACATAAAGAGAGAAAGGTACAGGACCCATGAGAAATAAAGTCTCTCATCTAATAAACTGTTCCTTGATTACACGCCAGAGACGGAGTGGGGAGGAAAAAAGAAATACTTTGTTTTTCAGTATTCCGTGAAAGGACTGAATTAAACAAGTCTCCCTTTGTGTATATCACGGGAAATAAACGTAGAATTCCGAACTCACTTGTTTATGAATAATTCATTACGTTGTATTATACTCTCAGTGTTGCCACCAGCGGTGCTGGAAAATCATAAAGGTCTTGCCTCCTTGCATAAGGCGATCAGACTCTTGTTAAACTGTGTTATTTTCACGACGTTTATCTATATACCATCACAAAAGGATCATCGAGCTGTGTATCTTTTTTTGAACTGAGGATATTATGACGAGGTTCCTGTCCAGAGAGAGAGAGAGAGAGAGAGAGAGAGAGAGAGTGAGAGAGAGAGAGAGGTTCCCTTCCTAGGGTTCGTATGACGAAATTTTGCCGGGGAGTGACTGGATTAGCACGTACGCGCTCACTGTATCTCTTGCCTGTTGAATGATTCTGTGTCTCAAGATCGCCACTCTTTCAGTACAGCATCGTGTTTCTTAGTTCTGGTGCTGCATCAATGTTACATCACTGTATATTGATGTAACACCAGAACCAAGAAACACGATGCTGTAGTGTGAGAGTGGCTGTCTCGAGAAACAAAATCATTCAGCAGGCAGGAGACACAGGGAGCGCGTCAACGTGCAAAGTTTTCTTGCCGGATATTCTTATGTTTCCTACTGATATCTTTTCATTATTTCCAAGGTGTTGTTCCAGGTTTTATGGTTCTGTATTTCTTATTTAGTCGCTTTTAGGTCTAAAAAACATTGCTTTACATGCCTTCTACATCGCTTCTTCATTTCAGACTGCAGAGTTCAGAATATGTACTTTCAACCGCTAGTAGTAGTTCGTATGACACAGTGTATCAGTCTGGTTGTAAAGTGTATCAGTGTTTTGTCTGTTTCGTTTAAATCCGTCTTTTTTTTTTAGATTTTACCAGAAGTTCCATGCGGCCCAACTCTGCGTTACTTTCTGTTGCAGGGAAATGATGGGATCCCTTTGAGCAAATCGCTCGCGGTGTGACCTCTTTCAGGCAAATTCATGTCACACACGCACACACACACCCACACACACACACACACACACACACACACACACACACTGGGAGTATAGGATAATTATTCTATCTTTATATCATCACTTCACTCGAAAATTCCATCAAAATGAAAAAGTTGTCACTTCTGTATGATTTGATTTGCATGTCTCGTCAGGGTTTTCCTCCCGAGAACAAAGATGTCCGTTTTTCTTGTCCATGGTCCAGTGCAGCGGCCCGCCTGCCCCCAGGCACTCAACCCTCCCAAACACTGCCGCCTGCACTTTTTCCACGGTGGGTCCACCCTCCTCCTCCTCCTCCGCCACCACCACCAGCAGCTTTCTCAGTCTTTTCCATCCGCCCGGATATTTTTGCTGGTCCTTCGCCCTCACCCACCCTCCAACTCCTACACCGCAGAATCACCACCGACTGCCGTCCCCGTATTTACATATAGATATAGCTATCAACCACGGTCTTACTGCACGAATGCAGCGCGCGCTCTCTAGCGTGATTATTGGGGCTACGCTCTTATATCCTTTTAGAGTACGGTCCTTAAGTCACCAAGAGCATCTCCATCAGTATTATCAGCCTCTTCCACGTGAACTGCTGAGCACACCAGCCCATCATCAAGAACGATGACGCCTCAGATCTCACTGGGCGATCGCGTGTATTTATCGCTCCTGCTCTCATCATAACGACGTTGGAGCTCCTCTCACGCCCATCAGGTTCTCTTGACTGAATGTCCAGATGGATGAGAGTGACTGACTGCATTCCTGCCGCTAAGATGAACTTCATCCATGTTACCACATCACTAAGGTCGTATATGGTGGACAGTGTCTGTGTATCCAGGATGCAAATTTTTCATATGATTCCATAATAGAGAAATTCGTATAGATCTTGTACTTAACACACACACACACACACACACACACACACACACACACACACACACACACACACACGTGCCTTCTATGGATAAAAGATTATTTTAGTGGTAGGGAACAAATTTCGTACGTCAGAGAACCCTTCTCGAAATTGGTCGAGGTCCTGGGACCATCTCTCTTATTGATCTATGTGAATGACTTGCCAACAGGATAGGAATCCTACCTCAGTATGTTTGCAGAAAATGCCAATTTCACGAGGGAAGTAGAAAGTGAGGGTTGCATCAGTTTACAAGTGGTCCCAGATGAACTGCAATGTTGGTTTGATATGTGATTGTTAAAAAATTCAGCCTATGTAGACGAGGATGTGGTACAGTGGAAGAAAGCCTCGCTACGAATATTTTCATACGTGTGAGAGGGACTTGGGAGTTGATATCATCCTAACCTATCGCTAGATATCCATATTAGGAGACTAATAAAGGAAACAAGGTGTCTGCTGGGAAAAAAAGATAGAATTGCATTCAAGTACATGCATAAAGAAATATTCTGCGAGCTATAAACATCATACAATGGGCTGAAACTAGAATACGCACTCAAAAAAGAGAAAGAACTTATATAGAGAAGGTCCAGAGAAAGGGCAACAGTAATGGTACCATTGATAAGAGAGCTGAGTTACAGGGAAAGGTTAAACGCATGAAATTTGTTGAGCCGAAGAGGGAAGTGAGCGCTTTGTTTTTTTTGGCTGTGACATGAAAAGTTTTTTTGGTAGATGTACCGATAGAACAACCAGGAGCCAGGTTGGGCTGAAGGGTGACTGATATATGAATCAAGTTTGGAACTTGTTAGAAGAGATGTGAAGGAATCCATTTATAATACAAGTGTCATGGATAAAATGGCGTAAAGTGATTGACGAAATTGTAAAACTGTATGTGTGGATTTACTTATGTCCGTACTTACGTATAAGTTAGTATATAAATAGGCCAATTTCTTTTATTTACTTACGGACGTACTTACGTATAAGTAAATATGTAAATAGGTCGATTTCTTTTATTACTTATGTTCTCTTTTCATCTCCCTTCATATATCAACCATCCAACCAAAGGCAATTTTACATAAAAGAAAGTTATAAAAATTGGATATGAAGTAATCATAAGAAACCTTACCTTTGATGCAGATGGTGTCGATAATATAGTTACAGTAAAATATGTAATGTAAATGGCTGTGTACTGCATATGATTATTTTCTCTTTAATAAGTGAAATTTAAAGTTTGAAGAAAAGAAAGGAATGTGGACAATGTGGTAAACACTTGATTTCATTCCATTTACCAGTCCGGTCTAATGAGACTGATACACAAGAACCACTTCTCAATACCGTAGCCTTTTGCACAGTGCTGAAAATGTAGTATGATATATTAACATATATAGACTCAACTGAGGATCATCTACTTAATTTCATTAACATACTGAGAATCGACTGAGGATTCTCTACCTAATTAAAGTGTTGCTTTCTTCATGTCATATATTATTTCTTTTTTTCTCTCAAATCCGTTCATGTATTTTCCCCAACATCCATTGTTCTCTGCAGGAGACAGCCTCCACCTCCACGTTTCCTTACTATTTCTACCCTGACATCCAGCCAGCATCCCACCCTCACTCTTGCAGTGTTACCCGCTGAACTGTTTGTAATGTCCCGCATCCTAACATCCTTCCCTTTACCCTCGCTCTGCCCGTCCTTCCCCACACTGACTCCCTAACACCGTTGCACTAGACTAGGGAATTTCACCAGAGTGGCTCCAGTTTCCACCGAGACTATTCTGTAGGTTATCCCCGGGTAGTATAGATTCATGTTGTTCTTTTGAGAATACATGGAATACAGGCACCGTACCAACAAGAATATCAGGATTCAGTCTTTTATGCATAGATTATATTTCATTTCCAGAAGTCGTTATCAGTATGTGTACAGTACACGCCTGGACATCATCCGAAATAACCTTTGCTCTTATCATCTTATATATAATCTGAAGGGACAAGATACAATCATGCCTTCTCGTTGTTACAGGAGTTCTAGATCATCTTGTCTGTACTGATCTGATTTTTCTCTCTCTCCTAAAGTTGCTTATAACTAGAGCTCTTGCAGTGCAACAGGTCTTTGGTATGGTTATTGGTTCCTCTCGCTGCTTGCAGGCCACCAAGCTGATTATACTTTGAATAACTTATACCTAGAAGGCCTGTAGATATACATATATTATACTTGATCGCCGTTTTCCATGTTAGCGAGGTGGTGCTAGGAAGAAACGAAGATGGGCCACACCAGCTCACATGCATTCTCTGCCTGGCATATGTAATCCACCGAAACCACAGCTCCCTATCCACATCCAGGCCTCACAGACCTTTCCATGGTTTACCCTAGCCGCTTCACACACTGTGTTTAGTCTTTTGATATCACGTCGACCCCATATATATATATATATATGTATATGTGTGTATGTGTACGTGTAGGAAGAGAGGAAAGTGATTGGTTCTCAGTGAATGTAGGTTTGCGGCAGGGGTGTGTGATGTCTCTATGGTTGTTTAATTTGTTTATGGATGGGGTTGTTAGGGAGGTGAATGCAAGAGTTTTGGAAAGAGGGGCAAGTATGAAGTCTGTTGGGGATGAGAGAGCTGGGGAAGTGAGTCAGGTGTTGTTCGCTGATGATACAGCGCTGGTGGCTGATTCATGTGAGAAACTGCAGAAGCTGGTGACTAAGTTTGGTAAAGTGTGTGAAAGAAGAAAGTTAAGAGTAAATGTGAATAAGAGCAAGGTAATTAGGTACAGTAGGGTTGAGGGTCAAGTCAATTGGGAGGTAAGATTGAATGGAGAAAAACTGGAGGAAGTAAAGTGTTTTAGATATCTGGGAGTGGATCTGGCAGCGGATGGAACCATGGAAGCGGAAATGGATCATAGGGTGGGGGAGGGGGCGAAAATCCTGGGAGCCTTGAAGAATGTGTGGAAGTCGAGAACATTATCTCGGAAAGCAAAAATGGGTATGTTTGAAGGAATAGTGGTTCCAACAATGTTGTATGGTTGCGAGGCGTGGGCTATGGATAGAGTTGTGCGCAGGAGGGTGGATGTGCTGGAAATGAGATGTTTGAGGACAATGTGTGGTGTGAGGTGGTTTGATCGAATAAGTAACGTAAGGGTAAGAGAGATGTGTGGAAATAAAAAGAGCGTGGTTGAGAGAGCAGAAGAGGGTGTTTTGAAATGGTTTGGGCACATGGAGAGAATGAGTGAGGAAAGAGTGACCAAGAGGATATATGTGTCGCAGGTGGAGGGAACGAGGAGAAGTGGGTGACCAAATTGGAGGTGGAAAGATGGAGTGAAAAAGATTTTGTGTGATCGGGGCCTGAACATGCAGGAGGGTGTAAGGAGGGCAAGGAATAGAGTGAATTGGAGCGATGTGGTATACCGGGGTTGACGTGCTGTCAGTGGATTGAATCAAGGCATGTGAAGCGTCTGGGGTAAACCATGGAAAGCTGTGTAGGTATGTATATTTGCGTGTGTGGACGTATGTATATACATGTGTATGGGGGTGGGTTGGGCCATTTCTTTCGTCTGTTTCCTTGCGCTACCTCGCAAACGCGGGAGACAGCGACAAAAAAAAAAAAATCATTATCATCATCATCAGTAGGGAAGATACAAAAAAGGAATATAACAGTCAGTTGATTACAACATAGAGACGTAGCTAGGATGCCATTTCGTATCTCTAATTCAAGTCTATTATGGTCAGACCCAAATCAAAACCAAGTTTACTCATTTGTAAATGTCACTAGTATTACGATGATCTAACTCGGCACAGCTTTTTATTGTGTTTAGGACCATGAAGGAGTAATGCTGAAACTCTGAGGCGCGAGAATATGTGTTATAATATATTCTGCATAATGAATTTGTTATATGTAGGAGTGAATTATGATAATGGTTCTCTGATTCTTTGCCGTAACATGCCACACAAGAATGATATTCTAGGAGATTTATAAATGTTTATTTAGTTCATAATGACACTAAAAGTAATAAAAAATTGAGAGCATTAGTTTTTTTCTTTTTAGTATTTACAGTATCAAGAAAGAAAATGGGGGAAAAGCAATTAATTGCACTTTTTTTTTTTTCTCTCGCCAATTTTTATACAGAAACTTGGTTTAGCCAGAGCCATCATACGTCTTCTGGCTCTCGTTATTCTTACAAACTGCTCTTGTTTCCCCGTCATATATCAGTGCCGCCACAAGTTTATTCCCTGCTATATTTCTCCGTCTCTGTGGTATCCCCTCAGGCTCCTTCCATCCCTCAGTGAAGGGGTTGGCTGAAGCCTCACCCTCCTCCCCTGGTGGAGCTCATGAAATATGAACGGTGAGGAGCGGGGGCGATGCGCGCCTCTTTTTACAATCCATCTGCTAACACAGCCCCGGGAAAATGTGGAAATAAAAAATGAGCAAAACTTTTTTCTCTTTACAAATCAGATTATTCACCAAATGTGGTGTAAGTGATTACGAAGCTGTTTATGTTGAAGTGCTATTATCATTATTATAATTGTTATTATTATTATTATTATTATTATTATTATTATTATTATTATTATTATAATGATTATGATTATTATTATTATGAATAATAATACTGATGATGATGATAATAATAATAATAATAATAATAATAATAATAATGATAATAATAATAATAATAATAATAATAATAAAGATGATAAATTGGAACGATGTGGTATACCGGGGTCGACATGCTGTCAATGAATTGAACCAGTGCGTGTGAAGCGTCTCGGGTAAACCATGGAAAGTTCTGTGGGGCCTGGATATGAAAAGGGAGCTGTGGTTTCGGTGCATAATACATGACAGCTATAGACTGAGTGTGAACGAATGTGGCCTTTGTTTTCTTTTCCTAGCGCTACCTCGCGCACATGCTGGGGAGAGGGTTTGTTATTTCATTTGTGGCAGGGTGGCGATGGGAATGAATAAAGGCAGACAGTATGAATTATGTACATGTGTATATATGTATGTGTCTGTGTGTGTATATATATGTATACGTTGAGATGTATAGGTATGTATATTTGCGTGTGTGGACGTGTATGTATATACATGTGTATGTGGGCGGGTTGGGCCATTCTTTCGTCTGTTTCCTTGCGCTACCTCGCTAACGCGGGAGACAGCGACAAAGAAAAATAAATGAATGAATAATGAATAAATCAATATATATATATATATATATATATATATATATATATATATATATATATATATATATATATATATATATATATATATATCCCTGGGGATAGGGGAAAGAGAATACTTCCCACGCATTCCTCACGTGTCGTAGAAGGCGACTAAAGGGGACGGGAGCAGGGGCTAGAAACCCTCCCCTCCTTGTATTTTAACTTTCTAAAAGGGGAAACAGCAGAAGGGGTCACGCAGGAAGTGCTTATCCTCCTCGAAGGCTCAGATTGGGATGTCTAGATGTGTGTGAATGTAACCAAGATGAGAAAAAAGGAGAGATAGGTAGTATGTTTGTGGAAAGGAACCTGGATGTTTTGGCTCTGAGTGAAACGAAGGTAAAGGGTAAAGGGGAAGAGTGGTTTGGGAATATCTTGGGAGCAAAGTCAGGGGTTAGTGAGAGAGACGACAAGAGCAAGGGAAGGAGTAGCACTGCTCCTGAAACAGGAATATTGGGAGTATGTGATAGAGTGTAAGAAAGTAAACTCTAGATTGATATGTGTAAAACTGAAAGTGGATGGAGAGAGATGAGTGATTATTGGTGCATATGCACCTAGGCATGAGAAAAAAGATCATGAGAGGCAAGTGTTTTGGGAGCAGCTGAGTGAGTGTTAGTAGTTTTGATGCACGAGACCGGGTTATAGTGATGGGTGATTTGAATGCAAAGGTGAGTAATGTGGCAGTTGAGGGAGTAATTGGTGTACATGGGGTGTTCAGTGTTGTAAATGGAAATGATAAAGAGCTTGTAGATTTATGTGCTGAAAAAGGACAGGTGATTGGGAATTCCTGGTTTAAAAAGAGAGATATACATAAGTATACTAGAAGTAGGAGAGATGGCCAGAGAGCGTTATTGGATTATGTGTTAATTGATAGGCGCGCGAAAGAGAGACTTTTGGAGGTTAATTTGCTGAGAGATGCAACTGGAGGGATGTCTGATCATTATCTTGTGGAGGCGAAGGTGAAGATATGTAGAGGTTTTCAGAAAAGAAGAGAGAATGTTGGGGTGAAGAGAGTGGTGAGAGTAAGTGAGCTTGGGAAGGAGACATGTGTGAGGAAGTGCCAGGAGAGACTGAGTAAAGAATGGAAAAAGGTGAGAACAAAGGCCGTAAGGAGAGTGGGGGAGGAGTGAGATATATTTAGGGAGGCAGTGATGGCTTGCGCAAAAGATGCTTGTGGCATGAAAAGCGTGGGAGGTGGGCAGATTAGAAAGGGTAGTGAGTGGTGTGATGAAGAAGTAAGATTATTAGTGAAAGAGAAGAGAGAGGCATTTGAACGATTTTTGCAGGGAAACAATGCAAATGAGTGGGAGGTGTATAAAAGAAAGAGGCAGGAGGTCAAGAGAAAGGTGTAAGGTGAAAAAGAAGACAAATAAGAGTTGGGGTGAGAAGTATCATTAAATTTTCGGGAGGATAAAAAGATGTTTTGGAAGGAGGTAAATAAAGTGCGTAAGACAAGGGAACAAATGGGAACATCAGTGAAGGGGGCTAATTGGGAGGTGATAACAAGTAGTGGTGAAATGAGAAGGAGATGGAGTAAGTATTTTGAAGGTTTGTTGAATGTGTTTGATGATAGAGTGGCAGATATAGGGTGTTTTGGTCGAGGTGGTGTGCAAAGTGAGAGGGTTAGGAAGAATGATTTGGTAAACAGAGAAGAGGTAGTAAAAGCTTTATATTCCTGGGAAATTATATGAGAGGGTATTGATTGAGAGGGTGAAAGCATGTACAGAGCATCAGATTGGGAAAGAGTAGTGTGGTTTCCGAAGTGGTAGAGGATGTGTGGATCAGGTGTTTGCTTTGAAGACTGTGTGTGAGAAATACTTAGAAAAGCAAATGGATTTGTATGTAGCATTTATGGATCTGGAGAAGGCATATGATAGAGTTAATAGATGTGCTCTGTGGAAGATGTTAAGAAACATGGTGTGGGAGGCAAGTTGTTAGAAGGAGTGAAAAGTTATTATTGAGGATATAAGGCATGTGTACGAGTAGGAAGCGAGGAAAGTGGTTGGTTCTCAGTAAATGTTGGACAATATGTGGTGTGAGGTTTTTTTTTTTTATAAAATAATGAAAGGGTAGCTGGAGGATATATTTACAATCATTGAAAAAATGACACATCCATTTTAGCTGCCAGGTCATGGCATAGGGGATAACTAGAAGTTGCCAGGGCCTGACTGGGGTCTCACTGATCGGAAACTCGTGGACGTTTAACACAGCATGGACAAGTGATCCTGCCGAGCCACTTGAGACAACGGGAGAAGACACGTCGGAAAGTGGAGCGAGGCGCCCTTCTGGCCTTAGTAGGACCACGGCAGCAGTCTCCTCCTGAGGTTTCTCCGGAAATCCCAAGGTTAAGGCGGGAGACAGGGGTGGTGGTCACTGTGGTAGGGGACGGGGTGGTGGAAATAGTACCTCGGGACAGGATTATTGGGAATTGCAAGCGAGAGGGTGGTGGGAATAGATCCATGAGACGGGGTGGTGGGAGTAGAGCCAAGAGACGGGGTGGTTGGAGAGCCAGGGGAAGGGGTAGTGGAAGGAGAGACTGGCGACTGATAGATGGGAGGAGAGCCTGGGTACGTGGTGGTGGGAGGATAACCAGGGGAGTGGGTGATGGGAGAATTTCCCGGGGAAGGGGTGGTGGAAGTTGGCGAGAACGGAGTAGTGGGAGTAGAGTCAAGGGACGGGGTACTGGGAGAATTTCCACGGAACGGGGTAGTGGGAGAAGTTCCTGGGAAGGGATTACTGGAGGAAGTTCCTCGTGATGGGGTGGTGGGAGTACTTCCTGTGGAGGGGATGATGGGACTATTTCCTCTGGAGGGGATGGTGTGGGAACTTCCTCTGGATGGGATGGTGGGAGTACTTCCTCGTGATGGGGTGGTGGGAGTACTTCCTGTGGAGGGGATGATGGGACTACTTCCTCTGGAGGGGATGGTGTGGGAACTTCCTCGTGATGGGGTGGTGGGAGTACTTCCTGTGGAGGGGATGATGGGACTACTTCCTCTGGAGGGGATGGTGGGAGAACTTCCTCTGGATGGGGTGGTGGGAGTACTTCCTGTGGAGGGGATGATGGGACTACTTCCTCTGGAGGGGATGGTGGGAGAACTTCCTCTGGATGGGGTGGTGGGAGTACTTCCTGTGGAGGGGATGATGGGACTACTTCCTCTGGAGGGGATGGTGGGAGAACTTCCTCTGGATGGGGTGGTGGGAGATGGTCCATAGGAGGTGGTGGTGGGAATGGTACCTGGAGAGGGGATGGTGGGAATGGTACCATATCAGGGTGTGGTGGGAATGGTACCATGTCAGGGTGTGGTGGGAATGGTACCATATCAGGGTGTGGTGGGAATGGTACTATGAGAGGGTGTGGTGGGAATGGTACTATGAGAGGGTGTTGCTGGAATGGTACCATATCAGGGTGTTGTGGGAATGGTACCATATCCGGGTGTGGTGGGAATGGTACCATATCAGGGTGTGGTGGGAATGGTACTATGAGAGGGTGTTGCTGGAATGGTACCATATCAGGGTGTGGTGGGAATGGTACCATATCAGGGTGTGGTGGGAATGGTACTATGAGAGGGTGTTGCTGGAATGGTACCATATCAGGGTGTGGTGGGAATGGTACCATATCAGGGTGTGGTGGGAATGGTACTATGAGAGGGTGTTGCTGGAATGGTACCATATCAGGGTGTTGTGGGAATGGTACCATATCAGGGTGTGGTGGGAATGGTACTATGAGAGGGTGTTGCTGGAATGGTACCATATCAGGGTGTTGTGGGAATGGTACCATATCAGGGTGTGGGAATGGTACCATATCAGGGTGTTGTGGGAATGGTACCATATCAGGGTGTGGTGGGAATGGTACTATGAGAGGGTGTTGCTGGAATGGTACCATATCAGGGTGTTGTGGGAATGGTACCATATCAGGGTGTGGGAATGGTACCATATCAGGGTTTTGTGGGAATGGTACCATATCAGGGTGTGGTGGGAATGGTACTATGAGAGGGTGTTGCTGGATTGGTACCATATCAGGGTGTTGTGGGAATGGTACCATATCAGGGTGTGGGAATGGTACCATCTGAGGTTGTGGTGGGAATGGTGCCATATCAGGATGTGGTGGGAATGGTTCCATGAGAGGAGGTGGTGGGAATGGTGTGATGTAAGGGGGTTGTGAGTGGAATTGCTGTAGAACCTCGAAGTTCACGACTGGAGTTTCCTCTGGAACCTCCTGGGTAACAACAGATGGAGTTTCTTGTGGAACCTCCAGGGTGGTGACTGTAGTGTGTTCTACTACTTTATCCTGGGTACAAATGGAATCAACCTCTTTCTGGCGGTGGCGTCTTCGTACTCTGGGAATTCTTTGGGGCTTGGGTTCCAACAGTTCCCAGAACCTGGGCCTTTCAACATAACCGATTGTGTCATCCATCACTATTGATAATCTCTTTTTAATCCTGTACGAGAGGAAAGGAACTCATTACAAAGTATATCCTGGATACTTTCAGAAATATAGTTATGTTCAGCTTTCACATGATAGTGAAGTTATATGTTTGATAGTGAAGATATAATCAGAAAGTTATTTGACTCCAGTATTAAGGATATATGAATGCTGTTACTGTAATCTCAGTGATAGTGAAGATACAGTATAAGGGTGACTGTTGTCCATTTGTTAGTGAAGATACATTGAGAAAGTTATTCCAATCCAGTCTTATGGACGTAAGCAATGCATTTACTGTAATTTCAGTAGTAGTGAAGATACAGTATGAGGGTCACTGTTGTCCAGTTGTTTATGAAAATACAGTAAGTTCTTGTAATCCAGTTTTAAGGATGTAGTTATAAAGTTACTGTAATCCAGTGATAGTGAATATACAGTGGAGCGGTCACTTTTGTCCAATTGTTAGTGAAGATACAGTAAGGAAGATATTGTAATCCATTTTTAAGGATATAGTAATGCAGTTACTGTAACCTCACTGGTAGTGAAGATACAGTGGAGCGGTCACTTTTGTCAAATTGTTAGTGAAGGTACAGTAAGGAAGATATTGTAATCCATTTTTAAGGATATAGTAATGCAGTTACTGTAACCTCACTGGTAGTGAAGATACAGTGGTATGGTTACTGTAGTCCAGCTCATCGTGAGTATATATTAAGGAAGTTATTCTAATCCAGTTTTATGGATATAGTAATGCATATACTGAAATTTCTGTAGTAGTGAAGATACACTTTAAAGGTCACTGTTGTCCAGTTGCTTAGAGAGATGGAGTTAATTATTGTAATCCAGATTTAAGGGTATAGTAATTGTAGTGACTGTAATCTCATCGGTAGTGAAGATACAGTGGGACAGTCACTGTTGTCGAGTTGTTATTGAAGATACACTAATGAAGTGGAATGTTTGAAAGTTTTTAGAGGAAAGAAAAGAAAGAGTCGTTTAGGGAAGATATGAAATTTATTTGGAATTAGGAAAAAAATGGAAAGTCTTGGATGTAATATTTGCAATAGAAATGTGAGAAGTGAGTAAGGTAGTTGCTGGATCATAAGGTGGAAGTGAAATGAAGATGGAAAGAGTATTTTGAAGAACAGATGAATATGGGAGAAGGTATATATATATATATATATATATATATATATATATATATATATATATATATATATATATATACTGAAGAAATTTCCTTTGTTTTATTATAATAGGCTAACTACTTTCCTCTACACACCATTAAAAAGCTTTTCTGTACAAAGGCTAATGCTCACCTCACGAAGATTTGCTGTTTTGCGCTACACGAGTGAAATGTCTTTCATGAGTCTTTTCACACCGGCATCACCATGGCCGGGCCACCTCGAGTAGATGAGTATGTGTAAACTCTTCGTATGTATTCCCATGATGGTTTTTCTGTTGTAGGCCCAAAGAGAATTTTTTACAAATTCTCTTTGATGTGATAAGTAGATTTCTGAGTTTTCATGAAATAAATGGGTGTCAGGATATTGAATAAATGAAGTTATTAATATCATTAATGAACATAATCATTACAAGAGAGCTGCTAATACTGAGAATATGTAGAATATATAAATATATATATGAATATAAATATGACTTTTATACGATTTCATGAAGTCATCAGTTAATACCGACGTCCCCGTAAAGAAGTGAAGTGAACGCCCTCTTCTTATATGAAGTGTTTTTTGTGATATAATAACTTAGGCCTGTATGGACCTCTACAGCTGCCCTCACAACCCACTGCAGCCCATGAACTGCCTCTGTGCAGCCTGGCTTACCCCCGTGCAAGCATATCCCAAGGCCCAGGTAGACTAGTACCTTTGGACAGTGGTGTTTCGAGGCCTCACTTGTGATATAAGTTAAATCTGCCTGAGGACACTGAGTGTACCAAGTGCCAGGAGTGTGTTTCAGTGTCTCAGGCGGTGCCATCACACCCACCACCCGAAGCCAGACATCACGTGGGCCTCCCATGCCGCATGCACACACGCCAACACTGAAGAGCATGCGTCCTAGGTTTATATATATAAAAAAAAAGAAAGTTGTGTATAATCACCCTCTCTGGTGCTCTTGGTTGCTGCTAATGAATCCCTCACACCTGGAGCACTGTTCGTTCCGCCTTAACTTGAATTTTGTACAATCTGTGAGACAGTAGCAGACGGGCCGGCCGAAGAGGCAGAGCCAAGACCCCAGCTCAGCCGGGTGATGATCCACAACATCAGTTCGTGTGTAAGACGCCTCAAGCCTATATGTTCATCGCTTTGTACCGCTTGTAGATATATAGCATATGCTAATGGTAATAACTAGAGTACTTTGCGTTACTGGTCAGTGAGTAACTCAATAACTTGGCGCGGAAAGTTCGGGATATACGCGGTCACTTTTCTCTACATGTAACTTCGCTGCCTGACGCTGACCACGGCAGACTAGGCCACCAGCATTGAATTTTGTCACTACTCATACTGGCTGGCAGGTAGGGGTATATTTTAAATTGTATTATTTACCATTAAAACCTGTAAAAAATTACCTTCCAATATTTTGTAATGATACCAATGGATTGATCGTGTATGTGATTACATATATATATATATATATATATATATATATATATATATATATATATATATATATATATATAGTGGTTCCAACAATGTTGTATGGTTGCGAGGCGTGGGCTATGGATAGAGTTGTGCGCAGGAGGATGGATGTGCTGGAAATGAGATGTTTGAGGACAATGTGTGGTGTGAGGTGGTTTGATCGAGTGAGTAACGTAAGGGTAAGAGAGATGTGTGGAAATAAAAAGAGCGTGGTTGAGAGAGCAGAAGAGGGTGTTTTGAAGTGGTTTGGGCACATGGAGAGAATGAGTGAGGAAAGATTGACCAAGAGGATATATGTGTCGGAGGTGGAGGGAACGAGGAGAAGAGGGAGACCAAATTGGAGGTGGAAAGATGGAGTGAAAAAGATTTTGTGTGATCGGGGCCTGAACATGCAGGAGGGTGAAAGGAGGGCAAGGAATAGAGTGAATTGGAGCGATGTGGTATACCGGGGTTGACGTGCTGTCAGTGGATTGAATCAAGGCATGTGAAGCGTCTGGGGAAAACCATGGAAAGCTGTGTAGGTATGTATATTTGCGTGTGTGGACGTATGTATATACATGTGTATGGGGGGGGGGCCATTTCTTTCGTCTGTTTCCTTGCGCCACCTCGCAAACGCGGGAGACAGCGACAAAGTATAAAAAAAAAAAAAAAAAAAAAAAATATATATATATATATATATATATATATATATATATATATATATATATATATATATATATATATATATATATGTGTGTGTGTGTGTGTTTGTGTGTGTGTACATTGTCAGTAAATATATTTGCTCAGTGAATGATAGGTAAACACAATCCAATTGGATAGGATAATGAAATTATTTCTGCCTGTTTATGAAATTAAGGTGACTGATTATTTTATTAAGCCTAATTTGTACGGGATATCAGTGTCAGTGATCTTAAGATGTACATAGCTTATAGTTAAAGTTAAGACTAGAGTTCATTTATTGCATGATTCTATTAAGTTATTGTGTTTATGTCTAGCAAGATATTGTTAGATTATAAATGTTATATATTACTAAAAATGTTTTGAGTGTGGAGGTTATTATATATTTACTTTTTCTAAAAAGTCTTTAAGGGACTTTTAAAAACTCAGAGCAGAGTTGTGCATTCTCCTGTTTTTGTCAACAGTCCTCTGAGCAACTTTGGTGTTCCACTAGGTTGTGACTGCTACCATCTCGCTCATATCCCTCACTGCTACGACTGTTATCATGCTTATTACCTTCTGCCCCAACTTTCATTCCAACTTTGTATGCGTCTCTTTTGATTTTTTACGCCTCATTCTGTTTCTTTCGTTGTCTTATTTCCCTCTTGTTTTTGCAGTTCCTTTTTCATGCTGTGATACTAGTTTCACTCCTCTTATTTTTCTTACCATCATATTTTGGATCAAGTGATCATTTTATCAATATATATATATATATATATATATATATATATATATATATATATATATATATATATATATATATATATATATATATCCCTGGGGATAGGGGAGAAAGAATACTTCCCAGGTA
Source organism: Panulirus ornatus (assembly GCF_036320965.1). NCBI lineage: Eukaryota > Metazoa > Arthropoda > Malacostraca > Decapoda > Palinuridae > Panulirus > Panulirus ornatus. The sequence goes on along the minus strand of NC_092241.1, from coordinate 36,006,397 downwards.
TTCCCTGCGTGTCGTAGAAGGCGACTAAAAGGGGAGGGAGCGGGTGGCTGGAAATCCTACCCTCTCTTGTTTTTTTTTTAATTTTCTAAAAGAAGGAACAGAGAAGTGGGTCAGGTGAGGACATTCCCTCTAAGGCCTAGTTCTCTGTTCTTAATGCTACCTCGCTAACGCGGGAAATGGCAAATAGTATGAAAAAAAAAAAAAAAAAAAAAAAATATATATATATATATATATATATATATATATATATATATATATATATATATATATATATATATATATATGCGTGTGTGTGTGTGTGTGTGTGTGTGTGTGTGTGTATGTATGATTGAATGGGCCATTCTTCTTCTGTTTCCTGGCACTTCCTCGCTGACGTGGGAAACAGCGATTAAATATAATAGATTGATATTAGATAATGATGATGATAATGATGATGATAATACTAATAATGATAATGATATTGATAATGATTATTGATATTATCATTATTATTATTACTATTATTATTATTATGTTAATGAATTATCATTATTACTACTACAACTACCACTCTCATCATTATGATATATATATATATATATATATATATATATATATATATATATATATATATATATATATATATATATATTTTTTTTTTTTTTTTTTTTTTTTTTGCTTTGTTGCTGTCTCCCGCGTTTGCGAGGTAGCGCAAGGAAACAGACGAAAGAAATGGCCCAACCCACCCCCATACACATGTATATACATACGTCCACACACGCAAATATACATACCTACACAGCTTTCCATGGTTTACCCCAGACGCTTCACATGCCCTGATTCAATCCACTGACAGCACATCAACCCCGGTATACCACATCGATCCAATTCACTCTATTCCTTGCCCTCCTTTCACCCTCCTGCATGTTCAGGCCCCGATCACACAAAATCTTTTTCACTCCATCTTTCCACCTCAAATTTGGTCTCCCACTTCTCCTCGTTCCCTCCACCTCCGACACATATATCCTCTTGGTCAATCTTTCCTCACTCATTCTCTCCATGTGCCCAAACCATTTCAAAACACCCTCTTCTGCTCTCTCAACCACGCTCTTTTTATTTCCACACATCTCTCTTACCGTTACGTTACTTACTCGATCAAACCACCTCACACCACACATTGCCCTCAAACATCTCATTTCCAGCGCATCCATCCTCCTGCGCACAACTCTATCCATAGCCCACGCCTCGCAACCATACAACATTGTTGGAACCACTATTCCTTCAAACATACCCATTTTTACTTTCCGAGATAATATTCTCGACTTCCACACATTCTTCAAGGCTCCCATAATTTTCGCCCCCTCCCCCACCCTATGATCCACTTCCGCTTCCATGGTTCCATCCGCTGCCAGATATATATATATATATATATATATATATATATATATATATATATATATATATATATATATATATATATATATAAGTTTTTATCGAGGATGTAAGGCATGTGTACGTTTAGGAAGAGAGGAAAGTGATTGGTTCTCAGTGAATGTAGGTTTGCGGCAGGGGTGTGTGATGTCTCCATGGTTGTTTAATTTGTTTATGGATGGGGTTGTTAGGGAGGTGAATGCAAGAGTTTTGGAAAGAGAGGCAAGTATGAAGTCTGTTGTGGATGGGAGAGCTTGGGAAGTGAGTCAGTTGTTGTTCGCTGATGATACAGCGCTGGTGGCTGATTCATGCGAGAAACTGCAGAAGCTGGTGGCTGAGTTTGGTAAAGTGTGTGAAAGAAGAAAGTTAAGAGTAAATGTGAATAAGAGCAAGGTTATTAGGTACAGTAGGGTTGAGGGTCAAGTCAATTGGGAGGTAAGTTTGAATGGAGAAAAACTGGAGGAAGTAAAGTGTTTTAGATATCTGGGAGTGGATCTGGCAGCGGATGGAACCATGGAAGCGGAATTAGATCATAGGGTGGGGGAGGGGGCGAAAATCCTGGGAGCCTTGAAGAATGTGTGGAAGTCGAGAACAATATCTCGGAAAGCAAAAATGGGTATGTTTGAAGGAATAGTGGTTCCAACAATGTTGTATGGTTGCGAGGCGTGGGCTATGGATAGAGTTGTGCGCAGGAGGATGGATGCGCTGGAAATGAGATGTTTGAGGACAATGTGTGGTGTGAGGTGGTTTGATCGAGTAAGTAACGTAACGGTAAGAGATATGTGTGGAAATAAAAAGAGCGTGGTTGAGAGAGCAGAAGAGGGTGTTTTGAAATGGTTTGGGCACATGTAGAGAATGAGTGAGGAAAGATTGACCAAGAGGATATATGTGTCGGAGGTGGAGGGAACGAGGAGAAGTGGGAGACCAAATTTGAGGTGGAAAGATGGAGTGAAAAAGATTTTGTGTGATCGGGGCCTGAACATGCAGGAGGGTGAAAGGAGGGCAAGGAATAGAGTGAATTGGATCGATGTGGTATACCGGGGTTGATGTGCTGTCAGTGGATTGAATCAGGGCATGTGAAGCGTCTGGGGTAAACCATGGAAAGCTGTGTAGGTATGTATATTTGCGTGTGTGGACGTATGTATATACATGTGTATGGGGGTGGGTTGGGCCATTTCTTTCGTCTGTTTCCTTGCGCTACCTCGCAAACGCGGGAGACAGCGACAAAGCAAAAAAAAAAAAAAAGGAAAAAAAAAGATATATATATATATATATATATATATATATATATATATATATATATATATATATATATTTCTTCTTTCAAACTATTCGCCCTTTCCCGCATTAGTGAGGTAGCGTTAAGAACAGACTGGGCCTTTGAGGGAATACCCTCACCTGCCCCAATTCTCTGTTCCTTCTTTTGGAAAATTAAAAAAAAAACGAGAGGGGAGGATTTCCAGCCCCCCGCTCCCTCATCTTTTAGTCGCCTTCTACGACACGCAAGGAATACGTGGGAATTATTCTTTCTCCCCTATCCCCAGTGAATATATATATATATATATATATATATATATATATATATATATATATATATATATATATATATATATATATATATTATTTTTTTATATTATTATTTTGCTTTGTCGCTGTCTCCCGCGTTTGCGAGGTAGCGCAAGGAAACAGACGAAAGAAATGGCCAAACCCACCCCCATACACATGTATATACACACACGTCCACATACGCAAATATACATACCTATACATTTCAATGTACACATATATATACACACACAGACACATACATATATACCCATGCACACAATTCACACTGTCTGTCTTTATTCATTCCCATCGCCTCCTCGCCACACATGGAATATATATATATCCCTGGTGATAGGGGAGAGTGAATACTTTCCACGCATTCCTCACGTGTCGTAGAAGGCGACTAAAGGGGACGGGAGCAGGGGCTAGAAACCCTCCCCTCCTTGTATTTTAACTTTCTAAAAGGGGAAACAGCAGAAGGGGTCACGCAGGGAGTGCTCATCCCCCTCGAAGGCTCAGATTGTGGTGTCTAGATGTGTGTGAATGTAACCAAGATGAGAAAAAAGGATAGGTAGTAGGTTTGTGGAAGGGAACCTGGATGTTTTGGCTCTGAGTGAACGAAGGCAAAGGGTAAAGGGGAAGAGTGGTTTGGGAATGTCTTGGGAGTAAAGTCAGGGGTTAGAGAGAGAGAGGACAAGAGCAAGGGAAGGAATAGCACTGCTCCTGAAACAGGAATATTGGGAGTATGTGATAGAGTGTAAGAAAGTAAACTCTAGATTGATATGTGTAAAACTGAAAGTGGATGGAGAGAGATGGGTGATTATTGGTGCATATGCACCTGGGCATGAGAAAAAAGATCATGAGAGGCAAGTGTTTTGGGAGCAGATGAGTGAGTGTTAGTAGTTTTGATGCACGAGACCGGGTTATAGTGATGGCTGATTTGAATGCAAAGGTGAGTAATGTGACAGTTGAGGGAATAATTGGTGTACATGGTGTGTTGTAAATGGAAATGATGAAGAGCTTGTAGATTTATGTGCTGAAAAAGGAGAGGTGATTGGGAATTCCTGGTTTAAAAAGAGAGATATACATAAGTATACGTATGTAAGTAGGAGAGATGGCCAGAGAGCGTTATTGCATTATGTGTTAATTGATAGGCGCGCGAAAGAGAGACTTTTGGAGGTTAATTTGCTGAGAGGTGCAACTGGAGGGATGTCTGATCATTATCTTGTGGAGGCGAAGGTGAAGATATGTAGAGGTTTTCTGAAAAGAAGAGAGAATGTTGGGGTGAAGAGAGTGGTGAGAGTAAGTGAGCTTAGGAAGGAGACTTGTGTGAGGAAGTACCAGGAGAGACTGAGTAAAGAATGGAAAAAGGTGAGAACAAAGGCCGTAAGGAGAGTGGGGGAGGAATGTGATATATTTAGGGAAGCAGTGATGGCTTGCGCAAAAGATGCTTGCGGCATGAAAAGCGTGGGAGGTGGGCAGATTAGAAAAGGTAGTGAGTGGAGTGATGAAGTAAGATTATTAGTGAAAGAGAAGAGAGGCATTTGGACGATTTTTGCAGAGAAACAATGCAAATGAGTGGGAGATATATAAAAGAAAGAGGCAGGAGGTCAAGAGAAAGGTGTAAGGTCAAAAAGAAGACAAATAAGAGTTGGGGTGAGAGAGTATCATTAAATTTTCGGGAGGATAGAAAGATGTTTTGGAAGGAGGTAAATAAAGTGCGTAAGACAAGGGAACAAATGGGAACATCAGTGAAGGGGGCTAATGGGGAGGTGATAACAAGTAGTGGTGATATGAGAAGGAGATGGAGTAAGTATTTTGAAGGTTTGTTGAATGTGTTTGATGATAGAGTGGCAGATATAGGGTGTTTTGGTCGAGGTGGTGTGCAAAGTGAGAGGGTTAGGGAGAATGATTTGGTAAACAGAGAAGAGATAGTAAAAGCTTTGCGGTAGGTGAAAGCTGGCAAGGCAGCGGGTTTGGATGGTATTGCAGTGGAATTTATTAGAAAAGGAGGTGACATTATTGACTGGTTGGTAAGGTTATTTATTGTATGACAGACTCATGATGAGGTGCCTGAGGATTGACGGATTGCTTGCATAGTGCCATTGTACAAAGGCAAAGGGGATAAAGTGAGTGCTCAAATTACAGAGGTAAAAGTTTGTTGAATATTCCTAGTTAATTATATGGGAGGGTATTGATTTAGAGGGTGAAGGCATGTACAGAGCATCAGATTGGGAAAGAGTAGTGTGGTTTCCGAAGTGGTAGAGGATGTGTGGATCAGGTGTTTGCTTTGAAGACTGTGTGTGAGAAATACTTAGAAAAGGAAATGGATTTGTATGTAGCAGTTATGGATCTGGAGAAGGCATATGATAGAGTTGATAGATGTGCTCTGTGGAAGGTGTTTAGAATACATGTTGTGGGAGGCAAGTTGTTAGAAGGAGTGAAAAGTTATTATTGAGGATATAGGGCATGTGTACGAGTAAGAAGCGAGGAAAGTGGTTGGTTCTCAGTGAATGTTGGACAATATGTGTTTTTTTTTTTTTTTAATTAAATAATGAAAGGGTAGCTGGAGGATATATTTACAATCATTGAAAAAATGACACATCCATTTTAGCTGCCAGGTCATGGCATAGGGGATAACTAGAAGTTGCCAGGGCCTGACTGGGGTCTCACTGATCGGAAACCCGTGGACGTTTAACACAACATGGACAAGTGATCCTGCCGAGCCACTTGAGACAACGGGAGAAGACACGTCGGAAAGTGGAGCGAGGCGCCCTTCTGGCCTTAGTAGGACCACGGCAGCAGTCTCCTCCTGAGGTTTCTCCGGAAATCCCAAGGTTAAGGCTGGAGACAGGGGTGGTGGTCACTGTGGTAGGGGACGGGGTGGTGGAAATAGTACCTCGGGACAGGATTATTGGGAATTGCAAGCGAGAGGGTGGTGGGAATAGATCCATGAGACGGGGTGGTGGGAGTAGAGCCAAGAGACGGGGTGGTTGGAGAGCCAAGGGAAGGGGTAGTGGGAGGAGAGACTGGCGACTGATAGATGGGAGGAGAGCCTGGGTACGTGGTGGTGGGAGGATAACCAGGGGAGTGGGTGATGGGAGAATTTCCCGGGGAAGGGGTGGTGGAAGTTGGCGAGAACGGAGTAGTGGGAGTAGAGTCAAGGGACGGGGTACTGGGAGAATTTCCACGGAACGGGGTAGTGGGAGAAGTTCCTGGGAAGGGATTGCTGGAGGAAGTTCCTCGTGATGGGGTGGTGGGAGTACTTCCTGTGGAGGGGATGATGGGACTATTTCCTCTGGAGGGGATGGTGTGGGAACTTCCTCGTGATGGGGTGGTGGGAGTACTTCCTGTGGAGGGGGTGATGGGACTACTTCCTCTGGAGGGGATGGTGTGGGAACTTCCTCGTGATGGGGTGGTGGGAGTACTTCCTGTGGAGGGGATGATGGGACTACTTCCTCTGGAGGGGATGGTGGGAGAACTTCCTCTGGATGGGGTGGTGGGAGTACTTCCTGTGGAGGGGATGATGGGACTACTTCCTCTGGATGGGATGGTGGGAGAACTTCCTCTGGATGGGGTGGTGGGAGATGGTCCATAGGAGGTGGTGGTGGGAATGGTACCTGGAGAGGGGATGGTGGGCATGGTACCATATCAGGGTGTGGTGGGAATGGTACCATGTCAGGGTGTGGTGGGAATGGTACCATATCAGGGTGTGGTGGGAATGGAACCATATCAGGGTGTGGTGGGAATGGTACTATGAGAGGGTGTTGCTGGAATGGTACCATATCAGGGTGTTGTGGGAATGGTACCATATCCGGGTGTGGTGGGAATGGTACCATATCAGGGTGTGGTGGGAATGGTACTATGAGAGGGTGTTGCTGGAATGGTACCATATCAGGGTGTGGTGGGAATGGTACCATATCAGGGTGTGGTGGGAATGGTACTATGAGAGGGTGTTGCTGGAATGGTACCATATCAGGGTGTGGTGGGAATGGTACCATATCAGGGTGTGGTGGGAATGGTACTATGAGAGGGTGTTGCTGGAATGGTACCATATCAGGGTGTTGTGGGAATGGTACCATATCAGGGTGTTGTGGGAATGGTACCATATCAGGGTGTGGTGGGAATGGTACTATGAGAGGGTGTTGCTGGAATGGTACCATATCAGGGTGTTGTGGGAATGGTACCATATCAGGGTGTGGGAATGGTACCATATCAGGGTGTTGTGGGAATGGTACCATATCAGGGTGTGGTGGGAATGGTACTATGAGAGGGTGTTGCTGGAATGGTACCATATCAGGGTGTTGTGGGAATGGTACCATATCAGGGTGTGGGAATGGTACCATATCAGGGTTTTGTGGGAATGGTACCATATCAGGGTGTGGTGGGAATGGTACTATGAGAGGGTGTTGCTGGATTGGTACCATATCAGGGTGTTGTGGGAATGGTACCATATCAGGGTGTGGGAATGGTACCATCTGAGGTTGTGGTGGGAATGGTGCCATATCAGGATGTGGTGGGAATGGTTCCATGAGAGGAGGTGGTGGGAATGGTGTGATGTAAGGGGGTTGTGAGTGGAATTGCTGTAGAACCTCGAAGTTCACGACTGGAGTTTCCTCTGGAACCTCCTGGGTAACAACAGATGGAGTTTCTTGTGGAACCTCCAGGGTGGTGACTGTAGTGTGTTCTACTACTTTATCCTGGGTACAAATGGAATCAACCTCTTTCTGGCGGTGGCGTCTTCGTACTCTGGGAATTCTTTGGGGCTTGGGTTCCAACAGTTCCCAGAACCTGGGCCTTTCAACATAACCGATTGTGTCATCCATCACTATTGATAATCTCTTTTTAATCCTGTACGAGAGGAAAGGAACTCATTACAAAGTATATCCTGGATACTTTCAGAAATATAGTTATGTTCAGCTTTCACATGATAGTGAAGTTATATGTTTGATAGTGAAGATATAATCAGAAAGTTATTTGACTCCAGTATTAAGGCTATATAAATGCTGTTACTGTAATCTCATTGATAGTGAAGATACAGTATAAGGGTCACTGTTGTCCATGTGTTAGTGAAGATACATCGAGAAAGTTATTCCAATCCAGTCTTATGGACGTAAGCAATGCATTTACTGTAATTTCAGTAGTAGTGAAGATACAGTATGAGGGTCACTGTTGTCCAGTTGTTTATGAAAATACAGTAGGTTCTTGTAATCCAGTTTTAAGGATATAGTTATAAAGTTACTGTAATCCTAGTGATAGTGAAGATACAGTGGAGCGGTCACTTTTGTCCAATTGTTAGTGAAGATACAGTAAGGAAGATATTGTAATCCATTTTTAAGGATATAGTAATGCAGTTACTGTAACCTCACTGGTAGTGAAGATACAGTGGAGCGGTCACCTTTGTCCAATTGTTAGTGAAGATACAGTAAGGAAGAGATTGAAATTCATTTTTAAGGATATAGTAATGCAGTTACTGTAACCTCACTGGTAGTGAAGATACAGTGGAGCGGTCACCTTTGTCCAATTGTTAGTGAAGATACAGTAAGGAAGATATTGTAATCCATTTTTAAGTATATAGTAATGCAGTTACTGTAACCTCACTGGTAGTGAAGATACAGTGGTATGGTTACTGTAGTCCAGCTCACCATGAAGATATATTAAGGAAGTTATTCTAATCCAGTTTTATGGATATAGTAATGCATATACAGAAATTTCAGTAGTAGTGAAGATACACTTTAACGGTCACTGTTGTCCAGTTGTTTAGAGAGATGGAGTTAATTATTGTAATCCAGATTTAAGGATATAGTAATTGTAGTGACTGTAATCTCATCGGTAGTGAAGATACAGTGGGACAGTCACTGTTGTCGAGTTGTTATTGAAGATACAGTAATGAAGTGGAATGTTTGAAAGTTTTTAGAGGAAAGAAAATAGAGAGTCGTTTAGGGAAGATATGAAATTTATTTAGAATTAGGAAAAAAATGGAAAGTCGTGGATGTAATATTTGCAATAGAAATGTGAGAAGTGAGGAAGGTAGTTGCTGGATCATAAGGTGGAAGTGAAATGAAGATGGAAAGAGTATTTTGAAGAACAGATGAATATGGGATAAGGCATATATATATATATATATATATATATATATATATATATATATATATATATATATATATATATATATAAATATATATATATATATATATATATATATATATATATATATATATATATATATATATATATATATATATATATATATGCGTGTGTGTGTGTGTGTGTGTGTGTATATGTATGATTGAATGGCCCATTCTTAGTCTGTTTCCTGGCGCTTCCTCGCTGACGTGGGTAACAGCGATTAAATATAAGAGATTGAAATTAGATAATGATAATGATAATGATGTAATGATACTAATGATGATAATGATATTGATAATAATTATTGATATCATTATTATTATTACTATTATTATTATTATTATGTTAATGAATTATCATTATTACTACTACAACTATCACTCTCATCATTATGATATATATATATATATATATATATATATATATATATATATATATATATATATATATATATATATATATATATATATATTATATATATCCCTGGGGATAGGGGAGAGAGAATACTTCCCACGCATTCCTCACGTGTCGTAGAAGTCGACTAAAGGGGACGGGAGCAGGGGCTAGAAACCCTTCCCTCCTTTTATTTTAACTTTCTAAAAGGGGAAACAGCAGAAGGGGTCACGCAGGGAGTGCTCATCCCCCTCGAAGGCTCAGATTGGGGTGTCTAGATGTGTGTGAATGTAACCAAGATTAGAAAAAAGGAGAGATAGGTAGTATGTTTGTGGAAAGGAACCTGGATGTTTTGGCTCTGAGTGAAACGAAGGCAAAGGGTAAAGGGGAAGAGTGGTTTGGGAATGTCTTGGGAGTAAAGTCAGCGGTTAGTGAGAGAGAGGGCAAGAGCAAGGGAAGGAGTAGCACTGCTCCTGAAACAGGAATATTGGGAGTATGTGATAGAGTGTAAGAAAGTAAACTCTAGATTGATATGGGTAAAACTGAAAGTGGATGGAGAGAGATGGGTGATTATTGGTGCATATGCACCTGTTCATGAGAAAAAAGATCATGAGAGGCAAGTGTTTTGGGAGCAGATGAGTGAGTGTTAGTAGTTTTGATGCACGAGACCGGGTTATAGGAATGTGTGATTTGAATGCAAAGGTGAGTAATGTGACAGTTGAGGGAATAATTGGTGTACATGGGGTGTTGTAAATGGAAATGATGAAGAGATTATAGATTTATGTGCTGAAAAAGGAGAGGTGATTGGGAATTCCTGGTTTAAAAAGAGAGATATACATAAGTATACGTATGTAAGTAGGAGAGATGGCCGGAGAGCGTTATTGGATTATGTGTTAATTGATAGGCGCGCGAAAGAGAGACTTTTGGCGGTTGATTTGCTGAGAGGTGCAACTGGAGTGATGTCCGATCATTATCTTGTGGAGGCGAAGGTGAAGATATGTAGAGGTTTTCTGAAAAGAAGAGAGAATGTTGGGGTTAAGAGAGTGGTGAGAGTAAGTGAGTTTGGGAAGGAGACTTGTGTGAGGAAGTACCAGGAGAGACTGAGTAAAGAATGGAAAAAGGTGAGTACAAAGGCCGTAAGGAGAGTGGGGGAGGAATGTGATATATTTTGGGAAGCAGTGATGGCTTGCGCTAAAGATGCTTGTGGCATGAAAAGCGTGGGAGGTGGGCAGATTAGAAAAGGTAGTGAGTGGTGTGATGAAGTAAGATATTAGTGAAAGAGAAGAGAGAGGCATTTGGACGATTTTTGCAGGGAAACAATGCAAATGAGTGGATGTATAAAAGAAAGAGGCAGGAGGTCAAGAGAAAGGTGTAAGGTGAAAAAGAAGACAAATAAGAGTTGGGGTGAGAGAGTATCATTAAATTTTCGGGAGGATAAAAAGATGTTTTGGAATGAGGTAAATAAAGTGCGTAAGAGAAGGGAACAAATGGGAGCGGCAGTGAAGGGGGCTAATGGGGAGGTGATAACAAGTAGTGGTGATATGAGAAGGAGATGGAGTAAGTATTTTGAAGGTTTGTTGAATGTGTTTGATGATAGAGTGGCAGATGTAGGGTGTTTTGGTCGAGGTTGTGTGGAAAGTGAGAGGGTTAGGGAGAATGATTTGGTAAAGAGAGAAGAGATAGTAAAGGCTTTGCAGTAGATGAAAGCTAGCAAGGCAGCGGGTTTGGATGGTATTGCAGTGGAATTTATTAGAAAAGGAGGTGACATTATTGACTGGTTGGTAAGGTTATTTATTATATGAAAGACTCATGATGAGGTGCCTGAGGATTGACGGATTGCTTGCATATTGCCATTGTACAAAGGCAAAGGGGATAAAGTGAGTGCTCAAATTACAGAGGTAAAACTTTGTTGAATATTCCTGGGAAATTATATGGGAGGGTATTGATTGAGAGGGTGAAGGCATGTACAGAGCATCAGATTGGGAAAGAGTAGTGTGGTTTCAGAAGTGGTAGAGGATGTGTGGATCAGGTGTTTGCTTTGAAGACTGTGTGTGAGAAATACTTAGAAAAGGAAATGGATTTGTATGTAGCATTTATGGATCTGGAGAAGGCATATGATAGAGTTGATAGATGTGCTCTGTGGAAGGTGTTAAGAATATATGGTGTGGGAGGCAAGTTGTTAGAAGGAGTGAAAAGTTATTATTGAGGATATAAGGCATGTGTACGAGTAGGAAGCAAGGAAAGTGATTTGTTCTCAGTGAATGTTGGACAATATGTGTTTTTTTTTTTTTTTAATTAAATAATGAAAGGGTAGCTGGAGGATATATTTACAATCATTGAAGAAATGACACATCCATTTTAGCTGCCAGGTCATGGCATAGGGGATAACTAAAAGTTGCCAGGGCTTGACTGGGGTCTCACTGATCGGAAACCCGTGGACGTTTAACACAGCATGGACAGGTGATCCTGCCGAGCCACTTGAGACAACGGGAGAAGACACGTCGGAAAGTGGAGCGAGGCGCCCTTCTGGCCTTAGTAGGACCACGGCAGCAGTCTCCTCCTGAGGTTTCTCCGGAAATCCCAAGGTTAAGGCGGGAGACAGGGGTGGTGGTCACTGTGGTAGGGGACGGGGTGGTGGAAATAGTACCTCGGGACAGGATTATTGGGAATTGCAAGCGAGAGGGTGGTGGGAATAGATCCATGAGACGGGGTGGTGGGAGTAGAGCCAAGAGACGGGGTGGTTGGAGAGCCAAGGGAAGGGGTAGTGGGAGGAGAGACTGGCGACTGATAGATGGGAGGAGAGCCTGGGTACGTGGTGGTGGGAGGATAACCAGGGGAGTGGGTGATGGGAGAATTTCCCGGGGAAGGGGTGGTGGAAGTTGGCGAGAACGGAGTAGTGGGAGTAGAGTCAAGGGACGGGGTACTGGGAGAATTTCCACGGAACGGGGTAGTGGGAGAAGTTCCTGGGAAGGGATTACTGGAGGAAGTTCCTCGTGATGGGGTGGTGGGAGTACTTCCTGTGGAGGGGATGATGGGACTATTTCCTCTGGAGGGGATGGTGTGGGAACTTCCTCGTGATGGGGTGGTGGGAGTACTTCCTGTGGAGGGGATGATGGGACTACTTCCTCTGGAGGGGATGGTGGGAGAACTTCCTCTGGATGGGGTGGTGGGAGATGGTCCATAGGAGGTGGTGGTGGGAATGGTACCATATCAAGGTGTGGTGGGAATGGTACCATATCAGGGTGTGGTGGGAATGGTACCATGTCAGGGTGTGGTGGGAATGGTACCATATCAGGGTGTGGTGGGAATGGTACCATATCAGGGTGTGGTGGGAATGGTACTATGAGAGGGTGTTGCTGGAATGGTACCATATCAGGGTGTTGTGGGAATGGTACCATATCCGGGTGTGGTGGGAATGGTACCATATCAGGGTGTGGTGGGAATGGTACTATGAGAGGGTGTTGCTGGAATGGTACCATATCAGGGTGTGGTGGGAATGGTACCATATCAGGGTGTGGTGGGAATGGTACTATGAGAGGGTGTTGCTGGAATGGTACCATATCAGGGTGTGGTGGGAATGGTACCATATCAGGGTGTGGTGGGAATGGTACTATGAGAGGGTGTTGCTGGAATGGTACCATATCAGGGTGTTGTGGGAATGGTACCATATCAGGGTGTTGTGGGAATGGTACCATATCAGGGTGTGGTGGGAATGGTACTATGAGAGGGTGTTGCTGGAATGGTTCCATATCAGGGTGTTGTGGGAATGGTACCATATCAGGGTGTGGGAATGGTGCCATATCAGGGTGTTGTGGGAATGGTACCATATCAGGGTGTGGTGGGAATGGTACTATGAGAGGGTGTTGCTGGAATGGTACCATATCAGGGTGTTGTGGGAATGGTACCATATCAGGGTGTGGGAATGGTACCATATCAGGGTTTTGTGGGAATGGTACCATATCAGGGTGTGGTGGGAATGGTACTATGAGAGGGTGTTGCTGGATTGGTACCATATCAGGGTGTTGTGGGAATGGTACCATATCAGGGTGTGGGAATGGTACCATCTGAGGTTGTTGTGGGAATGGTGCCATATCAGGATGTGGTGGGAATGGTTCCATGAGAGGAGGTGGTGGGAATGGTGTGATGTAAGGGGGTTGTGAGTGGAATTGCTGTAGAACCTCGAAGTTCACGACTGGAGTTTCTTCTGGAACCTCCTGGGTAACAACAGATGGAGTTTCTTGTGGAACCTCCAGGGTCGTGACTGTAGTGTGTTCTACTACTTTATCCTGGGTACAAATGGAATCAACTTCTTTCTGGCGGTGGCGTCTTCGTACTCTGGGAATTCTTTGGGGCTTGGGTTCCAACAGTTCCCAGAACCTGGGCCTTTCAACATAACCGATTGTGTCATCCATCACTATTGATAATCTCTTTTTAATCCTGTACGAGAGGAAAGGAACTCATTACAAAGTATATCCTGGATACTTTCAGAAATATAGTTATGTTCAGCTTTCACATGATAGTGAAGTTATATGTTTGATAGTGAAGATATAATCGGAAAGTTATTTGACTCCAGTATTAAGGATATATAAATGCTGTTACTGTAATCTCAGTGATAGTGAAGATACAGTATAAGGGTCACTGTTGTCCATTTGTTAGTGAAGATACATTGAGAAAGTTATTCCAATCCAGTCTTATGGACGTAAGCAATGCATTTACTGTAATTTCAGTAGTAGTGAAGATACAGTATGAGGGTCACTGTTGTCCAGTTGTTTATGAAAATACAGTAGGTTCTTGTAATCCAGTTTTAAGGATATAGTTATAAAGTTACTGTAATCCTAGTGATAGTGAAGATACAGTGGAGCGGTCACTTTTGTCCAATTGTTAGTGAAGATGCTGTAAGGAAGATATTGTAATCCATTTTTAAGGATATAGTAATGCAGTTACTGTAACCTCACTGGTAGTGAAGATACAGTGGAGCGGTCACTTTTGTCCAATTTTTAGTGAAGATAGTGTAAGGAAGATATTGTAATCCATTTTTAAGGATATAGTAATGCAGTTACTGTAACCTCACTGGTAGTGAAGATACAGTGGAGCGGTCACCTTTGTCCAATTGTTAGTGAAGATACTGTAAGGAAGATATTGTAATCTATTTTTATTTTAAGGATATAGTAATGCAGTTACTGTAACCCACTGGTAGTGAAGATACAGTGGAGCGGTCACTTTTGTCCAATTGTTAGTGAAGATACTGTAAGGAAGATATTGTAATCCATTTTTAAGGATATAGTAATGCAGTTACTGTAACCTCACTGGTAGTGAAGATACGGTGGTATGGTTACTGTATTCCAGCTGATCATGAAGATATATTAAGGAAGTTATTCTAATCCAGTTTTATGGATATAGTAATGCATATACTGAAATTTCAGTAGTAGTGAAGATACACTTTAACGGTCACTGTTGTCCAGTTGTTTAGAGAGATGGAGTTAATTATTGTAATCCAGATTTAAGGATATAGTAATTGTAGTGACTGTAATCTCATCGGTAGTGAAGATACAGTGAGACAGTCACTGTTGTCGAGTTGTTATTGAAGATACAGTAATGAAATGGTAAGTTTGAAAGTTTTTAGAGGAAAGAAAAGAGAGAGTCGTTTAGGGAAGATATGAAATTTATCCTGGTGATAGGGGAGAGTGAATACTTTCCACGCATTCCTCACGTGTCGTAGAAGGCGACTAAAGGGGACGGGAGCAGGGGCTAGAAACCCTCCCCTCCTTGTATTTTAACTTTCTAAAAGGGGAAACAGCAGAAGGGGTCACGCAGGGAGTGCTCATCCCCCTCGAAGGCTCAGATTGTGGTGTCTAGATGTGTGTGAATGTAACCAAGATGAGAAAAAAGGATAGGTAGTAGGTTTGTGGAAGGGAACCTGGATGTTTTGGCTCTGAGTGAACGAAGGCAAAGGGTAAAGGGGAAGAGTGGTTTGGGAATGTCTTGGGAGTAAAGTCAGGGGTTAGAGAGAGAGAGGACAAGAGCAAGGGAAGGAATAGCACTGCTCCTGAAACAGGAATATTGGGAGTATGTGATAGAGTGTAAGAAAGTAAACTCTAGATTGATATGTGTAAAACTGAAAGTGGATGGAGAGAGATGGGTGATTATTGGTGCATATGCACCTGGGCATGAGAAAAAAGATCATGAGAGGCAAGTGTTTTGGGAGCAGATGAGTGAGTGTTAGTAGTTTTGATGCACGAGACCGGGTTATAGTGATGGCTGATTTGAATGCAAAGGTGAGTAATGTGACAGTTGAGGGAATAATTGGTGTACATGGTGTGTTGTAAATGGAAATGATGAAGAGCTTGTAGATTTATGTGCTGAAAAAGGAGAGGTGATTGGGAATTCCTGGTTTAAAAAGAGAGATATACATAAGTATACGTATGTAAGTAGGAGAGATGGCCAGAGAGCGTTATTGCATTATGTGTTAATTGATAGGCGCGCGAAAGAGAGACTTTTGGAGGTTAATTTGCTGAGAGGTGCAACTGGAGGGATGTCTGATCATTATCTTGTGGAGGCGAAGGTGAAGATATGTAGAGGTTTTCTGAAAAGAAGAGAGAATGTTGGGGTGAAGAGAGTGGTGAGAGTAAGTGAGCTTAGGAAGGAGACTTGTGTGAGGAAGTACCAGGAGAGACTGAGTAAAGAATGGAAAAAGGTGAGAACAAAGGCCGTAAGGAGAGTGGGGGAGGAATGTGATATATTTAGGGAAGCAGTGATGGCTTGCGCAAAAGATGCTTGCGGCATGAAAAGCGTGGGAGGTGGGCAGATTAGAAAAGGTAGTGAGTGGAGTGATGAAGTAAGATTATTAGTGAAAGAGAAGAGAGGCATTTGGACGATTTTTGCAGAGAAACAATGCAAATGAGTGGGAGATATATAAAAGAAAGAGGCAGGAGGTCAAGAGAAAGGTGTAAGGTCAAAAAGAAGACAAATAAGAGTTGGGGTGAGAGAGTATCATTAAATTTTCGGGAGGATAGAAAGATGTTTTGGAAGGAGGTAAATAAAGTGCGTAAGACAAGGGAACAAATGGGAACATCAGTGAAGGGGGCTAATGGGGAGGTGATAACAAGTAGTGGTGATATGAGAAGGAGATGGAGTAAGTATTTTGAAGGTTTGTTGAATGTGTTTGATGATAGAGTGGCAGATATAGGGTGTTTTGGTCGAGGTGGTGTGCAAAGTGAGAGGGTTAGGGAGAATGATTTGGTAAACAGAGAAGAGATAGTAAAAGCTTTGCGGTAGGTGAAAGCTGGCAAGGCAGCGGGTTTGGATGGTATTGCAGTGGAATTTATTAGAAAAGGAGGTGACATTATTGACTGGTTGGTAAGGTTATTTATTGTATGACAGACTCATGATGAGGTGCCTGAGGATTGACGGATTGCTTGCATAGTGCCATTGTACAAAGGCAAAGGGGATAAAGTGAGTGCTCAAATTACAGAGGTAAAAGTTTGTTGAATATTCCTAGTTAATTATATGGGAGGGTATTGATTTAGAGGGTGAAGGCATGTACAGAGCATCAGATTGGGAAAGAGTAGTGTGGTTTCCGAAGTGGTAGAGGATGTGTGGATCAGGTGTTTGCTTTGAAGACTGTGTGTGAGAAATACTTAGAAAAGGAAATGGATTTGTATGTAGCAGTTATGGATCTGGAGAAGGCATATGATAGAGTTGATAGATGTGCTCTGTGGAAGGTGTTTAGAATACATGTTGTGGGAGGCAAGTTGTTAGAAGGAGTGAAAAGTTATTATTGAGGATATAGGGCATGTGTACGAGTAAGAAGCGAGGAAAGTGGTTGGTTCTCAGTGAATGTTGGACAATATGTGTTTTTTTTTTTTTTTAATTAAATAATGAAAGGGTAGCTGGAGGATATATTTACAATCATTGAAAAAATGACACATCCATTTTAGCTGCCAGGTCATGGCATAGGGGATAACTAGAAGTTGCCAGGGCCTGACTGGGGTCTCACTGATCGGAAACCCGTGGACGTTTAACACAACATGGACAAGTGATCCTGCCGAGCCACTTGAGACAACGGGAGAAGACACGTCGGAAAGTGGAGCGAGGCGCCCTTCTGGCCTTAGTAGGACCACGGCAGCAGTCTCCTCCTGAGGTTTCTCCGGAAATCCCAAGGTTAAGGCTGGAGACAGGGGTGGTGGTCACTGTGGTAGGGGACGGGGTGGTGGAAATAGTACCTCGGGACAGGATTATTGGGAATTGCAAGCGAGAGGGTGGTGGGAATAGATCCATGAGACGGGGTGGTGGGAGTAGAGCCAAGAGACGGGGTGGTTGGAGAGCCAAGGGAAGGGGTAGTGGGAGGAGAGACTGGCGACTGATAGATGGGAGGAGAGCCTGGGTACGTGGTGGTGGGAGGATAACCAGGGGAGTGGGTGATGGGAGAATTTCCCGGGGAAGGGGTGGTGGAAGTTGGCGAGAACGGAGTAGTGGGAGTAGAGTCAAGGGACGGGGTACTGGGAGAATTTCCACGGAACGGGGTAGTGGGAGAAGTTCCTGGGAAGGGATTGCTGGAGGAAGTTCCTCGTGATGGGGTGGTGGGAGTACTTCCTGTGGAGGGGATGATGGGACTATTTCCTCTGGAGGGGATGGTGTGGGAACTTCCTCGTGATGGGGTGGTGGGAGTACTTCCTGTGGAGGGGGTGATGGGACTACTTCCTCTGGAGGGGATGGTGTGGGAACTTCCTCGTGATGGGGTGGTGGGAGTACTTCCTGTGGAGGGGATGATGGGACTACTTCCTCTGGAGGGGATGGTGGGAGAACTTCCTCTGGATGGGGTGGTGGGAGTACTTCCTGTGGAGGGGATGATGGGACTACTTCCTCTGGATGGGATGGTGGGAGAACTTCCTCTGGATGGGGTGGTGGGAGATGGTCCATAGGAGGTGGTGGTGGGAATGGTACCTGGAGAGGGGATGGTGGGCATGGTACCATATCAGGGTGTGGTGGGAATGGTACCATGTCAGGGTGTGGTGGGAATGGTACCATATCAGGGTGTGGTGGGAATGGAACCATATCAGGGTGTGGTGGGAATGGTACTATGAGAGGGTGTTGCTGGAATGGTACCATATCAGGGTGTTGTGGGAATGGTACCATATCCGGGTGTGGTGGGAATGGTACCATATCAGGGTGTGGTGGGAATGGTACTATGAGAGGGTGTTGCTGGAATGGTACCATATCAGGGTGTGGTGGGAATGGTACCATATCAGGGTGTGGTGGGAATGGTACTATGAGAGGGTGTTGCTGGAATGGTACCATATCAGGGTGTGGTGGGAATGGTACCATATCAGGGTGTGGTGGGAATGGTACTATGAGAGGGTGTTGCTGGAATGGTACCATATCAGGGTGTTGTGGGAATGGTACCATATCAGGGTGTTGTGGGAATGGTACCAT
The DNA here is from genome assembly GCF_036320965.1 of Panulirus ornatus. Taxonomy (NCBI): domain Eukaryota; kingdom Metazoa; phylum Arthropoda; class Malacostraca; order Decapoda; family Palinuridae; genus Panulirus; species Panulirus ornatus. The sequence continues at coordinate 35,987,485 of NC_092241.1, read as the reverse complement.
ATCAGGGTGTGGTGGGAATGGTACTATGAGAGGGTGTTGCTGGAATGGTACCATATCAGGGTGTTGTGGGAATGGTACCATATCAGGGTGTGGGAATGGTACCATATCAGGGTGTTGTGGGAATGGTACCATATCAGGGTGTGGTGGGAATGGTACTATGAGAGGGTGTTGCTGGAATGGTACCATATCAGGGTGTTGTGGGAATGGTACCATATCAGGGTGTGGGAATGGTACCATATCAGGGTTTTGTGGGAATGGTACCATATCAGGGTGTGGTGGGAATGGTACTATGAGAGGGTGTTGCTGGATTGGTACCATATCAGGGTGTTGTGGGAATGGTACCATATCAGGGTGTGGGAATGGTACCATCTGAGGTTGTGGTGGGAATGGTGCCATATCAGGATGTGGTGGGAATGGTTCCATGAGAGGAGGTGGTGGGAATGGTGTGATGTAAGGGGGTTGTGAGTGGAATTGCTGTAGAACCTCGAAGTTCACGACTGGAGTTTCCTCTGGAACCTCCTGGGTAACAACAGATGGAGTTTCTTGTGGAACCTCCAGGGTGGTGACTGTAGTGTGTTCTACTACTTTATCCTGGGTACAAATGGAATCAACCTCTTTCTGGCGGTGGCGTCTTCGTACTCTGGGAATTCTTTGGGGCTTGGGTTCCAACAGTTCCCAGAACCTGGGCCTTTCAACATAACCGATTGTGTCATCCATCACTATTGATAATCTCTTTTTAATCCTGTACGAGAGGAAAGGAACTCATTACAAAGTATATCCTGGATACTTTCAGAAATATAGTTATGTTCAGCTTTCACATGATAGTGAAGTTATATGTTTGATAGTGAAGATATAATCAGAAAGTTATTTGACTCCAGTATTAAGGCTATATAAATGCTGTTACTGTAATCTCATTGATAGTGAAGATACAGTATAAGGGTCACTGTTGTCCATGTGTTAGTGAAGATACATCGAGAAAGTTATTCCAATCCAGTCTTATGGACGTAAGCAATGCATTTACTGTAATTTCAGTAGTAGTGAAGATACAGTATGAGGGTCACTGTTGTCCAGTTGTTTATGAAAATACAGTAGGTTCTTGTAATCCAGTTTTAAGGATATAGTTATAAAGTTACTGTAATCCTAGTGATAGTGAAGATACAGTGGAGCGGTCACTTTTGTCCAATTGTTAGTGAAGATACAGTAAGGAAGATATTGTAATCCATTTTTAAGGATATAGTAATGCAGTTACTGTAACCTCACTGGTAGTGAAGATACAGTGGAGCGGTCACCTTTGTCCAATTGTTAGTGAAGATACAGTAAGGAAGAGATTGAAATTCATTTTTAAGGATATAGTAATGCAGTTACTGTAACCTCACTGGTAGTGAAGATACAGTGGAGCGGTCACCTTTGTCCAATTGTTAGTGAAGATACAGTAAGGAAGATATTGTAATCCATTTTTAAGTATATAGTAATGCAGTTACTGTAACCTCACTGGTAGTGAAGATACAGTGGTATGGTTACTGTAGTCCAGCTCACCATGAAGATATATTAAGGAAGTTATTCTAATCCAGTTTTATGGATATAGTAATGCATATACAGAAATTTCAGTAGTAGTGAAGATACACTTTAACGGTCACTGTTGTCCAGTTGTTTAGAGAGATGGAGTTAATTATTGTAATCCAGATTTAAGGATATAGTAATTGTAGTGACTGTAATCTCATCGGTAGTGAAGATACAGTGGGACAGTCACTGTTGTCGAGTTGTTATTGAAGATACAGTAATGAAGTGGAATGTTTGAAAGTTTTTAGAGGAAAGAAAATAGAGAGTCGTTTAGGGAAGATATGAAATTTATTTAGAATTAGGAAAAAAATGGAAAGTCGTGGATGTAATATTTGCAATAGAAATGTGAGAAGTGAGGAAGGTAGTTGCTGGATCATAAGGTGGAAGTGAAATGAAGATGGAAAGAGTATTTTGAAGAACAGATGAATATGGGATAAGGCATATATATATATATATATATATATATATATATATATATATATATATATATATATATATATATATATAAATATATATATATATATATATATATATATATATATATATATATATATATATATATATATATATATATATATATATATGCGTGTGTGTGTGTGTGTGTGTGTGTATATGTATGATTGAATGGCCCATTCTTAGTCTGTTTCCTGGCGCTTCCTCGCTGACGTGGGTAACAGCGATTAAATATAAGAGATTGAAATTAGATAATGATAATGATAATGATGTAATGATACTAATGATGATAATGATATTGATAATAATTATTGATATCATTATTATTATTACTATTATTATTATTATTATGTTAATGAATTATCATTATTACTACTACAACTATCACTCTCATCATTATGATATATATATATATATATATATATATATATATATATATATATATATATATATATATATATATATATATATATATATATATATTATATATATCCCTGGGGATAGGGGAGAGAGAATACTTCCCACGCATTCCTCACGTGTCGTAGAAGTCGACTAAAGGGGACGGGAGCAGGGGCTAGAAACCCTTCCCTCCTTTTATTTTAACTTTCTAAAAGGGGAAACAGCAGAAGGGGTCACGCAGGGAGTGCTCATCCCCCTCGAAGGCTCAGATTGGGGTGTCTAGATGTGTGTGAATGTAACCAAGATTAGAAAAAAGGAGAGATAGGTAGTATGTTTGTGGAAAGGAACCTGGATGTTTTGGCTCTGAGTGAAACGAAGGCAAAGGGTAAAGGGGAAGAGTGGTTTGGGAATGTCTTGGGAGTAAAGTCAGCGGTTAGTGAGAGAGAGGGCAAGAGCAAGGGAAGGAGTAGCACTGCTCCTGAAACAGGAATATTGGGAGTATGTGATAGAGTGTAAGAAAGTAAACTCTAGATTGATATGGGTAAAACTGAAAGTGGATGGAGAGAGATGGGTGATTATTGGTGCATATGCACCTGTTCATGAGAAAAAAGATCATGAGAGGCAAGTGTTTTGGGAGCAGATGAGTGAGTGTTAGTAGTTTTGATGCACGAGACCGGGTTATAGGAATGTGTGATTTGAATGCAAAGGTGAGTAATGTGACAGTTGAGGGAATAATTGGTGTACATGGGGTGTTGTAAATGGAAATGATGAAGAGATTATAGATTTATGTGCTGAAAAAGGAGAGGTGATTGGGAATTCCTGGTTTAAAAAGAGAGATATACATAAGTATACGTATGTAAGTAGGAGAGATGGCCGGAGAGCGTTATTGGATTATGTGTTAATTGATAGGCGCGCGAAAGAGAGACTTTTGGCGGTTGATTTGCTGAGAGGTGCAACTGGAGTGATGTCCGATCATTATCTTGTGGAGGCGAAGGTGAAGATATGTAGAGGTTTTCTGAAAAGAAGAGAGAATGTTGGGGTTAAGAGAGTGGTGAGAGTAAGTGAGTTTGGGAAGGAGACTTGTGTGAGGAAGTACCAGGAGAGACTGAGTAAAGAATGGAAAAAGGTGAGTACAAAGGCCGTAAGGAGAGTGGGGGAGGAATGTGATATATTTTGGGAAGCAGTGATGGCTTGCGCTAAAGATGCTTGTGGCATGAAAAGCGTGGGAGGTGGGCAGATTAGAAAAGGTAGTGAGTGGTGTGATGAAGTAAGATATTAGTGAAAGAGAAGAGAGAGGCATTTGGACGATTTTTGCAGGGAAACAATGCAAATGAGTGGATGTATAAAAGAAAGAGGCAGGAGGTCAAGAGAAAGGTGTAAGGTGAAAAAGAAGACAAATAAGAGTTGGGGTGAGAGAGTATCATTAAATTTTCGGGAGGATAAAAAGATGTTTTGGAATGAGGTAAATAAAGTGCGTAAGAGAAGGGAACAAATGGGAGCGGCAGTGAAGGGGGCTAATGGGGAGGTGATAACAAGTAGTGGTGATATGAGAAGGAGATGGAGTAAGTATTTTGAAGGTTTGTTGAATGTGTTTGATGATAGAGTGGCAGATGTAGGGTGTTTTGGTCGAGGTTGTGTGGAAAGTGAGAGGGTTAGGGAGAATGATTTGGTAAAGAGAGAAGAGATAGTAAAGGCTTTGCAGTAGATGAAAGCTAGCAAGGCAGCGGGTTTGGATGGTATTGCAGTGGAATTTATTAGAAAAGGAGGTGACATTATTGACTGGTTGGTAAGGTTATTTATTATATGAAAGACTCATGATGAGGTGCCTGAGGATTGACGGATTGCTTGCATATTGCCATTGTACAAAGGCAAAGGGGATAAAGTGAGTGCTCAAATTACAGAGGTAAAACTTTGTTGAATATTCCTGGGAAATTATATGGGAGGGTATTGATTGAGAGGGTGAAGGCATGTACAGAGCATCAGATTGGGAAAGAGTAGTGTGGTTTCAGAAGTGGTAGAGGATGTGTGGATCAGGTGTTTGCTTTGAAGACTGTGTGTGAGAAATACTTAGAAAAGGAAATGGATTTGTATGTAGCATTTATGGATCTGGAGAAGGCATATGATAGAGTTGATAGATGTGCTCTGTGGAAGGTGTTAAGAATATATGGTGTGGGAGGCAAGTTGTTAGAAGGAGTGAAAAGTTATTATTGAGGATATAAGGCATGTGTACGAGTAGGAAGCAAGGAAAGTGATTTGTTCTCAGTGAATGTTGGACAATATGTGTTTTTTTTTTTTTTTTAATTAAATAATGAAAGGGTAGCTGGAGGATATATTTACAATCATTGAAGAAATGACACATCCATTTTAGCTGCCAGGTCATGGCATAGGGGATAACTAAAAGTTGCCAGGGCTTGACTGGGGTCTCACTGATCGGAAACCCGTGGACGTTTAACACAGCATGGACAGGTGATCCTGCCGAGCCACTTGAGACAACGGGAGAAGACACGTCGGAAAGTGGAGCGAGGCGCCCTTCTGGCCTTAGTAGGACCACGGCAGCAGTCTCCTCCTGAGGTTTCTCCGGAAATCCCAAGGTTAAGGCGGGAGACAGGGGTGGTGGTCACTGTGGTAGGGGACGGGGTGGTGGAAATAGTACCTCGGGACAGGATTATTGGGAATTGCAAGCGAGAGGGTGGTGGGAATAGATCCATGAGACGGGGTGGTGGGAGTAGAGCCAAGAGACGGGGTGGTTGGAGAGCCAAGGGAAGGGGTAGTGGGAGGAGAGACTGGCGACTGATAGATGGGAGGAGAGCCTGGGTACGTGGTGGTGGGAGGATAACCAGGGGAGTGGGTGATGGGAGAATTTCCCGGGGAAGGGGTGGTGGAAGTTGGCGAGAACGGAGTAGTGGGAGTAGAGTCAAGGGACGGGGTACTGGGAGAATTTCCACGTAACGGGGTAGTGGGAGAAGTTCCTGGGAAGGGATTGCTGGAGGAAGTTCCTCGTGATGGGGTGGTGGGAGTACTTCCTGTGGAGGGGATGATGGGACTATTTCCTCTGGAGGGGATGGTGTGGGAACTTCCTCGTGATGGGGTGGTGGGAGTACTTCCTGTGGAGGGGGTGATGGGACTACTTCCTCTGGAGGGGATGGTGTGGGAACTTCCTCGTGATGGGGTGGTGGGAGTACTTCCTGTGGAGGGGATGATGGGACTACTTCCTCTGGAGGGGATGGTGTGGGAACTTCCTCGTGATGGGGTGGTGGGAGTACTTCCTGTGGAGGGGATGATGGGACTATTTCCTCTGGAGGGGATGGTGTGGGAACTTCCTCGTGATGGGGTGGTGGGAGTACTTCCTGTGGAGGGGATGATGGGACTACTTCCTCTGGAGGGGATGGTGGGAGAACTTCCTCTGGATGGGGTGGTGGGAGATGGTCCATAGGAGGTGGTGGTGGGAATGGTACCATATCAAGGTGTGGTGGGAATGGTACCATATCAGGGTGTGGTGGGAATGGTACCATGTCAGGGTGTGGTGGGAATGGTACCATATCAGGGTGTGGTGGGAATGGTACCATATCAGGGTGTGGTGGGAATGGTACTATGAGAGGGTGTTGCTGGAATGGTACCATATCAGGGTGTTGTGGGAATGGTACCATATCCGGGTGTGGTGGGAATGGTACCATATCAGGGTGTGGTGGGAATGGTACTATGAGAGGGTGTTGCTGGAATGGTACCATATCAGGGTGTGGTGGGAATGGTACCATATCAGGGTGTGGTGGGAATGGTACTATGAGAGGGTGTTGCTGGAATGGTACCATATCAGGGTGTGGTGGGAATGGTACCATATCAGGGTGTGGTGGGAATGGTACTATGAGAGGGTGTTGCTGGAATGGTACCATATCAGGGTGTTGTGGGAATGGTACCATATCAGGGTGTTGTGGGAATGGTACCATATCAGGGTGTGGTGGGAATGGTACTATGAGAGGGTGTTGCTGGAATGGTTCCATATCAGGGTGTTGTGGGAATGGTACCATATCAGGGTGTGGGAATGGTGCCATATCAGGGTGTTGTGGGAATGGTACCATATCAGGGTGTGGTGGGAATGGTACTATGAGAGGGTGTTGCTGGAATGGTACCATATCAGGGTGTTGTGGGAATGGTACCATATCAGGGTGTGGGAATGGTACCATATCAGGGTTTTGTGGGAATGGTACCATATCAGGGTGTGGTGGGAATGGTACTATGAGAGGGTGTTGCTGGATTGGTACCATATCAGGGTGTTGTGGGAATGGTACCATATCAGGGTGTGGGAATGGTACCATCTGAGGTTGTTGTGGGAATGGTGCCATATCAGGATGTGGTGGGAATGGTTCCATGAGAGGAGGTGGTGGGAATGGTGTGATGTAAGGGGGTTGTGAGTGGAATTGCTGTAGAACCTCGAAGTTCACGACTGGAGTTTCTTCTGGAACCTCCTGGGTAACAACAGATGGAGTTTCTTGTGGAACCTCCAGGGTCGTGACTGTAGTGTGTTCTACTACTTTATCCTGGGTACAAATGGAATCAACTTCTTTCTGGCGGTGGCGTCTTCGTACTCTGGGAATTCTTTGGGGCTTGGGTTCCAACAGTTCCCAGAACCTGGGCCTTTCAACATAACCGATTGTGTCATCCATCACTATTGATAATCTCTTTTTAATCCTGTACGAGAGGAAAGGAACTCATTACAAAGTATATCCTGGATACTTTCAGAAATATAGTTATGTTCAGCTTTCACATGATAGTGAAGTTATATGTTTGATAGTGAAGATATAATCGGAAAGTTATTTGACTCCAGTATTAAGGATATATAAATGCTGTTACTGTAATCTCAGTGATAGTGAAGATACAGTATAAGGGTCACTGTTGTCCATTTGTTAGTGAAGATACATTGAGAAAGTTATTCCAATCCAGTCTTATGGACGTAAGCAATGCATTTACTGTAATTTCAGTAGTAGTGAAGATACAGTATGAGGGTCACTGTTGTCCAGTTGTTTATGAAAATACAGTAGGTTCTTGTAATCCAGTTTTAAGGATATAGTTATAAAGTTACTGTAATCCTAGTGATAGTGAAGATACAGTGGAGCGGTCACTTTTGTCCAATTGTTAGTGAAGATGCTGTAAGGAAGATATTGTAATCCATTTTTAAGGATATAGTAATGCAGTTACTGTAACCTCACTGGTAGTGAAGATACAGTGGAGCGGTCACTTTTGTCCAATTTTTAGTGAAGATAGTGTAAGGAAGATATTGTAATCCATTTTTAAGGATATAGTAATGCAGTTACTGTAACCTCACTGGTAGTGAAGATACAGTGGAGCGGTCACCTTTGTCCAATTGTTAGTGAAGATACTGTAAGGAAGATATTGTAATCTATTTTTATTTTAAGGATATAGTAATGCAGTTACTGTAACCTCACTGGTAGTGAAGATACAGTGGAGCGGTCACTTTTGTCCAATTGTTAGTGAAGATACTGTAAGGAAGATATTGTAATCCATTTTTAAGGATATAGTAATGCAGTTACTGTAACCTCACTGGTAGTGAAGATACGGTGGTATGGTTACTGTATTCCAGCTGATCATGAAGATATATTAAGGAAGTTATTCTAATCCAGTTTTATGGATATAGTAATGCATATACTGAAATTTCAGTAGTAGTGAAGATACACTTTAACGGTCACTGTTGTCCAGTTGTTTAGAGAGATGGAGTTAATTATTGTAATCCAGATTTAAGGATATAGTAATTGTAGTGACTGTAATCTCATCGGTAGTGAAGATACAGTGAGACAGTCACTGTTGTCGAGTTGTTATTGAAGATACAGTAATGAAATGGTAAGTTTGAAAGTTTTTAGAGGAAAGAAAAGAGAGAGTCGTTTAGGGAAGATATGAAATTTATTTGGAATTATTATTATTATTATTATTATTATGTCAATGAATTATTATTGCTTCTACAACTACCACTCTCATCGTTATGATATATATATATATATATATATATATATATATATATATATATATATATATATATATATATATATATATTATCCCAGGGGATAGGGGATTAAGAATACTTCCCACGTATTCCCTGCGTGTCGTTGAAGGCGACTAAAAGGGGAGGGAGCGGGGGGCTGGAAATCCTCCCCTCTCGTTTTTTTTTTTTTTTTTAATTTTCCAAAAGAAGAAACTGAGGGGGCCAGGTGAGGATATTCTAAAAAAGGCCCAGTCCTCTGTTGTAAACGCTACCTTGCTAACGCGGGAAATGGCGAATAGTTTAAAAAAAAAGAAATATATATATATATATATATATATATATATATATATATATATATATATATATATATATATATACATATATATATATATATATATATATATATATATATATAGAGAGAGAGAGAGAGAGAGAGAGAGAGAGAGAGAGAGAGAGAGACCTGTGCTGGTCATACGCAGTAGCGAGCGCATCATATGATATATTTATGAATTCTAATCATTTGTTTTCAGAATATTGGGTTTCATCTTTTGAAATGGATTCACCTGAAACCCTAATGATGTTTCGTTAAAATTTCCAAGTAACATGCTTTTTGTCCTCATTAGAGATATGAAAAACCCTTAATGGACACTCTTTTCATCAGACACATTTTCGTAAACACAGTTTGGTATAGAGTTAAGTGCACAAAGAGCATTGAAGTACTCAAAAAGCATTTGGCTACATCAGATATAATTGCCTCTCTGGCCGACCACTGGAGAAAGCATTTATAGCGGGAAATGTTGAGCACTGTCGCCTGTCTTCGTCCACTGAAGAGATGCCATCATGAGGGTGAAATGTCGAGAAGTATTGCACTGTAGCCGGTGAGGCTATTTGGAGCGCTGGTCACTCATCCTTGCGAGACTAATCTTTATCTCTAACCCTCTCACCCGCATCTTGGGATCAGGGATTAGGGTGACCGAGTTAAATTCATCCTTGATTATACAGAATGAATTGATTTCATTTGTCGCCAGATTCACTCTCAGTGCACCGGATATTATTCTCCGGAACGTAAAGGTGATTTTTTTTTTTCTTTTAGATTCATTCACATGCGCACATTGCATGTTGCGACACATGCATATTACTAACGTCCCCTTGAGACGGTTTGCAACTTCCTTGGGACTCAATTGTAAGCGAGTTGCCTTTCCCTTCTTGACCCACGTTGTGTGGGCATTGGGACCTAAAGGTAAGTAAGTAGCTTAGGAAAGCCAGCTTTCTGCTCATCGGTGATTTTGGGGAACACTGGCCTCATACCTGCATATCGTGCGCCAGGGGAGATAAAGCAATGATGTTAAACCATGAAGGTATTCTGAGGAGTTTGGTTGTGGGTGTTTGGCTCTGGTGACAGGTGCTTTATAGATGACAGGTAGAGACTGAAGGAGGCGTGCAAACGTACGTACTCATGGCTCTCTTTGTTCGTGACTCTCGTTCGTTTTGGCGGAAAAGATCATCAGGTGTGTCCATATATATATATATATATATATATATATATATATATATATATATATATATATATATGAGGTGAAGGGAACAAGGAGAAGCGGGAGACCAAATTGGAGGTGGAAGGAGGAGTGAAAAAGATTTTGAGCGATTGGGGACTGAACATCCTGGAGAGTGAAAGGCTTGCAAGAAATAGAGTGAATTGGTTCGATGTAGTGTACCCGGGTCTACCTGCTGTCAGTGGACTGAACCAGGGCGTCTGGGATAAACCATGGAAAGGTCTGTGGGGCGTAGATGTGGATAGGGAGATGTGGTTTCGGTGCATTACACATGACAGGTTGAGACTGAGTGTGAACGAATGTGGCCTTTTTTGTCTGTTTTCCTGGCGCTACCTCGCTGACGCGAGAAACAGCGAGTATTATAATAATGATAATAATAATAATAATAATAATAATAATAATGATAATAATGATAATTATAATGATAATGTGAGCCGGTAGATATCATTATATAAGAATCAAATTATTCGTTACTCGAGCGAGAGACAGATCAGAAGAAAGGCAAAAGAATAATTGGTCTTATCAAGAAGAACTGAGCGAAATAACCTGTTGACCAGTGGCATTTTAACGCTCAATAAAATCAGTTGTGGCAGGACGAAGATTCGTCAGTATTGCGAAAGGAGCTCAAAGTGACTTTCTACTGGCAGATCTGCGTAGGATTTGACAAAGGCACCCTGTTGGTGTCACTGGATTCGAAATATATCTTGAGTTGTTAAGACGAAGTATGATGCTATTATTTTAAAAAATTCTAAATCATCAGGAAAGGTCTCACATTATCAGTTTATTTTTTTTTTTTTTTACGAATAAATAGCATTTTAAATCCAACCACTGTATCAACACGTTCATCGAAGAAAAATCGATTCGGTGAAGAGTTTTGATCATTGACTGATACGTCACTAGCATGCTGCAGCCACCTGACATGTTAATTTAAATTAATGACAATTTGAGGTACGATAAATATATCACGTATCACAGATACTCTCATTTTCACTTCTCCACCTCACTTCCCGTGCAGTTCGTCCAGCGCACCATTCCACTCTTCCCCTACCATTTGAAGCGTCTCTTCCTTCTTCTCAACCAACCCATCTTCTGTGTCACCCTCTTTTCCTTCCTATTTTTTTTTTCTTCTGTCAAGTTTACTTCTCTCTGTCGTCCCCTCTCCTCTTTGTGAATACTGGAATTAACACTATCGGCAATAATCCACATTGTCACATGATCATAAAACTTCATAATGGTCTCATTAGTCCATTCATGGAGCTTAATAACAATCCCACTAATGCAGTTGTATAACTTACAAACGATTCCATTGATTGAGTCATTATGCTTTATAATGAGTCCACGTAAACACCTATATAACTCGAAAAAATTATTCCACTGATGTTATCATTAAACTTGCGAATGACCCCCCTCACTTATACAATGGTCAGCTTAATAGCAATCCCGTTTTTGGTAGTGACGATCCTAATCATACTGTCATAAAGTTTACAAACGACTCCATTCAAACAGTCTTCCAGCTTGATGAACAACACCCTGCTAATGCCATCAATGACCACGACAACCATTGTGTTGATACGATCATTTTAAACCCTACTGATGTTCCTGTCTTAAAGAAAACGCTTTATACATTCATAAAAGCTCAGCAGTGACCTCATTAAAACAATGATTAGGCTTCACAACCACCTCAGTGATACACTCACAAAGCATGATAACTTCCACACTGATTCCAAGCACCAGTATGATGTTATTCTTGTTCCTATTAGCTTCTAAATGAAGCCTGTCCATGTATATAATCTAAGCAAAATTTATGTATTGAAATTTTAAGCATCAGTCTGCATTACATGAATATATTATACAGGAAACCCTCTCACGCCCGACCCAAACAATTTATGTTAGATAAGTTTATTTATTATTTTTGTATTACCAATGTATTATTCCATCCAACAACTTGGGCTTTATTTAATTTTTTCTTTCTTTTTTTTTTTGTCATTTTTGGCGCATGACCGTTGCTAACATCTTTGGGTCCGAAGGAATTCCGTTGCTAAAGAAGATTGATGGAATTATATAACCTTCACATTTATAGCATTATGTAGATAAGGGATGCGCCACAATTTCTCTGGCACACATATGGTCCACTGTGGCACATATGTGGTCCACTGTGGCCCTGACGAAGCAACAGTGATGCAATCTTAACAGCGTCAGTGCACATGACGGGCCCACTGAGGCGCCAACTCAGTGCCAGCGACTGAATCTGGTCTTTTTTAAGGAGAGGAAGTATATTGTCAGGGAATGTGTTTGAAGTCCTGACACAGATATTATTATTATTATTATTATTATTATTATTATTATTATTATTATTATTATTATTATTATTACTATTATTATCGTTATTATTATTATCATTATTATTACTATTATTATTATTATTATTATTATTATTATTATTATTATTATCATTATTATTATTATTATCATTATTATTATTATTATTATTATTATTATTATTATTATTATTATTATTATTTTCATCATTATTATTACTATTATTATTATTATTATTATTATTATTATTATTATTATTATTATTATTATTTGTAAAATTAGGTTTAGCGGCACCACAGAGCTAACTTACTGATATGGGTGAAGAGCATATCACGACTACTACTTAGTAGAGGTTATCTTGACCAGGGGAGCGAGATCTGTTGCCTGATTTTTTTTTTCTCTTACGAAAAGTGATTGAAGGTCTATGATGATTGGTAAAATTCTATGTAAAAAAAAATCAGAAAACCCCGGGTAGATCAACAGGACCTATGAAAATCTCACTTCACCTGATGTAGGGACCGATATTTGCCTTAAGATTTGGTATCATTCTCGAAATATACCAGAAATAATGTCATCTTCTTCCTCCTGTCATATTATTTCCGTGCAGGTGTAGGAAGTAAACACATCCAGCGAAGACTAAAACACACTTAGCGAACAAACTTCCCGGCAACTGAATGAAAATTGCATCATCATGTTCACATTTTTTTTTTTTTTTATGAGCATCGCAGATATCATAAAGTTTCGTTGATAGGTTTTTCACAGTTGCTCTTCGTATACATAGAAGTGTTATCCTTATTTTTATCCGGCGTTTTCCCAACATTTATTATCTGTTATCATATCATGGGAATCACTGCCTCCAAACTAGTTCCCCAAGTCTAATAATGGTCATCTAACTGTAAGTTCACTCATATGCATCTCCTTGTTATTTCTATGGTGCCCCTACACTAGATAGAGATATTATTATTAATATTATTATTATTATTATTATTATTATTATTATTATTATTATCGCTATTATTATTATTATTATTATTATTATTATTATTATTATTATTATTATCATTATTATTAATACACATATATATGTCATAATACTGTGGGGAGGTGACCATTGGAACGGTATGAGTGTATGCTTGCTTCCTGTAGGCGTAGATAAACAATTACAGATGAATATGTACACATTCACATTTTACAAAGACAAACACGAAAAACAAAAAAGTAACTATATTCTGGCTCAGCCACTGAAGACAGGTTACAAGTATATCTTCAATTTTGATAATGATTCCAACTTCCCCAAAAAAACAGAAACAAACGAGCAATATGATTAGATGCTGTCTTTCTGTACCTAAAGAAATTTAATGTTTTTTCGTAAGCCAGCAGTTTACCTTGAAATTTAACATTAAAAGGAAGATGGAAAAGTATACGTTTACTTTTTTACATTTACTTATTAATGTCTCCATCATTCTTGTCTCCCACCCAGAAATGACATCATCCTGTATCATCCGTGGAAAGTGTTCATGTTCTACCTTTATACAGAGTTCGATCCTCTTTCTATCAGTCATATGAAGCTACCATTACGGATATATATATATATATATATATATATATATATATATATATATATATATATATATATATTTTTTTTTTTTTTTTTTTCTTTAAACTATTCGCCATTTCCCGCGTTAGCGAGGTAGCGTTAAGAACAGAGGAATGGGCCTTTGAGGGAATATCCTTACCTGGCCCCGTTCTCTGTTCCTTTTGGAAAATAAAAAAAAAATAATGAGAAGGGAGGATTTCCAGCCCCCGCTCCCTCCCCTTTTAGTCGCCTTCTACGACACGCAGGGAATACGTGGGAAGTATTCTTTCTCCCCTATCCCCAGGGATAATATATATATATATATATATATATATATATATATATATATATATATATATATATATATGTATAAAGAGTGAGTGCTCAAATTACAGAGGTATAAGTTTGTTGAGTATTCCTGGCAAATTATATGGGAGGGTATTGATTGAGAGGGTGAAGGCATGTACAGAGCATCAGATTGGGGAAGAGCAGTGTGGTTTCAGAAGTGGTAGAGGATGTGTGGATCAGGTGTTTGCTTTGAAGAATGTATGTGAGAAATACTTAGAAAAGCAAATGGATTTGTATGTAGCATTTATGGATCTGGAGAAGGCATATGATAGAGTTGATAGAGATGCTCTGTGGAAGGTATTAAGAATATATGGTGTGGGAGGCAAGTTGTTAGAAGCAGTGAAAAGTTTTTATCGAGGATGTAAGGCATGTGTACGTGTAGGAAGAGAGGAAAGTGATTGGTTCTCAGTGAATGTAGGTTTGCGGCAGGGGTGTGTGATGTCTCCATGGTTGTTTAATTTGTTTATGGATGGGGTTGTTAGGGAGGTAAATGCAAGAGTCTTGGAAAGAGGGGCAAGTATGAAGTCTGTTGGGGATGAGAGAGCTTGGGAAGTGAGTCAGTTGTTGTTCGCTGATGATACAGCGCTGGTGGCTGATTCATGTGAGAAACTGCAGAAGCTGGTGACTGAGTTTGGTAAAGTGTGTGAAAGAAGAAAGTTAAGAGTAAATGTGAATAAGAGCAAGGTTATTAGGTACAGTAGGGTTGAGGGTCAAGTCAATTGGGAGGTGAGTTTGAATGGTGAAAAACTGGAGGAAGTGAAGTGTTTTAGATATCTGGGAGTGGATCTGTCAGCGGATGGAACCATGGAAGCGGAAGTGGATCATAGGGTGGGGGAGGGGGCGAAAATTTTGGGAGCCTTGAAGAATGTGTGGAAGTCGAGAACATTATCCCGGAAAGCAAAAATGGGTATGTTTGAAGGAATAGTAGTTCCAACAATGTTGTATGGTTGCGAGGCGTGGCTGTGGATAGAGTTGTGCGCAGGAGGATGGGTGTGCTGGAAATGAGATGTTTGAGGACAGTGTGTGGTGTGAGGTGGTTTGATCGAGTAAGTAACGTAAGGGTAAGAGAGATGTGTGGAAATAAAAAGAGCGTGGTTGAGAGAGCAGAAGAGGGTGTTTTGAAATGGTTTGGGCACATGGAGAGAATGAGTGAGGAAAGATTGACCAAGAGGATATATGTGTCGGAGGTGGAGGGAACGAGGAGAAGAGGGAGACCAAATTGGAGGTGGAAAGATGGAGTGAAGAGGATTTTGTGTGATCGGGGCCTGAACATGCAGGAGGGTGAAAGGAGGGCAAGGAATAGAGTGAATTGGAGCGATGTGGTATACAGGGGTTGACGTGCTGTCAGTGGATTGAATCAAGGCATGTGTATGGGGGTGGGTTGGGCCATTTCTTTCGTCTGTTTCCTTGCGCTACCTCGCAAACGCGGGAGACAGCGACAAAGCAAAAAAAAAAAAAAAAAAAAAAAAAAATATATATATATATATATATATATATATATATATATATATATATATATATATATATATATATATTTATATATACATTTTAATGATAAACATTCAGAAACACTAGACTCAAAATTACACACCTAATAAAAATAACCACAACGTTCTGGCTCACTCTGAGCCATTATTAAGTGAAGATGAAGACTACAGGCGGAGAAAATAATCCATGACGAAGAGCAGGTCTCCATTGTTTATTGAGTACACTGAACAGACTCCGTTGTCCTTCGTAGCGCTACGCTCGGCTGGGTTATGTGGTGGTGGTGGTTCAACCGATATTCCCACGTTGATAGGTGCGTCAACCGATATTCCCACGTTGATAGGTGCGTCAACCGATATTCCCGTGTTGATAGGTGCGTCAACCGATATTCGCGCGTTGATAGGTGCGTCAGCCGATATTCCCGCGTTGAAAGGTGCGTCAACCGATATCCGCTTGTTGATAGGAGCGTCAACCGATATTCCCGCGTTGATAGGTGCGTCAACCGATATTCCCGCGTTGATAGGTGCGTCAACCGATATCCGCTTGTTGATAGGTGAGTCAACCGATATTCACGCGTTGATAGGTGCGTCATCCGATATTCACGCGTTGATAGGTGAGTCAACCGATATTTACGCGTTGATAGGTGCGTCAACCGATATTCCCGTGTTGATTGGTGCGTCAACCGATAGCAGTGTTCCATTATGTATTTAATGGTAAACATTAAATGATATAGTTACTCTGGCTGAACTGCACAGTAGTAACGTGTTGGCATACATTATATATTTAATGGTGAATATTGTATTACAAAGTGACATGATTGGTCTGCAATAATCCTGCGTTGACATATATTATGTATTTAATAATGAACATTAAGTGATGAATATTTTCACATTAGTCGCGTTACAGCAATATAATAGTTCACATCCACATAACTATAGATAAACTGAGTCATTTGCTTGTTTCGCTGTGCTCTTGTGCATGGACTGTGTATGACATTCGCAGTGGCAGGTATTGAACAAGACTTGTTGTATCTGTACAACACAGGTTGGTACAAGGTGACTGTGGTGATGCACGTTGGTCAGACGATCGCCCCTCTGACCCTTGAGGAAGTATATGGAGTGACCGTGGTCAGCTGGGTGGGTCACAACACCTGTGGTCAGCTGGGTGGGTCACAACACCTGTGGTCAGCTGGGTGGGTCACAACACCTGTGGTCAGCTGGGTGGGTCACAACACCTGTGGTCAGCTGGTTGGGTCACAACATCTGTGGTCAGCTGGTTGGGTCACAACACCTGTGGTCAGCTGGTTGGGCCACAACTCCTGTGGTCAGCTGGGTGGATCACAACTCCTGTGGTCAGCTGGTTGGGTCACAACACCTGTGGTCAGCTGGTTGGGTCACAACACCTGTGGTCAGCTGGTTGGGTCACAACACCTGTGGTCAGCTGGGTGGATCACAACTCCTGTGGTCAGCTGGTTGGGTCACAACACCTGTGGTCAGCTGGTTAGGTCACAACACCTGTGGTCAGCTGGTGGATCACAACTCCTGTGGTCAGCTGGTTGGGTCACAACATCTGTGGTCAGCTGGTTGGGTCACAACACCTGTGGTCAGCTGGTTGGGTCACAACTCCTGTGGTCAGCTGGGTGGATCACAACTCCTGTGGTCAGCTGGTTGGGTCACAACATCTGTGGTCAGCTGGTTGGGTCACAACACCTGTGGTCAGCTGGTTGGGTCACAACACCTGTGGTCAGCTGGGTGGGTCACAACACCTGTGGTCAGCTGGTTGGGTCACAACATCTGTGGTCAGCTGGTTGGGTCACAACACCTGTGGTCAGCTGGTTGGGTCACAACACCTGTGGTCAGCTGGTTGGGTCACAACACCTGTGGTCAGCTGGGTGGGTCACAACACCTGTGGTCAGCTGGTTGGGTCACAACACCTGTGGTCAGCTGGTTGGGTCACAACACCTGTGGTCAGCTGGGTGGGTCACAACACCTGTGGTCAGCTGGTTGGGTGACAACATCTGTGGTCAGCTGGTTGGGCCACAACTCCTGTGGTCAGCTGGTTGGGTCACAACACCTGTGGTCAGCTGGTTGGGTCACAACACCTGTGGTCAGCTGGTTGGGTCACAACATCTGTGGTCAGCTGGTTGGATCACAACGCCTGTGGTCAGCTGGGTGGGTCACAACGCCTGTGGTCAGCTGGTTAGGTCACAACATCTGTGGTCAGCTGGTTGGGTCACAACACCTGTGGTCAGCTGGGTGGGTCACAACGCCTGTGGTCAGCTGGGTGGGTCACAGCTCCTGTGGTCAGCTGGGTGGGTCACAACATCTGTGGTCAGCTGGGTGGGTCACAACGCCTGTGGTCAGCTGGGTGGGTCACAACACCTGTGGTCAGCTGGGTGGGTCACAACACCTGTGGTCAGCTGGGTGGGTCACAACACCTGTGGTCAGCTGGGTGGGTCACAACACCTGTGGTCAGCTGGGTGGGTCACAACGCCTGTGGCCATTTGGATGGGCCACAACACCTGTGGTCAGCTGGGTGGGTCACAGCTCCTGTGGTCAGCTGGGTGGGTCACAACATCTGTGGTCAGCTGGGTGGGTCACAACACCTGTGGTCAGCTGGGTGGGTCACAACTCCAATGGTCAGGGGCCGTGGGTCGTTGTTTGCACTAAGGTGACAGCATCTACCGGTTCACTGGTAAAGGAGTCTAATTTGTGTGTCTCTTTCACTGTCAGATTCATTGGAGGAAGACACTCGTGTGGGAAGATGGTAGGTCCAATCAGGCGTGATCCAAGTATCAGGTTAGAGAGAGAGAGAGAGAGAGAGAGAGAGAGAGAGAGAGAGAGAGAGAGAGAGAGAGGTCAAGTCGAAAATTGTGTGTATGTGTGTGTGTGTTTGTGTGTGTGTGCATGTGTGTGTGTGTGTGTGTGTGTGTGTGTGTGTGTGTGTGTGTGTGATATTCAGAACATTCATTTGCATTAAAAGAATAAAAACATCGAAAACTAATATATGTAACACAGGAAGCAGGAATCCAATACGCCTTTTTGCCACCTGTGATATCTCGCACAGTTTAGTACAGAGACGATAAAACTAATTCTTTTAAGCGAAAAATTTTAAGCTTCACAATCCAACGCCACATTTCCTTTTTTTTTTAGAACTTTATGATGAAATACGTTTTGAACATTACGTTAAGCATATTGCATGTAAAGGAAGTTAGAGCTCCGGAAGTACTACTACTACGTATGTCGAACAATAAACCATCATTTATAGTAGTACTGACAGGTGAAAATTATATTGATAGAATGTCCTTACACAGACGTAGTAACGCAGAACTCATACCATGTATTTGCTGTACTGAAAACATTTTCTCGTCTATATTATATATATATATATATATATATATATATATATATATATATATATATATATATATATATATATATGTATAAGATGTATATATCTACTTTTTGCGTTAAAGTATACATGCTGTACCAAGATGAAATGTACAACGGTGAAATGATGAATATTTGAAAAATCTGACAGTTATTAAAACGCGCATTTTAGGTCGAGTTCCGTGTATCTTGGGCATCAAATTTTACTGACATCGATGCTACAGAGATAGCAAGACTGTTATCATAACATTGTTAAACTGCAAATAATGAATATCAGAGAGGATTAGATTCCTCTGCTTCCATCCTGGTAACAATGGGGTACGTTTTCGGATAGCCTTTGTGTCTATATATATAAGCCATCATTGTTGTGCGTTCTCTAAATAGTGATTAAAGACTGGTTTATATTGTTGCTTCATATACTCATTAATGAATGCAATCAATAGTTCTCAGTCTGATATAAAGAGTAATTAAAGGGCAAACAAGGTCTTACTCTAATTACAAAAAAATGTTAGGTATTTGAGATTCGTATGTCCTTTTACGAAAACACATCTCTCTCACACTGATATAAAATGCAAGAAAAACGTTTACAAAGTCAACAGAATCAAAGACTGCTGACTTGATTCCGGTTATCACATACACGAGACGAAGCATCAAGGACAACCCAACCAGATAAGAGGAGAGAGGAAGGGCTTGTGTGATATCATAACCCAGTTGTATTTAGACATAAAAACAAAGAGTTATATGTTTAGAGAAGTTTCAGAGACTGCTGGTGTCGTACTCATATATCGTTTATTTTTAACATCAAGCATATTAATACGTGTTTTTCCTTTTACTTGCGTTAGTATTACTTTTAAATGACACCCGACATTATCCACTCGTTCATTGTTAATATTTTCTTTTTTAAATTCACGTTTTAATGTTACTGATATTAAGCGTATGTGTTTTCTCTCCGAACCTTGTTTCAGAATAGGAATAATTTCATGTATTAGAGGAAATGACGATAATTCTCAAACATACCAGATTTCATCAACATCGATGATCAGTATTGTGTGTATGCACTGCCTGCATTAGTTACAGTATCTAATCCTGTGCGGTATGGACGTCCCTGAGCTCCGCTTTGAAGTTCACTTTACCCCAGATCCACAGTTTTCCCACAACTTCTCATGTGACTGTCCACCAAGTGTCACTCGGCTCCAAAAAATGGGGTTAGGACCAAGCTTTTGCATCTCAGCGTGACTGAGATCTAGTGATGTGGAAGGATTTGATGGAGATGCTATTTTTGGATGATCCTGGAACCTACTGCGCAGGACATTAGAGGTACGGATGAGGCTGTTATTTTGTACCAGGTGAAAAAGGCGTTTGTTTAGGGACAGAAAAGCTTTAACAGAGAGAAACAAAACTTCTGAAAATTGAGCATACTTGATCCTTCCGAATCACCCTTGTCCAGTGTCCATGCACTGCTCTTACTCTCCCCCCTCCCACCCCAATGAATTCATCCAACCACTTCCATATTTATTCAGCCACTTCTCCATTTACCTTCTACATACTTTGGTTCCTTTCTGGAAAACAAAACTAGTTACCTTGTATTTATTTCTGCGTCATACTTTAATCTCTGAGTGATCGCCAGAGCCGAATATTTCATCGTAGCAGAATAGACATAACAGAATCCCAAAAGCTGTATGATTTTTCTGTCTGTTGCAAGGCATACATCGCTCCCCTTTTCCTTGTTGCATACATTCAGCTTTTGTTTTTATGCTGGAGCACAACTGTGCAGCTCGGTGGCGTGGGGCTGGTTCCCTGGTGGTGTGTCTGTCTAGGACGTGCTTGGGATTTGATGTTGCATTTGGGTGGTAGTAGTGGTGAGGAAGAAACTGGCTTCAGCAAGCACCTACAATGGCCTCGTTTGTTACGAAGTCGTACAGTGAGGATGGTGTATCCGCGGCTGGCCTATGGTGATGCGAGGTGTCTATAGATATCTAACCTAACTCGCCAGGATGTGTATGTTTACCCTAGTCCTCCCCGCTGCATCATCATGACATAAGCTCACATCGTGGAGGGTGTTTGAACGCACTGAATGTCTTGAGAAGTGTTATTATTGCTTCTCCTTTCCATTCTATATAAGTGCTCGTTGATACATGGAATGACTACAACAGGCATATAATATGACTTCGAGTCTTATTATTTACCTAATTTTAGAACCTATATTTGTATCTCCTGAACAAGTATTGATGGTCCTTCATGCTTCAAATTCGTGTAATTGGAGGATAATTAGCATGCACTGGTTTGATGATTTACTCTCAAGCACGATAAAGATGTTCTGATAATTAGTATAATTTTGTCTTGTTCAACCGTACCTTAAAGCAAAATTATTAGGTTTTGTAACGATATTAGTCGACCCTTTCCCTTTCTAATACCTCCCTCCTAATCAAACAATATGGCAATTTATCTCTCGTTTTAGAAACTTATTAACTGTATCTTTGGAGCAGTTACCTCTTAAAATAAGTATCAACAAAGGAATCATTTATCATTTCAAAAAACAAACATCTTTTATACTATTTTAAACATTTCGAAGACTATGGCATAAGGAAACAATTTTCTAATATACAGGAAATGCACCAGATTGTAGTCGGACACACCCACCACACCGAAGCAACTGGAATAACATTATTCACTTCGAATTCCATAGAACTCAACAGCTGCGACTGTTTGACTGGTGACTGAACACCAGAAGACAGACTACAGACCACCTGATCAAAACGTAAACTCACAGATGATAAGGAAGCTGATGTTTCTTTCTTCCGTCAGATGTTTATGTATCATTTTGCCTCCTGACCTCGTCATCATCGGTATACACACGGTAAGGGTGCACCACTGCCTGGCTGTGCTAACCGTACCTCACTGGTCGAGGCAACGTAGTCATTTAAGAGAGAGAGAGACGACCTCCGGTGAAAACCTCAGAACAGTTAAATCCTGATTCAAGCGATGGCGACGTTATACTTAGGCTCAACCTGTAAGCTGTGTGTCTAGGTATGGAGATAGTTGACCCACACTGGGTAGATTTTTTTCACCAAAATAAAGAGTGGTGGGGGGCGGGTGGCTGGAGGAGTGAAGGGGTAAATAATGAAGGAAGCCAAACCAGTATATAGGGGTTAGCAAAGCACGGTCGTTCCAGCAACCAACTTACCAACTAGTTTTCTCTTCTCCACGTTCCCGTCGCGTCCAACCATCATGTGACTCCCATGAGTTTGTTGAGTTTCTCTCTCTCTCTCTCTCTCTCTCGACACATAAATCTTGGCTAATTTGTATGCATTCACTCACACTTGCATGTGAAAAAGGACACGTTTCTTCACTCCCGACAAACGTGACTTTTATTCCAGCGTTACTCTGGAGCGGTGCCGGAGATGCTGCCTGGATCTGGTTTTATAAATAACTCTCATTTCCTCACATACGAGTATGCTCAGAAAGGCATTCACATAAATTTCCCGAGAACCAGGTTCGTACTAGTTTCTGTGCAAACTCAGAGAGAGAGAGAGAGAGAGAGAGAGAGAGAGAGAGAGAGAGAGAGAGAGAGAGAGAGAGAGAGAGTATAGCATACACAGTGTGAGTAATACATTATTGATACTGACCCACTGGAGATTACTGTACAGCCTGTCCGTAGATGTGTCATTGTTATTTTGGTATACGAGTACACGACTTTAGGGTTTGACTTATAAGCGTTCATTGACTATGTTTACAAAGAACTTATTCTAGCATGAGTGTGATGGGCCTTCTGCATAACAAAAGTGTGTATGATTATCAAACTCTCTTGGAAACATGAAGAAGGTCTTCAAAATTATTCGTATGTGGTTTAAACTTGGAAGTTGACGGTCAGAATGACCATGACAGTCGACAAGCCTTGGCCCAGCTGGTCATCCTATTCGTTCAGTGTATGACCTCGTTACTCTCAGTATTAGAACGTCGCTTCTTATTACAGAAATCGCGGTTTACCTCAGTGTATGCATATCAGTGTTATCAAACTTTCTGTTTACCTCAGTGTATTCATATCAGTGTTATCAAACTTTCTGTTTACCTCAGTGTATTCATATCAATGTTATCAAACTTTCTGTTTACCTCAGTGTATTCATATCAGTGTTATCAAACTTTCTGTTTACCTCAGTGTATTCATATCAGTGTTATCAAACTTTCTGAGTCTTGAAATCTTCAGTTTAGCCACCGTGGAGTCATCACTTCTCCAGGACGAATGATTTGAATTCCATTGATTTTTGTTACGTGGTCGAATTTTTGGGTATGGCATTAATCACTATGTCCTTTCCTTAACATCTTCATGCTTATCTTGCTTATTTTCATATAAATACGGCAAGAACTTTGTTGTGTATTTAAAATGTGGTTCTACCTGCTATTTATCAGTAGGATATCTGACTTTTTGTCATAACGTTTTTGATGTCAAATTGTTTAAGTATGATTTTCGGCATGAGTTCATAGCCTGTGTAGAGGAATTCCGATCTCTATCCACATCTTTTTTTATCTGTTTGGAAATCTGCGACCTGCATTTGTATTTTTTTTTTTCAAGTCTCGTATGTAGTAATTTGTTTTCATCTTTGTTGAATTTCATATTCATTTCTCATACCAAGTCGATAATTTGTTTACGGTATTTTGCGATATTCATATAACTATTCTTAGATATTGTCTTGTGACTTATACCTAGATCATCCACGTAATACCTGTTAACCATTGTTTTCTTTTTGTGTTAGCCATGCAGTCTTTGATCCAACAAGAGTATTTCGATGATAACATTAATGTAATTTTTTTTGGTGGAAATATTCTGCATGGGACTTCATGGAACGCCTTTTCGAAGCCTGACGAGATGACTATTGTTATATCTCAATTTTTTGTATACTTATTGTGAATTAGTACAATACGATCAGTTAGAATGGAAGCAATTTTAGTTAGCTCTCATTTCTATTATCATTATCTGTAAAGAATATATGATATTATAGGTAATTGCCATCATTTTCCAGGGCATTGCGATGAGGCTAGCTAGTGAGTAATGTAGTGGACATTTATTATAACTCTTCAAGATCTCTACGGGCGTATACGGTTCAGCCTCTGAAGAAAACGTAAATTCTCTTATATCTTAATTACCTTCCGTATGAAATATTCTTCTGCATCTGAAAAAGATGAGAAATGTAATTCTTCCACATTTAAGGTAATTTGTGCTAGATACAGAGAGATAATGACCCAGATTACTACAGAGGCCTCGGCTTTGTCTTTCTTTTAATTAGGTTCCTACTTTCAACCGCTAATGATCTTATTGTGCTCTTTACCCGGTTTTGTAATTATGCATTTTTCATATTCTTTATGTCATTCTCAAAGCGTTTTGTAATTCTTTTGAGAAAAAATTTCAGCTTAATTCTATTCAGTTTTCTCGTATAACCTGTGAAGATTGTAGAAATGTATGCGGTAGCCGCGCGGGGTTTTTGAATATCTTCATCAGTTATCGGCATTTTTTCCCATTTCTACCGATAAGTTGTCGTTCTTCTGATCGTCTATCTAACCACTGTGACCCATGCACTTCGGTTTGTCCTCTTTTCCGTCTAGGAAAGACTTTTCTTTGTATAGGTATGTATATGTGCGCGTGTGGACGTGTATACATGTGTATGTGGGTGGGTTGGGCCATTCTTTCGTCTGTTTCCTTGCGCTACCTCGCTGACGCGGGAGACATCGACAAAGTATAATAAATGAATAAGATATATATATATATATATATATATATATATATATATATATATATATATATATATATATATATATATATATATAAACACACACACACACACACGCACACACACACACACACACACACACACACACACACACACACACACACACACACAGCCTTAATTTCCCGCGTTAGCGAGGTAGCGTCAAGAACAGAGGACCGAGCCTCAGGAGAAATCCTCACTTTTCCCCCTTCTGTGTTCCTTCTTTTGGAAAAGTAAAAACTGAAGCGGAGGATTTCCAGTTCCCCGCTCCCACCCCTTTTAGTCGCCTTCTACGACACGCAAGGAATACGTGGGAAGTCTGTACACACGTGTGTGTGTGTGTGTGTGTGTGTGTGTGTGTGTGAATAATCACATCTAGGATTCTGTGGTAGGCCATGGAGAAGTCTGTAGGGCCTGGTTGTGGATAGGGTGCTGTATTATCTGTGCATTACATATGACTGATGGACGTGAGCGGATATGATCTTACTTCGTCTGCTCCTGGCGGTACCTCGCTAGCGCGGGAAGTGGTGATCAAGTATGAGAAAAAAAAAAAAAAAAAAAAAAAAAAAATATATATATATATATATATATATATATATATATATATATATATATATATATATATATATATATGAGAGAGAGAGAGAGAGAGAGTTGAGGATCAACACAGAGGAGAGTGGACGCCACGTGTACTCTAGGATTATAAACAGCTTTTTTGGTGTGTGGATGAAAGCGTGTATGAATGTGGAGAACACACTCCGGTTTCTTTGGCATCTATTTTTGCCTCCCTCTCAGGAGCACTAGCGTAAAGAAAGTTGTGACTAGTGTGAAAAGTGAGAAGCTCTTTAAGAGTCTCGAGGAAAAGTCAAGCAACTGAGCGCGTGTTGTTACCTGACTACGACGCGCTGGGGTGACCTGAATCTTCACATTATACCGGACCTTTTTTTTTTTTTGAACTCATTTTCTTAGCTTGTGTGCTCCTCATCTCCTGAGTTATGCACACGTATCTTCGTCTCACAGCTTCCATCATCGTCTTTTTTTCTTTGCTCCTCTCTATCAGCAGATGTGATGGATAGTAATATTCTGGTCATTATATTGGGAGGGAGGTGACCTCATGATTTCAGGGGCTCTCGGGTTACATTCTCGTCAATCACTGAAGTATGTGCGGCTCGGAAGTGAGGGATACCATCTAATCCTGTTTAAGGAGGCTGTCTCAATCCCCATCATCGTGAGGGCAAAGGACGTTGATGTCTTTATTGTGCTCGATATGCAGACCTAACGGCCATTGCAGGTACCAAATAGGTGTTTGCCTACGTTCCATCTCCTCTCTCATCACTACTTCATGAGTCGAGCACATGAAGTCATTGAGACTCAGAACACCTAGTGTAAAATGAAGGCATGACAGACATGAACAAGGAACAAATGGATGATGATTTGTAAGGTGTACATCAAGGCTACGCCCGACCAACTTAACCCTTAAAAAGTTTAGTGGGAGCTTGGAGGAGACTACGGCACAGAGAGAGACGTTTATGATAATGTCCTTGATTCTATAGAAAGTCACATGGCCACGGCTAATCTAGACACAGCATTTTATAACAAAGCTCTGCCTGAAAGCACTAAACAAAGCTGCGAAATATCGCACTGCAACAATCGAAACGGCGAAGATTTGGTTTATCTTGATATGACTTAGACGTATAAACAGTGTTCGAAATGCAAAAGGCAATACCAAAAGATTTTTATAATCAGCAGAGGATCAGGCAATAGGACAATAGTTGGAACGGTTTGAACTATCAGCCTTAACTGGAATGGACTGAACCAGCATCTCTTTCGAGGATAAACGAAAAACCTTTTGGCTTTTTAAGGTATTACGGAAACACATGAGCAAGAACGAGCGAAATTTGATGGTGCAGTCCTTTAAAACACAAGAAGGGGTGCTGTCTGGAACATGTGTATGATTCATGTCCAAAAAGACAGATGCTTTTTAGGCAGCAGAAAAGAAAAAAAGAAATCATAGGAATGGGCACAAAATTTCTAAGAAAGCATCAAAGTCATGAGTGGTAGAATTAGAAGAAAAAAGTTACAAACACAGTGGCTTTATCAGTCAGAGAGACACGGTGAGGAGAAGCGAAGGAAGGAGAAAATGACACATTTATAGAAATCGTATCACCCAAAAGCTATAACGACACTGAATGAGACAGAGACAGGTTCCACACGTCCGTTAATGTCATATATATATATATATATATATATATATATATATATATATATATATATATATATATATATATATATACATTATTTTTTTTTTCTTTTTTCACACTATTCGCCATTTCCCGCGTTAGCAAGGTAGCGTTAAGAACAGAGGACTGGACCTTTGAGGGAATATCCTCACCTGGCCCCCTTCTCTGTTCCTTCTTTTGGAAAATTAAAAAAAAACTGAGAGGGGAGGATTTCCAGCCCCCCGCTAGTCGCCTTCTACGACACGCAGGGAATACGTGGGAAGTATTCTTTCTCCCCTATCCCCAGGGAATATATATATATATATATATATATATATATATATATATATATATATATATATATATATATATATATACAGGGAATCCAAGTTGCTTCTTAATGTAGCGAGACACCAATAATTGAGGGTATTCCTGCCACTTGTTCAGGGTTTCCTTTGGTCTCCATGAAGGCGATTAAGTTAACATACCCCAACGAGACCATCCCCAGGTAGTCAGATGTCCAAAAAAGGCTCAAATGGTTTAAGCATGATCTGAGCTGACAGCAAAACTTTGGTCCCGTGCATTAAAAAGTTCTCCTCCACTAACAAATGTGCTGCTTGCAGGGTGTACTCATCTCAATTTGACAGTGGGTCTACCATCATTAACATGGTGAAATAGCTAATCCCATTTAAATCCTAACTTGCAGTAATGTCCAAGAAGTCAAATAGTTCTCATATTATTGCTTACACACTAAGCTAATGTATGACCATAGAATATTGACAAAAGTACAGTAATTTTTAGATCTGTAGTATTGATAACAGCTTGTGAAACTGTCAGTAGGAAATGTACCACTACATATCAAATGCTGACAGTGTTTAGAGGGTAGCTCTTTTGAACCTTTTCATTAAAACTTTCCAATTAGCAAAAAAATGACATACTATATGTGATGTTCAAACTCACTTTGCCAGCAAACTTCAGTTATCATTCCTCGCAACCAAATTATTTTGCATGCCTATTATCCAGAATTTCAAGAAGAATAAACTGAAACTGAACTATGAATCACTACCATTAAATTATGACAGTGTGACTGACAGACTTCTAGTGGTAGCAGCTTATACTGCTGATGCATGCAATTACCTCCTTACAGTATTATTTATCTAATGTATCTTCACCACAAATATATCAAACAGGGAGCGGGGGGCTGGAAATCCTCCCCTCTCATCATTTTTTTTTTTTTTCTAATTTTCCAAAAGCAGGAACAGAGAAGGGTTCCAGGTGAGGATATTCCCTCAAAGGCCCAGTCCTCTGTTCTTAACGCTACCTCGCTAACGCGGGAAATGGCGAATAGTTTGAAAGAAAAAAAATATATATATATCTCATATGAAGTATGATTTTTTTTTTCCTAAAGAAGGAACAGAGAAAGGGGCCTGGTGAGGATATTCCCTCAAAGGCCCAGTCCTCTGTTCTTAACGCTACCTCGCTAATGCGAGAAATGGCGAATAGTATGAAAAAAAAAGAATATATATATATATATATATATATATATATATATATATATATATATATATATATATATATATGACATTAATGGACGTGTGGAGAGAGAGAGAGAGAGAGAGAGAGAGAGAGAGAGAGAGAGAGAGAGAGAGAGAGAGAGAGAGAGAGTTAGAATAAGTTCCTGATATTGGTCAATGTGTATGACTATATTGGGTTAAATCATTTTCAGTATCCCATAAGAAATTGAGTCGATTTCAGTACATTTGACAAAATGTGACAAATATCGGAAAGATTATAATAAAGTGGTGACCAAAAGCCAGTTTCCTGTCGTGGAAGGTCCAGCAAGGCAGTGAGTGGTAAAAAAAAGAAAAAAAGGATAGTTGTTTGTCGAGAAATATCACGGAAGTTGTCTACTAAGTGGTGGTAGAGCAGGTTAGAAAGATGGGTTATTTGGTGAGTGAGTGAGTGAGACTTGTTGATGAGAGATGTATATTTTGTTGATGAGAGATGTATATTTTGCAGTCATCGATAGTAATGGTAATCAGTAGATGTAGAATAATGGCAAAACTATAAGGGACAGAGAGAGAGGGAGGGAACATTTTCATGTCTCCTCGATACTTGAATTTAAGGAGATGTGATCTTGTTATGCGGTTCATCTCTACTGTTGTATTTCAGAGCCACGAACTGGGCCACGGTCGACACCCGTGTTCAGGTCCTCGTACCTGATTCGCACTTTCTCTTTTCACAGGGAGCGGAAACCCTCTCCATTGAAGGGGGTATCATGACTTAACTCTCAGCACTGAGATGCCTGTCTATGGACAAGAATTAACTGAGAGAGAGACATATGCATAATTTGGTGAAATATGAATTTTAAATGGCCGCTGAGAATGTCTTGGGTGCCTGGCAATTCAAATTGAGTTTAAGTGACAGAGATTAGAGTCATGTGAGACTGGGAAATTGATTAGTGGCGAAGTAGATCTTCTCACACAATAAAGGTAAGGAGGGCAGCTGATGGTCAGTAAAATCGGTCGTTTAACCGATATAAACTGCGGAATGTGTCAGGGGGTATGCTTTTTATTGGGTCGTAATGAATATTACAACGATGGCTTATTTGTACCTGAAAAAGGAAGTTTTGTTGAGAAAAATGTTTCGTCCTCCCATTGGATAATAACTAGCAGGGATCATATTGCAAGAAAAATATACAAATTAGATCAGAGAGGGAGAGAGATGTTCACTATTCCTGATTACCTTCAAGAAAGTATTTTCACGATCGTACTTATTAGCCAGAACGCGAGCAGGAGTACTTCATAGCTGTGTGTCAAGCGCCTTCAAGCGCCTTGATTCTTTCGCTGTGAAGCAGATGCACTCCCCTGCAGTGTAAACCATCAAGCAGTCCCTTCATGTTGAGTCATTCGTAATATGTTCGCCAAGCACTGTGGCGTGGACGTTCGTGTCGAGTGCTGCCTTGCGGACATAAGTCTGGAAACAAATCTCATGTGGATAATTAAGAGGTGTAATTTGAGTTTCAGATGACTACTTGAACCCTAATTGATCTTAACAATACAAGCGGAAACAAGATTAGTTGTTATAAGGTGAATGCCTCTAATACCAGAAAACAAAAGCTGTAACACTTATCT